>NW_022436976.1:16922425-17307712 GCF_009761245.1 Sapajus apella | reverse complement strand
AGCACTGTTTACAATAGCAAAGACCTGGAACCAACCCAAATGCCCATCGACGATAGAATGGATAGGGAAAATGTGGCACATATACACCATGGAATATTATGCAGCCATCAAAAACGATGAGTTTGTGTCCTTTGTAGGGACGTGGATGAACCTGGAAACCATCATTCTCAGCAAACTGACAGAAGAGCAGAAGATCAAACACTGCATGTTCTCACTTTGTTGAACAATGAGAACACATGGACACAGGGAGGGGAGCACTATGCACTGGGGTCAGTTGGGAAATAGGGAGGGACAGTGGGGTCACATGTGTACCTATGCAACAATCTTGCATGTTCTTCACATGTACTGCAAAACCTAAAATGCAATAAAATATATAAATGGGAAAAAAGAATCACTATAGTCTGGCTCCCAAGAAACCCCATCCCTAGAGTAGGCGGGAAAGCACCACATCAAGAGATCACCCTGTGGGACAAAAAAGTCTAAATAGCCCCTCTTACATTCCAGATATTTCTACTGAAACAGTCTACTCAAATGAGAAAGAACCAGAAAAGTAATTCTTGTAATATGACAAATCAAGATTGTATAACACAGCCAAAATATCACACTAGCTCTCCAGCAGTGGATCAAAACCTAGACAAAGTCTCTGAAGTGCCAGATATAGAATTTAGAAGGTTCCTTATTAAGCTACTCAAGGAGGTAACAGAGAAAGGTGAAAACCAACTTAAAGAAATTAAAAACAAATACAGAATATTGATGAAAAAGTCTCTAGAAGAATACATATCATAAAGTAAAAACAATCACAACTTCTGAAAATAAAAGATACACTGATAAATGCAAGATACCCTGGAAAGTTTCAACAATAGAATTGAACAAGTAGAATAAACAACATCAAAGTTTGAACACAATGATTTTGAATTAACCTCAACTAACAAAGACAAAGAAAGAGGAATTTTATAAAAATGAACAAGGCCTCCAAAAAGTTTGGAATTATGTTAAATGACCAAAGATAAGAATTATTGGTGTTCCTGAGGAAAAAGAGAAATCTAAAAGTTTAGAAAATATATTTGAGGGAATAAAATTGAGGAAAACATCTCTGGTCTTGCTAGAGATCTAGACATCCAAATACAAGAAGCTCAAAGAACACCAGGAAAATTTGTTGCAAAAAGATAATCAGCTAGGCACATAGTCATCAGTTTAACATCTAAAGTCAGGACAAATAAAAGAATCTTGAGAGCTGTGAGGTAAAAGCATCAGTGAATCTATAAAGGAAAACCTGTCAGATTAACAGCAAATTCTCAGTAGAAACTCTACAATCAGGAAGAGATTAGGGTCCTATCTTTAGCCTCCTTAAACAAAATAATTATTTTGTTTTGCCAAGAATTTTGTATCCAGAGAAACTAAGCTTTGTAAGTGAAAGAGAGATTACATGTTTCTTAGACAATTACTGAGAGAATTCACCCCCACCAAGTTAGCACTAGAAAAAAGACTAAAAGGAATGCAAACTCTTGAAACAAAACCTCAAAATGTACCAAAATAAAATCTCCTTAAAGCACGAATCTCACAGAGCCTATAAAACAATAACACAATGAAAAAAAAAAAAAACACAGTATTCAGGCAACAAGTAGCATGATAAAGAGAACAGTACCTCACATCTCAATATTAACATAGGACATAAATAGATAAAATGTTTCACATAGAAGATACAGAATGGCAGAATGGCTAAAAATTCACCAACCAAGCATCTGCTGTCTTTAAGAGACTCACCTAACACATAAGGACTCGCATAAACTTAAGGGGGTGGAAAAAGGATATTTCATGCAAATGGAAATCAAGGGCAAGCAGGAGTAGCTATTTTTATATCAGACAAAACAAGCTTTAGAGTAACAACAGATATAAAAGAAAAAATTGGACATTATATAATTATAAAACAATTAGTCCAACAGGAAAATATCACAGTCCTAAATATATGTGTGACTAACACTAGAGCTCTCAAATGTATAAAACAATTACTACTAGAACCAAGAGATGTGATAGATGGCAACACAATAATAGTGGTGGGCCTCAGGACTCCACTGAACTGATAGCACTGGACAGGTGATCAAGACAGAAATTCAACAAAGAAACAATAGATTTAAACTATACCCTACAACAAATGAACTTAACAGATATTTACAGAATATTCTACCCAACAACTGCAAAATATGCATTCTGTTTATTAATACATGGAACATTCTCTAAGGTAAATCATATGATAGACCACAAAACAAGCCTCAATAAAGATAAGAAAATCAAAATTATATCAGGTACTCTCTCAGACCACAGTGAAATAAAATTAGAAATTATTTCCAAAAGGAAACCTCTAAACAGTACAAATTCATGCAAATTAAATAATATGCTCCTGAATAATCTCTAGGTCAATCATAAAATCAAGATGGAAATTTAAAAATTCTTTAAGCTGAATGATAATAGTGACACAACTATCACAACATCTGGGATACAGCAAAAGCAGTACTAAGAGGAATGTTCATGGTAACAAATGCCTACATCAAAAAGTCTGAAAAAGCACAGATAGACAATCTAAGCTTACATCACAAAGAACTAGAGAAACAAGAACAAATCAAACCCAAACCCAAGAAAGAAAAGACATAACAAAGATAAAAGCAGAAATAAATGAAACTGAAGCAAAACAAACACACACACACACACACACACACACACACACACACACACACACACACAAGACAAATGAAATAAAAAGCTAGCTTTTTGAAAAATTAAACAAAATAGTTAGACCATTAGTGAGATTAACCAAGAAAATAAGCCCAATTAAAAACTGACTGGGAGATATGACAACTGATACCACAGAAATACAAAAGATCATTCAAGGCTATTACGAACACCTTTATGTGCACAAACTAGAAAACCTAGAGAATGGATACATTATTGGAAATATACAACCCTTCTAGATTAAACCAGGAAATAATACACAGTCCAAACAGACCAATAACAAGTAGTGAAATTAAAACAGTAATTTTAAAAAATTTCCAACAAAAAAAGTCCAGGTTCTCAGCTGAGTTCTCTAAGACATTCAAAAAGAATTAGTCCAAACTGATTGAAGCGATTCCAAAAGATAGAGAAAGAGGGGATTCTCCCTAAATCACTCTATGTAGCCAGTATTATCCCAATGCTGAAACCAGGAAAGGACATAACAAAAAAAGAAACCTACAGACCAATATCTCTGATGAACATAGAGGCAAAAATTTTCAACAAAATACTGGCTAACTGAATCCAATGGCATATCAAACAGCTAATAAACTATAATCAAGTAGGTTTCATTTCAGGGATGCAAGGTTGGTTTAACATATACAAGTCAATAAATGTAATATGCCATGTAAACAGAGTTAAAAACCAAAATAATATGATCATCTCAATAGATGCAGAAAAAGCTTTTAACAAAATCCAGCATGCTTTTATGATTAAAACCCTCAGTAAAATTGGCATAGAAGAGACATATTAAGGTGATAAAAGCCATGTTTGAAAATCCCACAGCCAACATTATACTGAATGAAGATATAGTTGAAAGCATTCCCCCTGAGAACTGGAACAAGACAAGGATGCCCACTTTCACAACTCCTACTCAACATAGTTTTGGAAGTCTTAGCCAGAGCAACCAGTCAAGAGAAAGAAATAAAGGGCATTAGAATCAGTAAAGGAGACAGTCAAACTGTCACTGTTCACCATGACATGATCGTACACCTAGGAAACCCTAAAGACTTATCCAAAAAGTTTCTATATTTGATAAATGAATTCAGTAAAGTTTCAGAATACAAAATCAATGTACACAAATTAGTAGTACTGCTATACACCAATAGTGACCAAACTGAGAATCAAATCAAGAACTCAATCCCTTTTACAACAGTTGCAAAAATAAAATAAATTAAAATACTTATGAATATATTTAACCAAAGAGGTGAAATAACTCCACAAGGAAAATTATAAAACACTACTGAAAGAAATCATAGATGACACAAATAGAACCAAATCTCATACTGGTGGATGAGTAGAATCAATATTGTGAAAATGGCCATACTGACAAAAGCAGTACCATCATCATTTTTCACAGAACTAGAAAAAAGAATCTTGAAATTCATATGAAACCAAAAAATAGCCCACATAGCCAAAGCAACACTAAGCACAAAGAACAAATTTGAAGGCACCACACTAACTGACTACAAGGATTTAATTACCAACAGCATTATTCTAGTATAACAATAGGCAGATAGGCCAATGGAACAAAATAGAGGACCCAGAAATAATGTCAAATGCCAATAGCCAACTGATCTTTGACAAAGCAAACAAAAACATAAAGTAGGGAAAGGACACCCTATTCAACAAATGATGCTGGGATAATTGACAAGCCACATGTGGAAGAATAGAACTGGACCTCTTCTCTCACCTTATACAAAAATCATCTCAAGATGGATCAAAGACTTAAATCTAATATCTGAAATGAGAACAATTCCAGCAGGTAACATCAGAAAAGCTCTTCTAGACATTGGTTTAGGCAGAGTTCATGACCAAAAACCCCAAAGCAAATATAACAAAAACAAAGATAAATAGTGGACTTCATTAAACTAAAATAATGCTTCTGCACAGCAAAAGAAAAAATCAGCAGAGTAAACAGACAACTTATAGACTGGGGGAAAATATTCACTAACTATGCATCTGATGAAGGACTAATATCCACAATCTACAAGGAACTTAAACAAATTAGCAAGAAAAAAAAAGCACACAAATAATCCCATCAAAAAGAGGCCTAAGGACATGAACAGACAATTCTCAAAAGGAGATAGATAACTGGTCAACAAACATATGAAAAAATATTCAACATCACTAATAATCAGGGAAGTGTGAATCAAAAGCACAATGCAATACCATCTTACTCCCACAAAGAATGGCCATAATTTAAAAATCATAAAATATTGGTAAGGATGTGATGAAAAGGGAACACTTTTACACTGCTGTTGGGAATGTAAACTGGTACAAACACTATGGAAAAAAGTGTGGAGATTCTTTAAAGGACTAAAAGTAGAACTATCATTTGATCCAGAAATCCCACTACTGGGTATCTACCCAGAGAAAAATAAGTAATTATATGAAAAAAAACACTTGCACAACCATGTTTATAGCAGCACAATTCACAATTGCAAAATCGTGGAAGCAACCCAAATGCCCATCAATCAACGAGTGGATAAAAATACTGTGAGATATATATATATATAAAATGGAATATTACACAAGCCATAAAAAGAAATGAAAAGCATATGCTGTGACCTGGATAAGAGTTGAGACTATTATTCTAAGTGATGTAACTAAAGAATGAAAAAACAAACATCGTATATTCTCACCAATATGTGGGAGCTAAGCTGTGAGGATGTAAAGGATACAAAGGACTGACACAAGAATAATACAATGGACTATTATTATATTATATATATATTTATTACATATTATGTAATATAATGTGATATATGTGCTGTATATATATCACATTTCTTTACTCACTTGTTGACGGGCATTGAGACTAGTTCCACATTTCTGCAATTGTGAGTTGTGTTGCTGTAAACATACATGTGCAAGTGTCTTTTTCATATAATGACTTATTTTCCTTCAGGTTGATACCCAGTAGTGGGATTTCTAGGTCAAACGATAGTTCTGCTTTTAGTTCTTTAAGGAATCTCCACACTTTTTTCCATAATGTTTGTACTAGTTTACATTCTCAGCAGCAGTGCAAAAGTGTTCCCTTTTCATCACATCCTTGCCAACATTTTATGATTTTTTAATTATGGCCATTCTTTGAGGGAGTAAGATGGTATTGCACTGTGGTTTGATTTGCACTTCCCTGATCATTAGTGATGTTGAATATTTTTTCATACGTTCATTGACCATTTATCTCCTTTTGAGAATTGTCTGTTCTCAAAAGACATAGAGGTTGGACTGGTTTACATTCCCACCAGCAATGTAAAACCCACATAGTGGTTGGACTAGTTTACATTCTTACCAGCAGTGTAAAAGTATTCCTTTTCGCCACATCCTTGCCAACATTTTTTGATTTTTAAATTTTTGGCCATTCTTGCTGGAGTAGGGTGGTATCTCATTGTGGTTTTGATTTGCATTTCAAAACATTGTGGTTTTGATTTGTATTTGATATTATATATATGTGTGTGTGTTCATGTGTATATATATGAATACTACTCAGCTGTAAAGAAGAATGAAATAATGACATTTGCAGCAACCTTGAAGTTGAAGAGCATTATTCCAAGTGAAGTAACTCAGGAATGAAAAACCAAACATTGTATGTTCTCATTTGTAAGTGGAAACTAAGCTTTGAGGACATAAGGATGATATAAGGGACTCTGAGGATCATGGGGAAGAGTGGAAGTGGGGATAAGGGATAAAGGACTAAACATTGGGTGCAGTTTACACTGCTTGGGTGGGTGTACCAAAATCTCAGAAATCACCACTAAATAACTTATCCATGTAACCAAACACCATCTGTTCCCCAAGAACAATTGAAATTAAATGAATGAATGAATAAATAAATATCGATAGTGAAAAAAATAATATGAAAAGGTAAATCTATATTGAGAGAAAATATTTGGAAAACATATATCTAATAAAGAATTTGTTTTCCTAACACCATTTATTAAACAGGGAATCCTTTCCCCATTGCTTGTTTTACTCAGGCTTGTCAAAGATCAGATGATTGTAGATGTGTGGTGTTGCTTCTGAGGCCTCTGTTCTGTTCCATTGGTCTATGTCTCTATTTTGGTACCAGTACCATGCTGTGTTGATTACTTTGGCTTTGCAGTATAGTTTGAAGTCAGGCAGCGTGATGCCTCTAGCTTTGTTCTTTTTGCTTAGGATTGTTTTGGTTATGCAGGCCCTCTCTTTTGGTTCCATATGAAGTTTGAAGTGGTTTTTTCCAGTTCTGTGAAGAAGGTCACTGGTAGCTTGATGGGGATAACGTGCAGTGATTCCTCAAAGACCTAGAAATAGAAATACCATTTGACCCAGCAACCCCATTACTGGGTATATACCCAAAGGATTATAAATTGTTCTATTATAAAGACACATGCACACATGTGTTCATTGTGGCACTGTTTACAATAGCAAAGACTTGGAACCAACCCAAATGTTCATGAACGATAGACTGGATAATAAAAATGTGGCACATATACACCATGGAATACTATGCAGCCATAAAAAATGATGAGTTAGTGTCCTTTGTAGGGACATGAATGAATCTGGAAACCATCATTCTCAGCAAACTGACACAGGAACAGAAAACCAAACACCACATGTTCTCACTCATAGGTGGGTGTTGAACAATGAGAATAAGTGGACACAGGGAGGGAAGCATCACACATGCTTTGGTCAGTTGGGGTGGGCTAGGGGAGTGACAGTGGGGCATGGGGAGGTTGGGGAGGGATAACGTGGGGAAAAATACCAGATATAGGTGATGGGAGGATGAAGGCGGCAAACCACCTTGCCATGTATGTACCTATGCAACAATCCTGCATGATCTTCACATGTACCCCAGAACCTAAAGTACAATTTAAAAAAAAGAATTTGTAATCAGAATATGTAAACAAGTTTTATGTTTCTAAGAAAAACAGAACCTGAATATTTAGAGGGTTATAGGAAGGGCAAATAAGCCCAAGAAAAATTTCAGCATCATTAGTAATTAGAAAAAGGTTAATTAAAACCATAATGAGTGACATCACCATTATATCACAGAATGGCTAATATTAAAAAGACTAACAATAGTAAGTATTGGCAAGGAAATGGAGCAACTGGAACTCTCATATACTGCTGTTGGAATGCAAAATGGTACAACCACTTTGAGAAACAGTATGGTAGTATCTTACACAGTTGAACATACACTTACCAAAGGGCCCATTGATTCTACCATAGTTATTTACCTGACAGAAATTAAGACATAGGCCTACACAAACTAGCTCATAGCAGCTTTTTTTCATAGTAGCCATAAGCTGGAAATCACTCAAACATACATCAAATGGTGAATGGACAACAAACAAATTGTGCTTATATTCATAAGAAATGGTGATGGCTATATCAATTATTTACAAGGAATTTGGTGATGAAAAGTCCCGGGATTGTTCCAGCAACCCAATTATATCAGGGTGATCAGTCAACTTGTGTGTTAGTCTCTTGGCATTTTCTTGTGGTTTTAAGATAGTTTACATAGCTCAAGGCATTACACAATAAAGTTGAAAAGAAAAGAGAGAGTGATGTTTAGGTAGATGGTATGAAAAGCCTTTTCTTTATATGGCTCTTAATTTTATCCTGAAGCAATGTTATCTCCAGAAGCTGTCAGCAGACTTTCTCCAGAGCAAACCACTGGCAAAGAAAAATAATATTTCTATAAATGGTTTATATCAATCATGATTCGTCTCTTAGATCTAGGACAAGGGCCCACCATTCCTAAGCACATGCGTGGATCCAGTCTTTGTAAAACTTGAAGGTTCTTTAAGTAAAAGAATACAAAATTTCAAACACCAATTTGTTTGGGGCCCCCCATGAGCCCTTGCAAGCAGCCATGCTATAGAGGGGCTCTGACTAGCTTCACTATAGTCATGGCTACTAGCTTCAGTGTAGTCATGGCTGCTAGTTTCATTGTAGCCATGCCAGGAAGGGGCCCCGACTAGGTCCAATGTAACCTTTACTAGCTTCACTGTGATCTCACTTACTCCTGGATACTTGCAACCCACCCTCTGAAGAAATTCAATGCTTTGTTGGTAGGGTCAGGTGGCTATTATTAACACACAGTGGAGAAATACTTTCTGCCACAATTCCCCTTTTCAAGGAGGTCAGAATCTTAGAAAATTATCTAAGAATATTGATATAATTTATGGGAATTATGAACTAATAGGTAATATTATTCCTGTTTAAATTTCCTTCTCCAGTTAGAATGGAAATGATGCTAAATGACAGCTCCTGTGTAGGCCTAATAAAAGCAGCAGTGTACCAAAATAAAAATTAAAAAAAAAAAGAAAATCATAGTTGAGGCTTTCTTTAGAGTTTCCTCTTCACCATTTTTAGTTGCATAGCCTTAAGCAAGTTATTTAGTATTTCTGGGTCTTAATTACCTTTTGTGTAGTGGGGTTAATGGTGGATAAAAGTCTTTGATATTTGCTAAATTTGAAATAAATCTGCTCGTAGTTTCCCTGACAGTATTTTTTCTTAAGGGTGTTAGTTATGGACATCTAAGAAGGGGAATCCTCTCTATATTTTGGTCCCTACTTTCGGTTCATTACATGAGGCTTTTTTCTTTCCCTTTTCCATGTTTCCTGGGCTTTTGCTACAAGTTGATTTATTTTTCCCCCAGATTATCACTTACTTCCAAAAAGCCAAGCTACAGATTGTTGGGTGGATAGTGAGTAGCAGTATATTTTTCTTTCAAGAGCTTATTTAGAGTGACTGTTAACATGTATCCTTAGTGATTAAATCATTAAGTGAGAATGCAATTTGTGAAATAATGTTTTCTCAAGCTACTCAATTTTTTTAAGTACGATGCAGCAAACATCAACTCACAGCTTTTATTCGGACTGATCTGAATTCCTATTATCAAACACTTCATAAATAATTCAAAAGGAAAACAATGGATAACTCATGTTATATTTGTCTTTCATAAATAATACTTTCACATCATTAAGTTGTGTCTGCCTTCACAGCAGCAGCTTGTGGAATGGAGATCTGCCCACTCTTCGAATAAATCTGAACACTGCAGTCAGAGAAGATACGTAATTATTATGTAATAATTAGAGCAGGATGTGTCCACTTGTTGGGTACCTTCTGGTTTCAGGCACTATTCTAGGCACTTTATATCTCCTGTTTCATTTAGTTTTATAACAACCATGCAAAGTAAGTATTCTTCCAATTTAAAATAAATAAATTGAAAATTAATTTTATAAAGTTAAATAACTGGCCCCAGATCATGCAGTTAAAAAAAAAAAAGAGTAAGAAATTAAATCCTGTCTCACTTCAGACCAGTGCCTTTAACCACAATGCTCAGTGGTCCTGTCACCACTCTGCCACATTGCCACTTGACAAATGAGCACCACCTGAAAGACACAAGTTTGGAGTTCTTGGTCCATCTTCCTGACACTAATTTTTGTGAATTCAGTATGGGATATTCATAACAACTTAATCCAGTGGCTCACTCTCTTTATTCCTCTCTGAAGGTTCCTACTGAGAATTCTTGTTAGAAATAATTCTGAAATGATGAGGAAATGGGCATTTTTCATAGCTCAGGAACCTAACATTTCAGGGTATATAGTTATAAGGCTCAGTAAGAGGGGTTGCAGAAGAATTTCTTTCCTGACCCTTTCCAAACATGGACAGATATTCTCATGTGTGCCTGAATATCAAGTTTCAACAGAAGGCATCTGAAGTGGGTAGAGGGTTGTAAGTTTTTTATATTCACCCAAAACACGACATGGTCCAAGGTGCTAGATTTGTGCTGTGTGCTTGCTGCATAAAAGAGGAAAAATGCGAAAGGACGTAGAAATATGGACACTGAACCTCTGATCAGGAGGTAAACAGGTCAGGATAAGGTATGAACAAACTTTTATGGTAAAGAATCTTTGCCTTTTTACTGGTCCGTAGAGCAGCAAGTAAACGAAGAAAAGATAGCATTAGCTTTAGCCCTCACAGCATTCCTGTCTTCTAATTAAACTATGGCCTCAAAAATATCTTTGACTCAGGTAACTGCAGGAATATATCATTTATCTAAGCCAAGAAACAGCAAGGTAGAATGGAACAAGTACATTCATTTCATACATTTCATTTCAGGCTTCACTAAATACTGACTCTGTTGTCTGTGGGCCAAGTTATTTAGTGTCTCTGAACCTCGTTTTCCTCATTTATAAAATAGGAATTACAATATGTGTCCCTTAAAGACATTATAAAATTAAAATATTAATAAAGTAAATGTTACCTGGCATATAGTAGGCCCCCAATAAACATAACTATTATTATTATTGGTGTTATTGTTATTAATAATACAAAGCAGATACCCATGAATCATAATATTAGCTTTCGATTTAGAAAACCAGCACAACTAATATTTATGGAAACCATCAATTCTAGGCATAGATGAAATGTGAACTACTGTTACTGTTACACACTTTTTATGCTTAAGAAGCCTTACAGAGAGGCCAAGTTAATTACTCAAGCTCACGTTGCTAATAAGTGGTAGAACAGTGAAGTTCTTTTGTTATTCTATGCCAGTTTGATGAGTTATTGATTATATTTGGATTGTTTCAAACATATGGGAATCTCATTGTCAAAGTTAATATAATCTTAATATGTAATTTCTGCCCTAAAAATCTCCAATACTCCTTGATTTGGGTGGGGACACAAAGCCAAACCGTATCGGATATGAACACTTTAGCATGGTATTTGACAATATTAGCACAGCCTTCCCCTCCAACTATGTCTCTAGAAAGTTACCACAACCCCAACTCATTCCAGCCACACCAATCTTCTCACCATTTCTTGAGTATGGCAAAGGCCTATCAGGCTTTCACACCTCTGCTCACTGTGTGCTCTGCCTGGAATGTACTTATAGCCCTGTATGCACCCTCCACCCACTTTCAGACTCATGTTCTTTGATTACGACCTGGTAAATGTTATCCCCTGTATAAAAGGTTTTCTGATTCTTTTACGCAGAATTAATGATGTTCTTTCTCCATAAATTTAGCTTTTCACAGACAATTCTCTGCTTCATGTCTGCTCTTCTTGCTAGAATATATGAGTCCCTCAAGAGAAAGGCCCTTGACTTATTCTGCTCTGTATCCTCAATAACTGTCAATGTCTGACTGTGAGTATGTTCCCAGTAAATGTTGGCTGATCAAATGAATAAAATTCACTGATTGATTTCCTCACCCGTTTCTGTGTTAGTGAGAAGAATGAGTCCAATAAATGATTGAGCTAGTAGTGACAGAGCTCATATGGGAATTCACGGTGCCACTGTATCCAGTCCTATGTGCCTTCTTGCTAGACCACACTTGGTTAGTTGTGACAAGGCCAACATTTTAACAACACTGTTGACAAACAGCCTTAGAGGAACACATCTTTGTTTGCTCAGTTGCTTGACCTTAATGGTTGACTTTTCTTGTTCTCCATAGAGTTCCCGTAGCACTGGCAGGGATAGTGAAGCAGGTTCACATAAAGGAATATGACATTTATCTGCATTTCAGCAAGGCATTTGACAGATTCTTATGATGGGCTGATGGACCAGATGCAGAAACACTGGCTGGATAAAAGTAGCATTCAGTGGGTTAGTAGCCAATTGAATAGTAGTACCTAAACATCTACAGAATAGAATTTCTGCTCCCAGAATAAATTCATTCATTCCTCTTTTCACTCTTTCTGGATCCGCTGAGGCATGTCCCAGTTCTGGGCCAGCATTGACTATTTCAGTCTGTAATCCCAAAAGAATTGGAAAATAAAATTAGAACTATTTTTGTTTGTTTCATGTATGTTAGTTTTATGATCTCTAAACCTCTTTAAAATAGGGCATGGCCAGGCACTGTGGCTCATGCCTATAATTCCAGCACTTTGGGAGGCTGAGGTGGGTAGATCACAAGATCAAGAGATCAAGACCATCCTGACCAACATGGTGAAACTCCATCTCTATTAAAAATACAAAAATTAGCTGGGCATGGTGGTGTGTGCCTATAATCCCATCTACTCAGGAGGCTGAGGCAGGAGAATTCCTTGAACCCAGGAAGCAGTGGTTGCAGTGAGCCAAGATTGTGCCATTGCCCTCCAGCCTGGTAACAGAGCAAGACTCCATCTCAAAAAAAAAGGGGGGCATATCTCTCATTATTTTGTCTTCTATGGCACCTTTACATGCTTAGCATAGTGGAAAGATCAGAGAAACTAGACTCAGACAAACACAGCTCAAGTATCTGCTCTGCCATGAACTAGTCATGTAATACTAAGCATTTGTTTTGTCCCTGATGTGTAAAATGAGGACAAGAACAACTTTTCCCCTATAAACATAATCATTCTTCATGTCTAGCTTCTGATCAACTTCTCAGGGAAGTCTTTCTTGAAGCTGCAGACTATGTTAGCTCCCTTATTAAAATGCTCTCAAACCACCAGGTCTTTATCATATTAGGTTGGTGCAAATGTAATCACATTTTCGGACTGTGAATTTTGAATCATTATAACTAGACTCAAATGCATCTTTATTCATCAAAATAGGAACGATTACAATCAACACATTTTTTCCAACAAGAAAAAGTATGTTTTTTCCTGTAGCATAAAAATCTGTGCTTCAGGATTTGACAAACTCTTGGAAAACATTTTATGCATCCTGCTGTTCGTGGAAGCATTTTCCCTGCAATAAGTTGTTAAGATGCTTGAAGAAGTGGTAGTCAGTTGGTAAGAGGTTAGGTGAATATGGCAGATGAGACAAAGCTTTGTAGCCCAATTTGTTCAACTGTTGAAGTGGTGGCTGTGTGATGTGCAGCTCGGCATTGTCATGAAGAATTGGGCCCTTTCTGTTGACCAATGCTGGCTGTAGGCACTGCATTTTGGTGCATCTCATTGATTTGCTGAACATACTTCTCAGATGTAATGGTTTTGCTGGGATTCAGAAACATGTAGTGGATAGAGTGACAACAGACCACCAAACAGTGACCGCCACCTTTTTTTCGTGCAAGTTCGGCTTTGGGAAATGCTTTGGAGCATCTTCTCAGTCCAACCACTGAGCTAGTCATTATCGGTTGTCATAGAAAATCCACTTTTCATTGCATGTCAAAGCACAATCCAGAAATGGGTCCTTGTGTAGAATAAGAGGAGACAATACTTCAAAAAGACACTTTAAAAAAAATTTTTACTCAGCTCATGGGGCACCCACTTACTGAGCTTTTTCACCTTTCCAATTTGCTTCAAATGCTGAATGACTGTGAAATGGTCAACATTTAGTTCTTCACCAACTTCTCATGTCATTGTAAAAGGAGCAGCTTTGATAATTGCTCTCAGTTGGTTATTGTCAACTTCTGATGGCCAACCACTATGTTCCTCATCTTCAAGGCTCTCATTTCCTTTGCAAAACTTCCTGAACACCACTGCACTGCACATTCATTAGCGCTTCCTGGGCCAAATGTGTTGTTGATGTTGCAAGTTGTCTCCACTCTTTACAACCCATTTTCAACTTGAATAAGAAATTCGTTCAAATTTGCTTTTTGTCTAACATCATTTCCATAGTCTAAAATGAATATAAAATAAACAGCCAGTAGTAAGTTCTTAGCAAAAAAATAAAGTGAGAAATATAAGTTAAAATGATGTATTACATAACCATATTTACTTAAGAATGTATTCCAATATCAAATGGCACATTTCAACGGTGCAAAAACCACAATTATGTTTGCACCAACCTAATATGTGGCCATTAAAATAAATGACACTATTTCATTTTATAGGTAATTATGTGTTTAAAGTTAAAGCCTTACCCATTAAGCTGTAAGCTCTATGAGGTTAGGGACTATATTTCTGTTGTACACTTCTGTATTTCTAGCACCTAACCAAAAACATAAACCATGGGAGGCACTCACTCAATGTTTCTTAGATGAATGAATCAACTTTAGCATTGCCTACACAGTTCTGCCTGTCATAGCAGCCGCATTTGAGCCATCCTCCTCATCCCTCTACTGTTACAACCACATTGGCCTTTTCTCAGTTCCTTAAAGGTTTCACGCTTTTTGTTTTTCTGGGGTTTTTTCACATGCTATTTCCTTCACTTGGAACAGAATGTTTTCCTGGCTTCCTCCCACTTCAATCTTTACCCAGCAAATGCCTATTCTTTCTTCAGCCATCTCCTTAAACAGCTTTTCCTCAGGAAAATCTTGTATTATATACCTTCACACCTACCTCTATGCTAGTCCCTGACTATGTCAAGACCCCCTTACAACCTATATTGATTCTTTATTGCTGTTATAATAATTGTACTTACCATTTAATGTAAAGTCTTGGCGATGGTAAACTTCACAAAAAGAGATTGCATTTACTCCTGTAAAATCCCCTAGGATCCAACATAGTAACTACCATATATATATTAATATATATCTTTTGTCCATGAAATTTAGGCTCTTTCACTGTAGGCAAAGAAAATATGGAAAAGAGATAGGGAAATGAACTGCACTGTGGTGACAAAGACTGAAATATGCTCAGCACAATTTACTTTCTCTTCTTTTTGGGCAAAAGGCTAGGGTAGGTGTTACACCTCACATGTGCTTAGGTGTGGCCATGTGATTTTGTTTTGCAAGAGTAATATGTACCCTGTGCTCTTCTGGGCCTCTCTCACACGGAATTCCTATTTATTTGTCTCCATACTTTTTCTCCCTTCTGGATGGCTGAAATGGAGATGGCCACAGATCTTGGAAACCCTATGTTGAAAATTTCAGAGGTTCCTTTAGCTGAAGTCCCTGGATGTCCACTTAGAGAAGAGCTGCACCTGTGCACTGACCTAGAACATCTGAATTGGACAGACATCTGAGTGAGAAATAAACCCTTCCTGTGTTTGATACATTCTACCTTGTGGAGTATATTGGTTGTAACTCTTACTGCTATGCTAACTAATAAAATGACTAAGACCTCAAAAGCATAAGCAACAAAAATAGACAAATGGGACTTAATTAAACTAAAAAGTCACTGCATAGCAAAATAGGTAATCAATAAAATGAACAAATAACCTGCAGAATGGGAGAAACATTTCAAGACTATACATGTGATAGGGGACTGATATTTAGAATTCACAAAAATCTCAGAAAACTCAACAACAAGAGAACAAAAAAAATGACCCCACTGAGAAGTGGAAAAAGGACATGAATAGACATTTTTCAAAACAAGACATACAAATGGCCAAAAAGTATATTAAAAAGTGTTTAATATTATTACTAAACATATCAGAGAAGTACAAATTGAGACCACAATAAGGTATTATCTTATACCAGTCAGAAGGGCTATTTTTAAAAAGTCAAACCATAACAGATGTTGGCAAGGATTCAGAGAAAAAGAAATGCTTACATACTGTTGGGAGAATATAAATTAGTACAATCTCTTTGGAAAACAATATGGAGGTTTCTCAAAGAGTTAAAAATAAAGCTGCTGTTCAATCTAGTAATCCTACTACTGGATATCTACTAAAACAATGAAATGATTATATCAAAAAGACACCTGCATTAGTGTGTTTATCACAGTGCTGTTCACAATAGCAAAGATTTGGAATCATCCTAAGTATTCATCAACAGATGAATGGATAAAGTGTGGTGTACATACACACACACACTAAAATACTACTCAGCCATAAAAGGACTGAAATCACATCTTTTGCAATAATATGGACAAAACTGGAGGCCATTATCTTAAATGAAACAATTCAGAAACAAAAGTAAAATACTGCATGTTCTCACACATAAGTGGAAGCTAAATAATGTGTACATATGGATGACAATTGTGGAATAATAGACATGGGAGATTCTGACAGGTGGGAGCATTGGAATGGGGAGAGGTATGAGAAAATACTTATGGGGTACAATGTGCAGTATAGTGTGGTGGTAACGCTAAAAGCCCAGACTTTAACACTATGCCATAGATCCTGTAACAAGACTGTACTTGTACCTCTTTAAATTACACAAATGAAAAAAAAAATAGCTGCTTTAAAATATTTAAAGGACCATTTCATGGCGGATAGCAGACTTACTCTGAAGTAGGTCAAACATGTACTAAGGCAGTGGTTCTCAAAGTGGGAGCAGTAGCTCCACCATCCCCCAAGGGACTTGTTAAAAATGCAAATTATCAGGATCTAGCCCAGAACTACAGACTCCGGAACCTAGGGATGGGCCTGGAAGTCTGTGTTTTTATAAGCCCTCCAGGTGATTTTGATGCACATCAAGTTTGAGAACCACTGGACTTTGAGCCTAGAGGGTCTTAACCCTTGAAGCTTTGTGACTTTGGACAAATTACTTAATTTCTCTGAGTGATGATTTTCTTTTTCGTTAAAATTTGAGAGATATTTACTTCTTGGAATTGTTTTGAGAGGTTGAATGAGTGTTTTATAATAAAGTACCAATCACAGAGTGTATTTCAAGCCATGTCTTCTCTCTTCCTTCCACTTTCATGTGACTTCTGGTGAAACTGGGGCATGGGGAAAATTCTAGGAACTGAAGAACAAGAATGAACAGAACGCCCTGAGTGTGTAGAAGTTCAGACGTTCTGGGCTACTATGCCAAGTATAAGGGAAGAGGTACAGAGTATAATAGATTTCAAATGCTAGTCTGCTCTGCTTACAAGGTTATGTTGACCTGCTCAATGTTTAATATCATGTTTTAACATCATGATTTTTGAACATTTTCTTCAGTTGCCAATCTCTTTTTTCTTGTGTACTATGGCTATCAAGTATTAAGAGCAGATCTTAATACTTATTAAGCACTCAGTATGAGTCAGCTAGTTAGAAATTTACCGTAAATTCTATGAAGTCAAGGATTTTTGTTTATATACTGCAATATTCTCAGCACATAAACCAGTACCCTACACATGGCATGTGCTCAATAAATATATGTTGAATAAACAAATAAAATAACATCTGTTATGTAAATTGCATGGTTTCATACATAGTGGCTTCTTTTCTCTTCCTTTTACTAATGCACTGTGATTTTAGTTTAAAGCAATGCTATGGAATTCTCCCTGACCTCCAGCCTACTGAGCCCCCAAATTTAATGTGCATATCCATCATAGGGAAGGTTGCTAAAATATAGATTCTGATGCAGTAGGTCTGAGGTGGGGCCTGAGATTCTACATTTCCAACAAACTCCCAGGTGATGATGGTGCTGCCCTCACAGATACCCAGTTTTATTCCATCTGTTCAGACTACTGAAATGCCATCAATTTCATTATCACTGTAAAAGCATTTAACAACCATTGACTTGCAAAGTCTCTAAGAAAGACTGTAGTGTTGGTCCAGTATGTTTTGAATGAATGAACATCCAATTTTTAAAGACTTTTTTGATTTGGGGGAATTTTAGCTTTTTATTATAGAACTTCAAATATAGACAAAATTAAAAAATAAAATAATAAACTCTCACATAGCCATAATACTAATTTGACAATTATTAATTTATGGCTAATCTTGTTTCCCTATAAACCTTCTACCACTAGATGTTTTCAAGACAATCCACATATCATTTTATACATACATAGTTTGGCAATTATCTCTAAAATTTAAGAAGTCATAAGGCATGTGGCAACAATCTCATTCTCACACTCTTTGAATTGATTGTTTCTTAAAATCATCAAGTATTCAGCATTTGAATTTTCATGATTGTCTTTTTTTGTAGTCCTGTTTTAGCAGTTTTTGTTGTTGTTGTTCAAATCTGGGTACTATAAAAAGCTGCACACCGAATTGGTTGATATGCCTCTTAAGATTGTTTTGATGTACAGATTTCTCCTCCTTTATTTTTTCTTAAACATTTATTTAAGAAATAGAATCATTCATCCTGTATTTTCCCACATTCTAGATCTTGAGATTGGATTCTCATGATGTCTTATAAAATATTACTCTATCCCCTCTATTCCCTGTAAATAAGTGGTTAGATCTAGAGGCTTAATATGCTTCAGGTTCTATATTTTGAAAGAATAACTCATGTTTGTTAGTGGGCAGTTCTTTCACTGAGAGACAGCTGAAGGCTTGCAGATACCTGATGGTTGAAACAAAAGATTTACCAAGTAAGGCTGGAAAGCTTTTGGCCACACAAACTTTAGAAACCCTGGCTTTTCTATAGTGGATGAAGATGGTATGTTTTCAGAGATACCTGATTCAGAGAACTCTACTGGAAAATGCTTGTAAGGCCATGTCTATTGGTTTCTTAAGAAAGTGGTGGGATTGTCATAACACAAGACTCTCCTAGGTTCAAAAGAAGAAAGAAAGCAAGTTTTCAAATATTAGATTTTTGGAATTAATGCAATGATTAGAACTAATAAGTAAGAAAGTGATTAAGCCTGTTGGTTTTGACCCAGAAAACCATAAAAAGTGCTAATTCTTTTTATGAGCATTCTATAGTGATTACTCCATGCCGGAGGTTAGACAACTTGTCTCAGCACTCACAGTTAACAAGTCTGTGCAGTTTTCTGTCCTGGAACTAGTGCCTTTTCCTATTTTCTTCTCTATTATATTATGCTAATGTTTACTCATTCTTCTGGTTCCAGATTTAACTACCTTCTTTCACGTTTTTTTCTGACCCTCACTTCGGGGTTAGCCTCTTCTGTGAGTTCTTATAAAACCATGTGTTTCTGTTATCAGAGTGCTCAGTGTACCATAGTTCAGTTCCATGAGTTATTATAGGACTGGAAGATCAGTGCCAGGCTGGTTAATATATGTAGTGTTACTGGTTGCTGCTTAGAAACCACCCCAGGGCCGGGCGCGGTGGCTCACGCCTGTAATCCCAGCACTTTGGGAGGCTGAGGCGGGTGGGTCACGAGGTTAAGAGATCGAGACCATCCTGGTCAACATGGTGAAACCCCGTCTCTACTAAAAATACAAAAAATCAGCTGGGCATGATGGCGCGTGCCTGTAATCCCAGCTACTCAGGAGGCTGAGGCAGGAGAATTGCCTGAACCCAGGAGGCGGAGGTTGCGGTGAGCCGAGATCGCGCCATTGCACTCCAGCCTGGGTAACAAGAGCGAAACTCCGTCTCAAAAAAAAAAAAAAGAAAAAAAGAAAAAAGGAAACCACCCCACCTCTGTTTCCCAGAATCATGTAAATTGTATTATTTTGACTCTCACTGATGAGGTATGACTTCTGTTAACTATTTTATTTATTTATTTTGCCAAACTGCCTTCTTTTCTTTTGTCAAGTTTTCAAAGTACTCGCTTCTCAGTAAGACTCAGAAAATTACTGAGGATGTTATTAGAGCATATGTATTTTTATGTATAATACAGCCCATAAATAGCATGTATATTACAACGAGAATCCTAGTCTCTCTTTTCCTTTTCTGTTAAAAATTGTATATAAAATATTTAAATGTAAGAGGGGATTTTTTGTTGGTGGTGTTATAACAGAGCTCCCAAAACCTTCCTGGCACAATGCTCACAAACCATGCTACTGAGATACTGCTGCAGATGGAGATGGTTCTTAATGCCTTGCTTGACATCATCACCCTGATATGATTGCATTTCCAAAAATCAATTTTATCTTCAAAGGATGGATATAAATGATGCTCTGTTTTTCATGGGCAATAAATCCATTAAATAATTCTAAAATGATAATTGCCTAGACTGATTGATTTGGATTAAAATTTTAATGCTCTTCTTAGAAAGTTAGCTTCTCAAGGACAGAAACAGTATTTTCTGTATATTCTTTTAAGTGCACAGCAGTGTTTCCTGTATAAAACAAGTATTCAATATATATTGAATTTAATTGAATATTCATTGCCCTGAGTTCTATGAAGAATTTTATCCTTATTAGAAAACATTACAACATAAGTACTTTTAACGATAGAACATGCAATTACATAGGCATGGTAAAAGCCTTTTAAATATTAAAATATTCAGCAACAAAGCTCAACAAAAATATCCTGTTAGTTACTTAGGAGTATTAATATGACTATGATATGCTTTTTGAATGCAGGTAGTTCATAATCAAGCATAGAGGTAGATATACAAACAAATTATAAGGATGATCTTTGATATGGCTTGGCTGTATCCCCACCAAAATCTCATCTTGAACTTCCTATAATCCCCAAGTGCGTGGGAGGGACCTAGTGGGAGGTAATTGATTCATGGAAGCAGTTTCCCCATGTTATTTCTTGTGATAGTAAGTTCTCACAAGAGCTGATGGTTTTATAAGCAGCTTTCCCCTTCACTCAGCTTTCATCCTTCTCATTCCCACTGCCATGCGAAGGGTATGTTTGCTTCCCTTTCTGCCATGATTGCAAGTTTCCTGAGGCCTCCCTAGTCATGCTGAACTGTAAGTCAATTAAACCTCTTTTCTTTAGAAATTACCCAGTCTCAAGTATCTCAATATTAGTAGCATGAGAACAGACTAATACAGCAAATTAGCGCCAGGAATGGAGTGCTTTTAAAAGGATACCCAAAAATGTGGAAGTGACTTTGGAACTGGGTAACAGGCAGAGGTTAGAATAGTTTAGGGGACTCAGAAGAAGATAGAAAAATGTGGAAAAGTTTGGAACGTCCTAGAGACTTTGAAGGCTCAGAAGACAGGACAATGTGGGAAAAGTTTAGAACTTCCTAGAAACTCATTGAATGGCTTTGACCAAAATGTTGATAGTCATATGGACAATGAAGCCTAGGCTGAAGTGGTCTCAGATGGAGATGAAGAACTTCTTGGGAACTGGAACAAAGGTGACTCTTGCTGTGCTTTAGCAAAGAAACTGGTGACATTTCCCCCACCTTGGTTATCTGTGGAACTTTGAACTTGAGAGAGATGGTTTGGGGTATCTGGTGGAAGAAATTTCTAAATGTTCAAGAGGAAGCAGTACATAAAAGTTTGAAAAATTTTCAGCCTGATGATGCAATAGAAAAGAAAAACCAATTTTCTGGGTAGAAATTGAAGCTGGCTGCAGAAATTTACATAAGTAATGAGGAGCAAAATGTCAATCACTAAGGCAATGGGGATAATGTCTCCAGGGCATGTCGGAGACCTTCACAGCAGTCCCTCCCATTACTGACCCTGGAGATTAGGAGGGAAAAATGGTTTCCTGGGATGGGTCCAGGGCACCTCCGCTTTCTGCAGCTTTTGGACTGCATCCCAGTTGCTCTAGCCATGACTAAAAGGGGCAAAGGTTAGTTCAGGACATGGCTTCAGAAAGTGCAAGCCCCTAGCCTTGGCAACTTCCATGTGGTATTGGTCCTGAGGGTACACAGAAGGCAAGAATTGAGGTTTGGCAACCTCTGCCTAGATTTCAGAGGGTGTATGATAAGGTCTGGATATCTAGGCAGAAGTTTGCTGCAGGGGTGGAGTTCTCATTGAGAACATCTGCTAAGGCTGTGCAGAAGAAAAATGTGGGTTCAGAGCCCCCACACAGATTCCCCACTGAAGCACTGCCTAGTAAAGCTGTGAGAAGAGGATCACCATCCTCCAGACCCCAGAATGGTAGATCTACTGACAGCTTGCACCATACACCTGGAGAAGCCATAGACACTCAATGTCAGTCATGAAAGCAGTTAAAACACACACACACACACACACACACACACACACACACACACTTTGAAACACTCTTTAAAGTTGAGTAAATCATTGTCTAAAATCACATTTCTAAGTTGTCAGATTGCTACCCCTCAAATGGGAACAAAGTCACTACTGCTATGTATTAGTTTATATTGCTGAGTAACAAATTATCTCAGATTTAGCAGCTAAAAAACATATATTTATTATCTTAGAGTTTCCATAGGTCAGGAGCCTGAACACAGTTCAGTTGGTGCTCAGGATCTTACACAGCTATAATACAAGTGTTGGCAGGGCTGCATTCTTGTCTGGAGGCCAAGCAGGGGTAGAATTCATCTCCAGGCTAGTTCAGGTTGTTGGCAGAATTAATTTTCTTGCAATTGTATGGCTGAGGGCTCCAGAATTTTGCTGGCTGTTGGCTGGCAGTTGCCATTAGGTCCTAGAGATCATCTGCAGTTCTTTGACACATGACTGGTTACTTCATGAGGGCTATGAGGGGAGTTTCCCTTCCTAGAAAAAGCCCAGTCTCCCTTTTAGTGGATTAGGCCTAATTAACTGTGTGTCATCCAGAAAACATTTCCCCTTTGATTAAATAAAAATCAACTGATTTAGTACTTAATTACATCCACAAGACCCTATCACCATTGCCATATTCTACTGGGTATAGACATGTCAGAGGTTGTTATGGACTGAGTTATGTCCTTCCCCAAATTCATGTTGAAGCTCTAATAGCCAGTACCTCTGAATGTGACAGAATTTGGAGATAGTGCCTTTAGAGACATAAGGTTAAAGGAGTTCATTATGGTAGGCCCTAATCCAATATGACTGGTCTCCTTGTAAGAAGAGGAGATTAGTCACAGCCACATATAGAAGAACAACACTGTGAAGACACAGGGAGAATATGGCTATTAGTAACCCAAGAAGAGACATCTTAGAAGAAATTAACCTTGCCAACACTTTGATCTCAGACCTCTAGTCTTCAGAACTGTGAGAATAGTTTTTGTTATTTAAATTATCCATTCTGTGGTAACTTTGATACTGCACCCCTGGCAAACTAATATGCAGGTGCGTTAGTCTGTTCTTACACTGCTAATAAAGACATACTCAGGACTGCGTAATTTATAAAGAAAAGAGGTTTAATTGACTCAGTTCCAAAGGGCTGGAGAGGCCTCACAATCATGGAAGAAAGTGAAGGGATACCAAGATACATGTTACATGGCAGCAGGCAAGAGAAAGCTTGTGCAGGAGAACTCCTATTTATACAACAATCAGACCTCGTGAGATTTATTCACTACCACAAGAACAGTATGAGAGAAACCACCCCCATGATTCAATTATCTCCACCTGACCACATTCATTACCCACGGGGATTATTACAATTAAAAGTGAGATTTGGGTGGGGACACAGCCAAACCATATTAGCAGGTACAGCCCAAACTCAAGGCCTGAAGAGTTAAATAGGGCACAAACACTAAGGGGCAGGAACCATGTGAGCCGCCTAGGACCTGTTGTCCATGAGGTATAACCCCAAATAGCTTAATCTGGAGAAGGGATGATGTAGACATTATCAATATTTGTCAATTGTAGGGTTTTCTTGATTTTTACTTGTCTACCACTTAAAAGCCAATGAAATAGGAGCAAAAGTATGCAGTATCACTTCCAGGATGAACCATTTAATGCTGGTGCTTAATTCTCCAGTTCTTCTTTCCGTTAACACGGAGTCTCTCAAACTTTTGTTTGCAGTGGTAGCACCCTAAAGTGGTGAACTCCATCAAACTGGGGACCTGAACAGTTATCATCAGCAAAGTCTTCCTTACCAATATAAGCTAAATATGTGCCATGAACAATAAATAAACCTATGTAATTTTAAGTGATTGACATTTTAGGGTTGTTCATTACAACACTATAATCTAGCTTAACCTGATAAATGAATGAGATGGAGTCAAGTCATATACCATTAACGAACTTGAGCAATTATAATGACTAAACAGTGAAAACCAAGTAGCTTTTTATATTTGTAAAAAATTATGAAGGGAATTGGCTGCTTCTGTAGCACCCTATAAATTGCTATCAGAAATTTGTATGGTAACAACTGAGATTGGTGAAATAGTAATCTGCAGTTCAGATGAAAATGAGACACACCTCCCAAAATACTTCCTCTGATAAACAGTTTATACAAACAAACAAATCCTCTTGAGTCATCAGTTCCTATGATAGCATTACATCTAACACTAATATTGTGGGTGAATAAAATTATATATGACAGTCTTAGAAAATTCACTAGAGCTTTGAAATGAACAATCCTCAAGGTGAATTAAAGTTCTGTACTATATTGCTTCAAGCCTTATTTTTTATTTCACTTTTTTGTTTCACTCTCAAGTCTCTTGAATCTTTCTTTTTTTCATTTTTCTAGAGTGGTTTTTGGCTAAATAGAACACTGGGAAAATAATTGTTTAATTTTTTTTCTGGTTTGAGACCAAGAAAAATGAAGTCAAGGAAGACTTACAAGGGTATGCCTTTTGTATAACTGTAAAAAGGAGTTGCAGTGGGGCACAGCTGAAGCAATGAGAAAGAATTGAAGGAGTGAGATGGAAAAAAGCCTTTGTAATAAAATTAATTTTTGATTCCTAACTGTCATCCACAAATGAAGGCAGACTGGTCTGTTCTACGGAGTCATCTTTGCCTTCTGTGCAGTGCGATCTTCAGATAAATGTGTTCAGGTGGCAATACTTTAGCTTAAATAAAGGAGAGGTGTCTATCTTGTCTAATGGAAGGGAAGTCATACAATTTATCCCTTTTTGGTAAGTGATATAATAATTTGTCAAATTCTGTAGCCTATCTCCTTTATGAGAAGCAGTTCACTTTCTCATTCCAGTTCATCACATCCACTGAAGAAACCCCTGGAAATGTTAATGCCACTTGGAAAAAATCAATCTATTTTTGTTGGGAGGCTATGGGAAAGAAGAGGGATGTGGGGAAACATGGAGAAGAAAGAATATAGATTAGACAGCCTCTTTCCTTTGTTAATATTTTCTCTGATCTTCTTTTCTCTTCTTTCTCTTTCTCTGTGTATACATACAGATATATACAGATATATATATATATTACATATAATATATATATTACATATTTTATATATATGTGTGTGTGTGTATATATATATATATATATATATATATATATATAATCAGAGAATCTAGTGAATAAGTATTCTTGTTACTATGGAGACCAAAGTGGAGCCTGGAGAAAATAAAAATTTTGATTTTTCAATGTTAACATTTTGCTACCATTCTTCAATTTTTAAAAATTCTTAAATACTTTAATTAGAAGCATTTAACACCTACTGTGAAGTGGGTTTGATTATGTCTAGACAAGCACATAATTTTTAATGTGTATGTCTTTGTTACCCCACAGATGTACAGATGTGTCTACTTTCCCTCTTTGAAAAGAAAGATCCAAAAGTACATATTCCACTTCCTGAACATTGACAAGAAGCACAGTATTTTACTCCATTTGAGCGTATTTATATTCTTAAAGTTTGATAAACAAATGAGAAATTTAAGTGAAACTAAAGAGAAAGCTAAGTGGAAAAAATGGCAATAAATTACTCCTGTGTGTGATAGCTCTACGTATTTGAAGGTTTGTATTTGTACATGTGGACTACTTTACACTTAGTAGAAGAGAAATGTACAATGGAAATTGCCATTTTATATCTTAAAAATAACCTGGAAATTAAAAACAAGTTTTTAAATTGCTTCCTTAAATGTAGGATGATTATTAATTTTGGCTTCAGCAATCTTCAAGCATTCTTTTGGATAAACTGCTTTTTAAACTTGGAACTATAAACCATTATGTTTGGGAATTCAGATGAAGCAGAATTCATGAATAATATTCTTCCCATTATTTTCAGGATTAATGTCATATGCATGAAAAAGAATAATAGGATTTTGGTAGTATTAATACTAAGGTTTGTAGGAATGTTCAAATATGGTTATCAATGTCAATGTTAATGTCAATGACAGAATCCTTCTACATTTTCTCCACTCCTATTTGCAATTCACTTCAATTAGTCCTTTTGATTTTTAACATTTAATTTTGCTCATATGTATCTGCATTTTTCACCTCTATTCCTGTCCTTTTCTATCATCTCATTCCTAACCCACTGCACTTGCTCCCAAACAGTCTCCATGCCTTTATCATTACCCATCTCTAATCCATTTCTCATATTTTAATTGGGTACTACTCACAAGACATAAATTTAACTGAATCACTTTCATGCTTAGAATACTTCAAGGGGTCTTGTCATCCTTGGCACAAAAATAAGGTGCATAATAAGGCTTACAAGTTCCTACAGGATCTGGTTCCTGCTCCCCCTCCCTAACCCTTGTGTCTTGCTTTCTTCTTATAACTGTGTAGCTTCTCCATCTTACAGCTTCTTTGGCTGAATTTCTCTTCCAAGGATATATCATACTTCTTGTCTTGAGGACTTTGCACTTGCTGTTCCATGTGTGTGAAGTGTTCTTCTTCTATTTTCCTGCATACCTGCTATGCATCTTTCAACTCTCGTCTCAAATGTCAATTCTACAGGGACCATGAAGCCACTTCATAGACCCTAGACTAGACCTATTGTACACTTGCATGACACTTTATGCTTTTTCTTTATAGTACCTTTATATTGTAATTATAAATTGTGCTATTATGAATGCTCATAGTCACAAAGTACAAATGTGTACAAAGACATAATTTCCTTCACTTCCTTCCAACAGGATTTGGCTCCTAGGATTCCATTTCCATTTGTGGTACAATTAAATTTTGCTACAATTCTCCTTCTATTTTTTTAGCCCCTTTCACAAAAATACTATTCTTTCAATTCAAGGAACTTCACCTCCACCCCCCAGCCCGCCCCATCTCCTTCCCTTTTTCCAGGAGAATACAAATTCCTGGATCTGAGAGGAAAAGGGATACCTTGTTCATAAAGTCTCTATAACCGGTGCTGATATCAATTTGTTCCCACCTATGCTGGAATTTCTTGCTGTTACTTTTGATCCTGCAATAATCTCTTCTTGGGACATCCATGCTCTCTGTCGCATTTCAATCCTACCCCAGAGACCTACTAGACTGATTTAAGACTTGATTTTCTTTTGATTGGCAAGGGCTGGGTGTGAGGAAGTTTGCTTTCAAACTTAGTTGATTTTCTATTCCCACTATGGTCAATGTTGGTGCCCCCACAAAATATATCAAAATCCTAACCCTTAAGGTGATGGTATTATGAGAT
Source organism: Sapajus apella (assembly GCF_009761245.1). Classification (NCBI taxonomy): domain Eukaryota; kingdom Metazoa; phylum Chordata; class Mammalia; order Primates; family Cebidae; genus Sapajus; species Sapajus apella. The sequence goes on along the minus strand of NW_022436976.1, from coordinate 17,280,155 downwards.
AAGTCCTTTGGGAGGTGATTATGTTACAGAGTGGAGCCCATATGAATGAGATTTGTTCCCTTATCAAAGAAGCCCAAGAAAACGCCCACCAATCCTTCCAACATATGAGGACACAGTGAGAAAGTACCATCTATGAACTAAGAAGTGGGCCCATGCCAGACATTGAATCTGCCTTGATCTTGAACTTTCCAGCCTCCACAATCGTGACAGATACACTTCTGTTATTTATAAGCTATCCAGTCTGTGGTATTTCATTATAGCAACCAGAATGGACTAAGAAAATATTTCACTAGAGTCTGCTGCACTCTGTGAGGTTGCCTGCAGGCACATTTGCCTAGGCATCTTACTCAGTCACAGGGCTGTGGTGTCCTGTAGAATCTGGCTTACCTATACACTTTGCCTTCTTCTCAGGATGCACCAAAGGCAGGGAGATCATACTCCAGTCTAATTTTCTGTGGTTTTGCCTCAGAAGAAACAGAATGAAGGCACCCTTTCTCCGTAATCCATACTAACCACAGGTTTACTTTCTTGCTCTCTCCTGAGTTCTGAAACTCCTTCCAAACAAAAGAATTGGGAATATTCTTTACTAAATGGTTTTCTTCTGAGATGAGAAAAGATCGGGTGCATATAGGGTAGTATGGCCATCAACTTCATTGAATGCCATTCTAATAGAAAGTTATGGATAAATTTTGTGGCCACTTCCTTAATATTTTGTCTACTTTTGATATTCAGAGTCAAGCTTTGTTTTAAGCCTCTTCTCCTTGGCTTTCAAGGCAATTATTCCTGTAACAAGCTTTCAAAAAACCCATTCAGAAACTCAGTTTACTATTCTTTTTCAAGCTGATTTATCCTCTCCTCGGAAAAAAAGAACAATTTTGAGAAAAAAAAAACTTGATTGTTTATCAAAATATTATCTATCCACATATGGCTGATTTTCGAAACTTCTATAAAATTACAAGCTCTCCATGGTCAATAGTCAGGTTTTTTTTATACTATTGTATCCCCTAATTCACATTAGTATACTTCCTTAGTAAGTATTTTTGAAGAAATGAATATACAAACAAGTGTCAACCAAGAAGAGGTGAAAGAACAGACTGCAAATGAATAAGACAAGGCATTTATTGAGGTCTTAGGAACTGCAATTTGGGAGACACAGATCTGGCTGGAAGCCAAATTGTGTTCTGAAGAAAGAGAGTTTGGCAGGGATTTTTAAAAGGAAGGAGAGGGTGATTACATAAGTTATTTAGAAAGAATTATTGTTGGTGAAGGCAACTGGCTTAAACATGAGTCCATAGTTCTTTGCTTTTTGGTATTCAAGAGTTGCAGCACTGGTGAAATTCAGCTATGTTTCAGGATGTTGGGGTTGCTGCAGTTTGGCCAGGTTCAATGGTTCAACCAAGTTACTGTTTTTTGTTTGTTTGTTTTGTTTTGTTTTTTAAGGTTGCAGGTTATGCAGGCAGTCTTTCTTAGAATGACTACTATCCAAATTGATTTTAGAATTCTGAACCAGAATGACACCATTCTGTTTATCATATTTCATGCAAGAACCACAGTAAAGGAAAACAAATTCATAGTTCACTGTTAGTAGGTTGGATCCAATCTTCCAAGTAGAAATTTTGTAAACTCTATTAGAGTGAGTTGTTTGACTTGGACCTAACCTATTTCTACCATCTAATCTAATAATAGGATCTTGTGTAACTTTAGGCCTGTTTTCAGGGGAAGGGACCATGGTCTTCTTTTGTCTTTATCTGTGTAGAAAGAGGAAAGAGATAAGAACATGTATGGCAACAGGGAAAAACTTATAAGATACAGGAAAGGTACAGAAGACGGAGAACATCAGAGGCATGGCTGACCTTCCTTGCAAATAAGAAAAGGTCATGGGTTATTTTGCTGCAGAGACTATGTGGACAAAAGTTGAAAAGAAAAGAAAATAACCACATTCATTTATTTCATTTTTAACACCCAATAACTTATACTTTGTAAATGCCTCTCAAATGGTGACTTGAAACATGACAAATATTCCTTTTTGGCGGAGGGAGGAGGGGAAGAGAGCTTCCTTCTTTCTGCCTACAGTATTATTTTTTATTATTATACTTTAAGTTCTGAAATACAAGTGCAGAATGTGCAGATTTGTTATATAGGTATACATGTGCCACCGTGGTTTGCTGCATCCATCACACCGTCATCTACGTTAGGTATTTCTCCTAATGCTATCCCTCCCCTAGCTTCCCATCCCCCAACAGGCCCTGGTGTGTGATGTTCCCCTCCTTGTGTCCACTTATTCTTATTATTCAACTCCCACTTGTGAGTGAGAACATGTGGTGTTTGGTTTTCTGTTCTTGTGTTAGTTTGCTGAGTATGATAGTTTCCAGCTTTATCTATGTCCCTGCAAAGGACATGAACTCATTCTTTTTTATGGCCGCATAGTATTCCATGGTGTATATGTGTCACATTTTCTTTATCCAGTCTATCACTGATGGGCATTTGGGTTGGTTCCAAGTCTTTGCTATTGTGAACAGTGCTACAATAAACACGTATGTGCATGTGTTTTTATAGTAGATGGATTTATAATCCTTCGGGTATATACCTAGTAATAGGATTGCTGGAAATCAAATGGTATTTCTGGTTCTAGATCATTGAAGAATCACAACACTGTCCTCCACAATGGTTGAATTAATTTACACTCCTACCAACAGTGTAAAAGCGTTCCTGTTTCTCCACATTCTCTCCAGCATCTGTTGTTTCCTGACTTTTTAATGATTGCCATTCTAACTGGCATGAGATGGTATCTCATTGTGGTTTTGATTTGCATTTCTCTAATGACTAGTGATGATGAGTTTTTTTTTCAAGTTTGTTGGCCACATAAATGTCTTCTTTTGAGAAGTGTCTGTTCATATCCTTCACTCACTCTTTGATGGAGTTGTGTGTTTTTTCCTTGTAAATTTGTTTAAGTTATTTGTAGATTCTGGATATTAGCCCTTTGTCAGATGGATAGGTTGCAAAAACTGTCTCCCATTCTGTAGGTTGCCTGTTCAATCTGAAGATAGCTTCTTTTGTTGTGCAGAAGCTCTTTAGTTTAAATAAGTCTCATTGTCAATTTTGGTTTTGTTCACATTACTTTCGGTGTTTTAGTCATGAAGTCTTTGCCCATGCCTATGTTCTGAATGGTATTGCCTAGGTTTTCTTCTAGGGTTTTTGTAATTTTAGGTCTTATATTTAAGTCTTTAATCCATCTTGAGTATAATTTTGTATAACATGTGAGGAAGAGGCCCAGTTTGTTTTCTGCATATGGATGGCCAGTTTTCCTAATATCATATATTAAATAGGAAATCCTTTCCCCATTGCTTATTTTTGTTGGTTTTGTCAAAGATCAGATGGTTGTAGATGTGTGGAATTATTTCTGAGGCCTCTGTTCTGTTCCATCGGTCTATATATCTGTTTTGGTACCAGTACCATGTTGTTTTGGTTACTGTGGCCTTGTAGTATAGTTTGAAGTCAGGTAGTGTGATACTTCCAGCTTTGTTCTTTTTGCTTAGAATTGTCTTGGCTATACAGGCTCTTTTTTGGTTCCATATGAAATTTAAAGAGTTTTTTTTTTTTTTTCTTATTCTATGAATAAAGTCAGTGGTAGCTTGATGGAGATAGCATTGAAACTGTAAATTACTTTGGAAAGTATGGCCATTTTCACAATATTGATTATTCCTATCCATGAGCATTTGGAAAAACATTTGGAAGTGTTTTTCCATTTGTTTGTGTCCTCTCTTATTTCCTTGACAGTGGTTTGTAGTTCTCCTTGAAGAAGACCTTCATATCCCTTGTAAGTTGTATTTCTAGGTATTTTATTCTCTTTGTAGCAATTGTGAATGGAAATTCACTCATGATTTGGTTCGTTTGTCTATTTTTGGTGTATAGGAATGCTTGTGATTTTTGGACATTGATTTTGTATCCTGAGACTTTGTTGAAGTTGCTTATCAGCTTAAGGAGATTTTGAGCTGAGATGATGGGATTTTCTAAATATACAAACTTGTCATCTGCAAAGAGAGACAATTTGACTTCTTCTCTTCCTATTTGAATACCCTTATTTTTTTCTTTTGCCTGACTGCCCTGGCCAGAACTTTCAATACTATGTTGAATAAGAGTGGTGAGAAAAGTCATCTTTGTCTTGTGCCACTTTTCAAAGAGAATGCTTCCAGCTTTTGCCTATTCAGTATGATATTGGCTATGGGTTTGTCATAAATACCTCTTATTGTTTTGAAAGATGTTTCATGAATAACTAGTTTATTGAGAATTTTTAGCATGAAGGGTGTTGAATTTTATCAAAGGCCTTTTCTGCAGCTATTGAGACAATCACGTGGTTTTTGTCATTGGTTCTGTTTATGTATGTGATGGATGATGTTTATTGATTTGTGTATGTTGAACCAGCCTTGCATCCCAGGGATAAAGCTGACATGATCATGGTGGATAAGATTTTTGATGTGCTGCTGGATTTGATTTGTCAGTATTTTATTGAGGATGTTCTCATTGATGTTCATCAGTGAAATTGGCCTGAAATTTTCTTTTTGTTTGAGTGTCTCTGCCAGGGTTTCCTATCAGGATGATGCTGGCCTCATAAAAAGAGTTAGGGAGGATTCACTCTTATTCTATTGTTTGGAGTAGTTTCAGAAAGAATGGTACCAGCTCCTCATGGTATCTGTGGTAGAACTCAGCTGTGAATCTGTCTGGTCCTGGGTTGTTGTTTTTTCTGATTTTTCTTTTTCTTTTTTGGATGGTAGGCTATTAATTACTGCCTCAATTTTAGAACTAGTTATCAGTCTATTCAGTGATTCAACTTCTTCCTGAGTTAGCCTTGGGTGGATGTATGTGTCCAGAAATTTATCTATTTCTTCTAAACTTTCTAGTTTATTTGCATAGAGGTGTTTATAGTATTCTCCCATGGTAGTTTGTATTTAAGTGGGATCAGTGGTGATATAGTTTTTATTGTGTCTGTTTGATTCTTCTCTCTTTTATTCTGTATTAGTCTGGTTAATGGTCTACCTATTTTGTTGATCTTTTCAAAAAACCACTTCCTGGATTTATTGATTTTTTTGGAGGGTCTTTTGTGTCTCTATCTCCTTCAGTCCTGCTCTGATCTTAGTTATTTCTTGTTTTTCACCAGCTTTTGAATTTGTTTGCTCTTGTTTCGCTAGTTCTTTTAATTGTGATGTTAGGGTGTTGATTTAGATCTTTCTTGCTTTCTCTACGGGGCATTTAGTGCTATAAATTTCCCTCTGAACACTGCTGTGGCTGTGTTCCAGATATTCTGGTACATTGTGTCTTTTTCTCATTGTTTTCAAAGAACTTCTTGATTTCTGCCTTAGTTTTGTCATTTATCTACTAGTCATTCAGGAGTAGGTTGTTCAGTTTCCATGTATTTATGTGACTTTGAGTGCATTTCTTCATCCTGAGTTCTAGTTTGATTGCACTGTGGTCTGAGAGACTGTTTGCTATGATTTCCATTCTTTGCATTTGCTTAAGAGTGTTTTACTTCTAATTATGTGGTGAATTTTAGAATAAGTGCAATATGGTGCTGAGAAGAATGAATATTCTGTCTATTTGGGGTGGAGAGTTCTGTAGATGTCTAATAGGTCTGCTTGGTCCAGAGCTGAGTTCAAGTCCTGAATATCCTTGTTAATTTTCAGTCTCGTTGACCTGTCTAATATTGACAGTAGGGTTTTAAAGTCTCCCACTATTATTGTGGGGAAGTCTAAGTCTCTTTGTATGTCTCTAAGAACTTGCTTTATGAATCTGGGTGCTCCCATATTGGGTGCATATATGCTTAAGATAGTTAGCTCTTCTTGTTGCATTGATCCCTTTACCATTATGTAATGTCCTTCTTTGTCTCTTGATCTTTGCTGGTTTAAAGTCTGTTTTATCAGAGACTAGGATTGCAACCTCTGTTTTTTTTTTTTTTTTTTTTTTTTTGCTTTCCATTTTCTTGGTAAATCTTCCTCCATTCCTTTATTTTGAGTCATGTGTGTCGTTGCTAATTGGGACATTTAGCCCATTTACATTTAAGGATCATACTGTTATGTGTGAATTTGATCCTGCCATTATGATGCTAGCTGGTCATTTTGGCCATTAATTGATACTGTTTCTTCATAGTGTCAGTGGTCTTTGCCATTTGTAAGCTTTTGCAGTGGCTTGTACTTTTTTTTTTTTTTTCTTTCCATGTTTACTGCTTCTTTCAGGAGCTCTTGAAAGGCAGGCCTGGTGGTGACAAAATGTCTCAGCATTTGCTTGTTGTAAAGGATATTATTTCTCCTTTGTTTATGAAGCTTAGTGTGGCTGGATATGAAATTCTGGGTTGAAAATTCTTTTCTTTGAGGATGTTAAATTTTTGGTCCCCACTCTCCTCTGGCTTGTTTGGTTTCTGCAAAGATATCAGCTGTTAGTCTGATGGGGTTACCTTGGTGGGTAACCTGACCTTTCTCTCTGGCTTCCTTAACATTTTTTCCTTCATTTCAGCCTTGGTGGATCTGACAATATGTGCCTTCAAGTTGTTCTTCTTGAGGAGTATGTTTGTGGTGTTCTTTGTATTTTTTTAATTCAAATTGTGGCCTGTCTTGCTAGGTTAGGGAAGTTACCCTGGATAATATTCTGAAATGTTTTTTCCAACGTGGTTCTATTCTCCCCATCACTTTCAGGTACAGGAATTAAAGGTAGGTTTGGTCTTTTCACATAGTCCCTTATATTTTGGAGGCTTTGTTCATTTCTTTTCATTCTTTTTTTCTCTAATCTTGTCTTTACACTTTATTTCATTAAATTGATCTTTGATCTCTGATATTCTTTCTTCTGGTTGACTGATTTGGCCATTGATACTTGTATATGCTTTACAAAGTTCTCATGCTGTGTTTTTCAGCTCCATCAGGTCATTTATTTTCTTCTCTAAATTGGTTATTCTAGTTAGCAATTCTTCTAACCTTTTTTCAAGGTTCTTAGCTTCCTTTTATTGGGTTAGAACATGCTCCTTTCGCTCAGAGGAGTTTGTTATTACCCACATTGTGAAGCGTACTTTTGTCAATTTGCCAAAATCATTCTCCATCCAGTTTTGTTCCCTTGCTGTCAAGGAGTTGTGCTTCTTTGGAGGAGGAGAGGCATTCTGGCTTTTTGAATTTTTAGCTTTTTTTGCACTGATTTTTCCTCATCTTTGTGGATTTATCTACCATTTGTCTTTGATGTTGGTGGGCTTTGGATGGAGTTTCTGTGTAGACCTCTTTTTGTTTGATGTTGATGCTATTCCTTTCTGTTTCTTAGTTTTCCTTCTAATAGTCAGGCCCCTCTGCTGTAGGTCTGCTGGAGTTTGCTGGAGGTACACTCCAAACCCTGTTTGCCTGTATCACCAGCAAAGGCTGCAGTACAGCAAAGATAGCTGCCTGCTCCTTCCTTGGGAAGCTTTGTCTCAGAGGAACACCTCCCAGATACCAGCTGGAACTGTCCTGTATTAGATGTCTGTTGACCCCTGCGGGGAGGTGTCTCCCCATCAGGAGGCACAGAGCTCAGGGACCCACTTGAGGAGGCAGTCTGTTCCTTAGCAGAGGTTGAGCACAGTGCTGGGGATATGCTGCTGTCTCCAGACCTAGCAGGCAGGAATGTTTAAGTCTGCTGAAGCTGCACCCACAGCCACCCCTTCCTCCAGGTGCTCTGTCCCAAGGAGATGGGAGTTTTATCTATAAGCCCCTGACTGAGGCTGCTGCCTTTCTTTTAGAGATAACCTGCCCAGAGAGGAGGAAGCAAGAGAGGCAGTCTGGCTACCCAGCTGTGGTGGGCTCTGCCCAGTTTGAATTTCCTGGCAGCTTTGTTTACACTGTGAGGGGAAACTGCCTACTCAAGCCTCAGTAATGGCTGACATCCCTCCCCCCACCAAGCTGGAGAATCCCAGGTTGACTTCAGACTGCTGTGCTGTCAGTGAGAATTTCAAGCCAGTGGATCTTAGGTTGCTGGACTCCATGGGAGTGAGATCTGCTGAGCTAGACCACTTGGCTTTCTGGCTTCAGCCGCCTTTCCAGGAGAGTGAGTGCTTCTGTCTCACTGGTATTCCAGGTGCCACTGGGATGTAAGAAAAATATTCTGCAGCTAGCTTGCTGTGAGCCCAAATGACTGCCCAGTTTTGTGCTTGAAACCCAGGGTCCTGGTGTTATAGACATCTGAGGGAATCTACTGGTCTATGGGTTGCAAGGACTATGGGAAAAGCATAGCATCTGAGCTGGAGGGCACCATTCGTCAGTCCCTCACAGCTTCCCTTGGTTAGAAGAGGGAGTTCCCTGACCCCTTGTGCTTCCCGAGTGAGGCGATGCTTCACCTTGCTTTGGATCACCCTCTGTGGGCTGCACCCACTGTCTAACCAGTCCCAATGAGATGAGCCAGATACCTCAGTTGGAAATGCAGAGATCACCTGCCTTCTGCATTGATCTTGCTGGAGCTGCAGACTGCAGCTGTTTCTATTTGGCCATCTTGCCAACAATATTATTTTCATTAGAGTTTTATAGGATATATTAAGCCCACACTGCAAAATTATTTTCATAATATTATTTTCATTAGTGCTTTATAGGAAATATTAAGCCTAAACTGGCCAAAGAAGCAACTAATCTTTTTACCATGTGTGACAGACAGCAAGCAAATGTTGGGGCATGGTCAGCTGATGGAAGCTTATAGTTTTGGGACTTAGAATCAAAATGTAAAATAAAGTTCCATTTTGTTTTTCCACCTACTTTTTATTATTGATTTTTATAATAAGAGGAATTTTTAGTGAAAAATTTCCATTTTAGAGGTCAAGTTCCTTTTGGCTTTGTTTTGACCACATTTCAGATTTCCCAAAGAAAACATTACAGAGAAAAATAAAACTAAACTGTCTAGAGCTTCACAGTGCAGCACAGTTTAAAAAGAGGTTTAGGTTTGGAAAAATAAAGAAACATTTGGGGTGTTTCTTAAGACCATCAAGAAATGATAAAGGCTTAAAATTCAACTTAGATGATAATATTAGAGCTATGAATAGTTGCTAAATTAATTTTGCCCGTTATGCATAATAATCACTTGATTTGGTGATTTGCTTGAGGTGAGCTGTAATTCAGTAACATAGTCTAAGGCAGAGGTCTTTTTTTTTTTTTTTTAATTTTCCAATAAGCCAGCCAAACTCTCTAGTCAAGTAAAGTAAAGATAAATACGGGATGGAAGTGGGAAGAAATCTGTAGCCATGTTATTTGACAGATGTGGCCTAAAGAAAGTCCATACATTTTTGTTGAAATGCCTAAATGAGGCTTGACTGACCCTTTTCCTTCTAGAGGACTTCTTCGTTTCCAAATAGAATACATGAGCAATCTGTCCACCATCCTTCTGAAAAAAAAATTACTTTTTGATTAAGTTAATCAAAGCCTTTCTCCATTGTTTTCAAAGAATTCAAAATGATACATATCTTTTTGGCATATTCTTGTACTGAAGGATTTCTCAAAGTTCTTTTGTATGCTAGTGTAAATATTCAAAGGGAATTATACATGTGACAATTCCTACATTTATTTGACCTTTGCTTATAAAACATCATTTGAGATTTTTTTTCTAGAACACACTCTGGAAAACATTGCATTATAACATTGCTGTTCCCTGAGGCACAGCCCTAGAGCTGATTCTCAACCTTCTTTGAGAGCTTTATGAGCCTATTCTATTTGCCAAATAAGGGTGCTGCAATTTTATATTATGAGGGTAGTGTAAGCTCTGTACTGTAATGTTGCAACATTCAATTAGGACATTGGTAACAATTTTACATGAGGCATTCTAGTTGAATTTTCTGCGTAGGGTTCCAGGGTTTCTCTGATTTAGATTTTGCTGTATTATAGATTCATATACATTCTGGACAATGTTCCATGCTTCAGTTTCCCTTGAGATGAAACAGAAAGAAATGATACTAACCTGATATCTCCCTGGGCACTGGCAGGTTGAATTAGGTAATGCCTGCAATGTGGCTTGAATTCTTCAGAAAGAAGAATTTTAAAACACTAACAATGAATGTTATAGAAATGACTGCAAAGCACTTCTCATATATTTTAATCCAATGTTTAGATATTTGCATAACCAGTCTATTAAATCCTTTTGAGTAAGATATGGGGATGACAAAGTGATACGAACTGCTTCGTGACTGTCTTTTCCAAAAGAAAAGATAAAAATAAGTCAGAGTTCTAGTTCACACTGAGCTCTGCACACACTTGAGAAAGTCTGACCTTGTAGTAGGACTACTGCTGCCCAGTAACCCTGATAGTGGCGATACAGATTGCTCTATAATTAACATCAGTGATGGGTGCATGTAACCAAGCAGTGTTATGGGCCATCTTTATAGCATGTCCTATCTCTACATGGGTGCCTGATTAGGAAATACGTACATTGTGTATTGTGTTTGGCCCAGTACTCTGTCTCTTCATTTTGCAACTTATTTCAACTTAAGGTAAGGTATTTGGGGAAAAGTTTGAGTAGGAGCCAATGAAGCATTCCACTCATTTATTTCTAGAAAACCTCTAATAGCCTTCCCATTGGACAAATATGATATTGAGTATTTAAAAGACTAACATCACTTCAGAAAAGTCATGGTCTTATTTGTTGGTCTTCACAAAGAGGGGTTTTTACAAACGGCAAAAAAGCTCTTCATGGAGGTAAGTCTGCTACTTTTTCTTGTACGTTGCATGCCCAACACAAAGCCCACAAGTGAGAACTTGATGACCTCTGAACTTAACAAAATAGAAACAATGAGTGAGGAGCTGTCTGCATCAGGAAATGGACATGAACAATGGCATCATGGAGCTTTGATGGAGCGGGTGGAAATTGCTCACAAAGGTGAGATATAAACTCCTGAATTCTCTCAGCGGGAATGTTGGCTACTCTTGGAACTGAAGACAAAGCAGAGGCAAATACTTTTGTCATCCGTTAGATAAAGTTTACAAACCTACTTTAAATTTTGCTTTTCTGCTTGGTGATTCCTGGGCTAAAATCACACAGCTAATCAGAAACACTCTTGAGGAGAAAATAATGGTTTTAATCCAAACAGAATATGAGAGTTAGTGACACTTAGATGGAACTTGCTTCTTCTTTTTTTTTTTTTTTTTTTTTTACAAAACTACATTTTCCAATATACTTTTCTTTTGAGGTGAGGTGGTATTTTATGACATTTGTTCATTCATTTTGTCAATAAGAACTTATTGGGCACTACTGTATGTCATAATGTTCTATAATATTTTACTAGTCAATGGTTTTGATTACTTAATAAATGCTTCATAAGTTACCTATTTGTCACTTACTACTTGTAACAATTCTATGAAGAAAGTTTGACTGTGGCAGGTCACATTTTACTAATGCAGGCCTCTGTAACAACTGTTTCAGCACTGACTAAGTGGTGAAGTTAGATATTAAAAGCTGATAGACCCAGTGCCCTTACAAATTCTGGAATGTAACAAACACCCACCAAGAGTTTTGCCCAGGCCTTTCCTGGGTCTTGAAGTATGAAAAGATAATAAAGGAATTTTTAATGGGACCCGATTAGAATTAAACAAGTTTTATTGGGAGCCTGAAGAACCTCCCTAGGCCTCCACAAACAAGTTTATTTGGGGTCTAAGGAACTCCCACACATTCATAATTTAGCAGGAGACAAGATAAGGGTAATCACTCCAGCACCTGGACACATTTGGATTAAGCACATTTGCTGAGGCTCCAGAGGAAGGTCTTCAGGACTCAGATTTTAGTTACAGATTAGAAGTTAAACACTTATGTCTTTAGATAAATGTACACTTACATGTAGACGTATAGCTTAGAAGGTATATAAGCTCTGAGAAACTTCGTAATTTTGAGGGTCTGGCAATATTTCCCAGTTCATTGGCATCTCATTGTCAGGCCACAAGAATAAGTAGCCTGACCCTCAGTTTTGTCTGGTTACATGAAGGGATTTCAAAAAATGTTTATGGAATATATATATTATAAAAAACTATTCATGAGTTCCAAACATTTTCCTCCTAAAAATAAACTTGTGCTATCTCATTATAACATGTTTAAACAGAATGTAGTATAAAGCACAAAGAAGAATAAGACATCAGTTTCAAAAGAGATCCCATCAGAGCAACATAAATTCTGCTAAAATTGAAGGAAGAAAAAACATCGAACTTATCGTGAGTCTTAGATTAAAAATATGAAATGATTAAATGCTTTACACAGTTTATGGGGACAGTGACCCAAAGAAATGAACAATTTATAAATGGTTAAACACATTTTAAAGAAGAGACAAGACTATGTGGAAGATGAATCCCTCAACAGTAGATCATCCTCATCAATTTGTGAGGAAAACTTCATCTTGTTTCTGTCCTGATTGAAGAAGACTGACAATTAATAGAAGAAACAAGCCAACACCATAGACATCTCACTAAGTTCAGCTTACACAATTCTGACTGAAAAATTAAAGTTCAACTCAATGTTTCCATTCAATGGGGGCCAAAACATTGCACCCAGATCAGCCACAGACAAGATTGGAGCGTTTAATGGAAATTTTAAGCATGTGGGATCAAAATCTTGAATTATTTCTTTGAGGAATTGTAACAGAAGGTGAAACATGGCTTTACCAGTACAACATTGAAGACAAATCACAGTGAAAACAATGACTACCAAGTGGTGAAAGAGGTCCAGTCCAAGCAAAGGCAAACTGGTCAAAAGCAAAGGTCATGGCAAAAGTTTTTTGAGATGTTCAAGGCATTTTGCTTTTTGATTGTCCAAAGGGCCAAAAAATAAAAAATAAAAAAAACAAAAACAAAGCAAACAAACAAAAAAAACTATACATCTGCTTATTATGAGAGGGTTGTGAGAAAGGTAGCCAAAGTTTTAGCAGAAAAAACACCCAGGAAACCTTCACCAGAGAGTTATTCTTCACCACAACAATGCTCCTGTATATTCCTTTCATCAGACAAGGGCAATTTTGAGAGAGTTTTGTTGGGAGACACTATTAGGCATTCAACCTCCAGTCCTGATTTGGTTCCTTCTGACTTATTTATGTTTTTCAATCTTAAAACATCTGTAAAGGGTACCCATTTTTTCCCATTAATAATGTTAAAAAGACTGCACTGATGTGGTTAAATTCCCAAGACTTTCCATTCTTTAGAGATGGCCCAAATGGCTGGTAGCATCACTTACAAAAGTCTCTTGAACTTGACAGAGCTTATGTTGAGAAATAAAATTTATATTTTTATTTATCTTTTATTTCTATTTTTTCACAAACTTTCTGAAGATCTCTCATACTATTATTGTTCCTATTTTAAGGGTGAAGTAGAGTCTTATGGATGTTGAGCTGTTTACTCAACCTCAGACAGTGTACAAGTAGACAAATCTAGATTTAAACCCAGGTTGGTCTGAACAAAGAAATGGAGTTTTCCCAGCATGATATATCCTGGCTCTTAGACTTCTGTAACTGGCCACATTTAGCTAGATGTGGGTGGAATGTTGATCCAAGGCCACCAATTCATCAATTGGTAGGATCCAATTAGACTATTGATCTTACAAATTTCATCAAAGAAAGACATAGACATTGTGGTGGGTTAATGGTTGGCATTCGTACTTAAAGCTATGACACAGAGACCTGGATGACCAAGATGGGACATGTATAAAATGCACAAATAGACAAATTTATTTAACAAAGAGTAAAGAATAGGATTTGTGAAATATTCTGAGATATGGAGAGAAGAGACTTGGAATGCTTATATATTGTTGGTGGGAGTGTAAATTAGTTCAACCATTTTAGAAAGCAATGTGAGAATTCCTCCAAGAGCTAAAAGCAGAGCTCTCATTTGACCCAGCGATTTCATTACTGGGTATATACCCAGAGGAGTATAAGTCATTCTACCATAAAGACACATGCATGTGTATGTTCATTGCAGCACTACTCACAATAGCAGAGACATGGAATTACCCCAAATGCCCATCAAAGACAGATTGGATAAAGAAAATATAGTATCTATACACCATGGAATACTATACAGCCATAAAAAGAATGAGATCATGTATTTTGTGAGAGCATAGAGCTGGAGGCCATTATCCTTAGCAAACTAACACAGGAACAGAAAACCAAATATTGCATGTTCTCACTTATAAATTGGGGCTAAATGATGAGAAAACATGGGCACAAAAAGGGAAATATCAGACACTGGGGTCTGCTTGAGGGTTGAGGGTTGGGAGGAGGGAAAGGAGCAAAAAAATAACTATTTTGTAGTAGGTTTACTATCTGGATGACAAAATAATCTGTATAGTAAACACCGATGCCACAAGTTTACCTGTGTAACAAACATGCACATATACTCCTGAACCTAGAATAAAAGTTTAAAAAAGGATTCAATAAAATAACGAGAGACTGTTGATTACAAGGCCCCAGATACTGCATTTTCTTGACTCGTTTTTTGGTTGGTCCATCCATCTTACTACTTATTTTTTCCCTCTCCTTCTCATATGTTTCTATTTCTTCCTTCCTTCTAAATGTATTTTTTATAACACTTATATTTCAGATATCATTTTGAAGAGAAATGAGAGACACATTCCAGAGTTTACTGGTGAGAGTCACAGGAGGAACAGGGGGGCAGGAGTTCCTTTTCAATGTAATTCTTTCTCCAGGGCAAACCAGGGGAATGGAAGAGATGAGCTAATGTGTCATGATTATCTCTAATTTTCATGATTATTACTCCTGGACCTGACATGAGTGCCAGATGTGGTTCAGAGAGAAAGTGTACATTTGGCTCTGGAAGAAGTCCTCAGAGCTTTTAACAATCCCTTAAGTGCCTGATTAACCTTAGTGAGATTCCCAGGGGACTCCAAAAGACCTGTTCTGTTTCATTTTACCATAAAGAGTAAAGGTAAAGTTTTCGGAAGAAGAGAGATGAGCTAGGAGGCAATAGGAAAGAGAAAGTATAAAGTGTCAGAGTGGTTCGAGTAAAAGGTGTCAATGTCTAATCAGAACAGAGGACTGCCTGATATAACTCCCAAGTTGTCAAGTTGGCTATGAAAGACTATGAGAGGATAATGAGGATGGCTGACACTTGTAGGAAGACATGGTTGAAATCTCCCACTGTCTATTTAGAGCAGGGCTAAATCTAGAGTCGACCTGTTAAGAGAGCAAATTTCTTAAGCAGTGCTATTGCTTTGTATGGCTACAAGGGGCATCATTTGCATTGTAATCTATGTGAACATCACTTTGGGGGGTGTGGAGCAGTGCAGTGCAAAGCCTGACATAGAGGTCTTCAGTCTACTACCTCATTTGTAGTTAAAAGAGCTGGGAGGCCAAGTCTCTGTGCAGGGTTCTATAGGCAGTAACAGAGCTGAACCAGAAGTCAAGTTACTCTACTTTCAGTTCAGTGATTTTTCAGCTAAACTTGTGACTCTCAACCTGCGGGTTGCACATCTCTAAGGAATGTGAAATTATTATAAAGAGTTATGTATTTGTGTATTTCTCAATCAATGTACACTAAAAGTATAATTATCATGCACTAGGTTTTATTTACCATTATTTGCATTAAAGAAGCTCCTCATTTAAGATTATGTTGCCAAAATCACTTTGCCTGCTAATCATACTGCTATTGTCTGTGCTGTTCACATTTTTGCAAAAAAGAGAACATTAGAAATACATTTGAAAGATGAGAGCTTAAGATGCTCATGCCAGGCAGAGCCTGTATTATGATGTTATCCAATGAGGGTCTTTTACTTTATTTGGAAAATACTTCACCGTGAGAAAGGACACATGAAAAAGCTTCAGATTCAAATCTAACTCAGCCACTAACTACATGACCTTGGGCGAGCCATTTATCCTCTCTCATTTACTTAGTAGGCAATTACTGAGTGCTTACTAGGTTGCAGAAATTTTCCTGGTGTAGAGAACCAGATGAAAAAACAAGTAAAAACCTTAAGACAGAGAAGAAAACAGATAAGAAAACTTATTGCCATACAGGGCAATATGGTCTGTGATCATTTTATTAATTGTTCACAATGAAATCCTAGAGGAGTGTAATCTACCCCAAATGTGGGAAGGGAGGATAGTTTTCGGATATTCTTCCTAGAGTTTTTGAAACTGAACTGTGGAACAAAGTTAATCACCATTAAGTGAAAAAGCAGGAAAAGGAACACGTCCTGGACAGAGAAGGTGCCATTTACGAAGGCAGAGGAGGATAAAACACTACATACTGCCTGACTCAAATTTCTTACTCTCAATTCTTTGGAACCTAGAATTGCTAAGAAGCAGCAAATTGGAAATCTGTGAGCTATCTTCCATATTTCAAGAGGCTTAAATAAAATCACAAAGTTTCCCACTTAAATGCTTTTAAGGCTAACTAAAATGTCAAGTTCCTTAGCCTTAATTTTAGTTTATTTCTCTGAGTATGCCATATTAATCAGAAGCGTCATTTGAGAATTGTGTGTGACACTAATCTCTAATATATGAACATTGTTAATACATACAATTTGGTAGCAAAGTTCTTTCAACTATGAGATGAATGGAAGAAGATGTAAATGAATGCATGAGATCCTCCATGAGGCTCTTTTATGGATTTTGGAAGCAGGACATTCATCAATATGCCTGGTTTATAGATAGTGCTCAAGAGCCATAGGCTGAATTAATAAATAAGAGAGATCTAGGTTGTAGGTGGAATTGCTTGGCAAGCCCCTTGATTCCTTTCTTCGTTTGGCTTTCAAATCCAAGCCTTTCTCATTCCTTCTTAGAGACACATAAAACAAGAACTGAATACCAAGAAAGCATATAAAAATGTCTGGGTTGCCACCTCTTTCCTAAAATAATTATATTTGCAAATAATATAGTCAATGAGAAGTCAAAGCACCATACAAAGATATTAGGATAATAGGCTTCTTCCTAGGATAAGTATACTAGGATGTCCTTACTAGGGTAAGTCTTTGTCTATTCTGAATTCTAATTCGATTAAATAACTACTCATGTAAATTAATAGGATACCTAAGAAGTTAGTTATAGGTGACCTATAAGAAGATACAGGGCCTTATTTTAATTTGGAATTAGATACAAATGAACACAAATGAAACATTTCAAGACAGGAGCTAGATGATCATGGTACCCCTTTATGCTTTCTCCCTACTTTCTACAACTTTTTTCAAGCAGATGTGTCTGGTTTCGGCTGTAACTCCACCAAACATGTCACTTTGCCATCTATATTATAACCTCTGTAATTTTTTAAAAAATGTAAGGTGGGAGTGAATAGTAAGACTTCCTTATAAGGTTTCAGTAAGATAAAACTAAGTCACACATAGAACATACATTAAGTAGTTGTTATTGCAAGGGAGGCAGCAAGGAGTACTGAAGGTGGCTTGAATTTTAAATAAGAACAACTAAGTGTGTGTTATCTTTCTGCTTGTTATCAGTTTTGTAATCTTAGGTAAGAAAGTTAACCCCTCAGAACTTTTCCCAATATATTGAGAGTAAAATTTATTTATGGAATTTATGTGAAGATAAAATTAACTAATACATGATACAAGTCCTAAGATACTGCCCTGAGTATGAAAGAAAATACAATGAAGAAATTTTCTCTCTCCCGTGCTGGACAGTGAGAAACCTGGAAGCAGAAGCTTTCATGAACTATTTATCACTGTATCTGCCGTATCTAGGACACAGCTTGGAACCTAGGAAGTTCTTAATAAATATGGGTTGAACTAAACTGAATATTTGAAGCACCTATTTAGTTAGGCTTCTTTAGTGCATAGAATACAGATCCATTCAATTCAAGATTTCTCAAATAAAAGTATACACGGATAAGGAACATGAACAGTCTGAAAACTGAAGACACAGAATTCTAAAGGTCAAGTAACCCTGTGTTGCATTGTGTCTGCATCAGGGGTTGTTCTGTGTATAAATCATGGGCTCATAGCAACAGAAGTTTGGGGATTTTTGTCCTACCCCTCAGGACCCTGCTGTGCTCCAAATACTTGCTGATCACTCTGCTCCTAACCAGCAAATTCCGCCTACTCTTTCAGCTCTGTTTTCCGTGGGTTAACAGTGAATTGCCTCAACTCATCTTTGCCATCAGGCTATGAAATACTTCTCCAATTGGCTTGTGGATTGTCTGCCTTTCGGTCATAAGGCCACTTCTGGTCTACAGAGGTTATACCTCTCTCTCAGAATAGGAAGCCTGGGCAGTGCAGTTACAGCCAGAAGAGGGAAGCTGGGCACAGCAGCCAGCTCAAGGGTCCTGTTCAGTATACGTCACCCTTTGATTTCATCCACTCACACCCTTCATACCTCAAAGTGAGTTTCTAATTATTTAATCCTGGCTAGAGGAAGGAATGGTAAAAGCAGTTTGTCTCTGTATCAGGGGTCTATTTGAAGAATGTGGTTATGTTTCTCATCTACGCCTCCTTGAGAAAGAAAGAAAGCAGCAGCTATGCTAACATTTTTGTTTAAAATATACAATCGATACAGAAGATTCTGAGTTGCTTAGCAGCATCTGGCTAGAGAGATGTTTTGATTTCAATGTTGCCAAATTTGTGTATGTAAGATAAAGAACTTGAACTAATTAAAAAAGAAAAGCCTCCCACCTTGGGACAAAGATACCAGCATGATAAGAAGCTAGCTTTTTTTCCCCCCCTAATGATCAGGAGCTGAGAGAGGGGAATGGCACTTTCAGGAAAGCCTCAGCCAGGTATGGTTGCAGCAAAGCACATCTTGAGAGGACGCTGTAAGACCCAAATGGAACCCTTTCCACTTTCTTCATAAAACAAGCAACTGATAATAGGGTCCAAACAACCATCAAGTTTTGGCTCTAGAGGGTTCATTTCCATCAATCTGTTGCAGGCTGCAATGGATCAGGGAATACACAGATCAGGGAAATCTACCTTGGGACCAAGGGTATGAGATTAAGCCAGGTGTAAATAGTGCCTTTTGGTGTTTTTTCCTTTTCTTCTCATCATATTCAATACATGAACATTATAATGACTTCTTTTAAAATGGTGTTTAATTTGGTTGGACCATGTAGGTTGCTTAGAGAGAATTAAAATAGACTGTGTGCAAATTAGGTGGCTAAAAAGCATCCTGAGCTGGCTTTCTTTCTCACAGTTCTATAGATGCCACCACCTCACATGATGCAGTAATCATGCCTACAACTTTAATGCATGTATTTCATCTATAGTAAGAAATTCAAATTCATATAAAGTCACTGAATTCAGTGGTTGTGATGTCATGAAGACCCCTGAAAGTCCTTTGTTTACATCATCCACACAGTCCAGGTGATGCTAATTTTTCCTTTACCTCTATCACACTCTCATATAGCTGTTACTCCGTACCCTTTCCTGATCTGTAAATTGAATGGTAGCTGAAACTGCCAGTAATTCACCTAATGTATACTAGTGGGATAAAAGAATACTATTAAGCTAGCAATGACTACAGTAATTATACTCATGTTTAAAAAGAAAAAAGGAAGGGACCCGTATTTTTTACTGTAACACATCCTGTATTTCTTTAGCCTTTGGATAATACCTTAGCTGTATAGAGAATTTATTCAAAAGATGTGATCTTCATTCCTCTGGGGTCTGAGTTCTTGGCGGTCTTGCCAATATGAAATTGAGGTCATTTTCCATTAACCTTTTCCTTTGGATATGGTGACACAGAAAGTTGCCCTCTAAGCCTTGGAGTTCCAGATATCTACCCACTCTTTGTTGACATGGAATATAGAAGAAACCAATTATCTCTTTATATTTAGTTTTATCAATATAGGCAATACTGGGACTATTTCCCAATAGTTCAATCAGTGGTCCAAGAAGCTAGAAATGTTCACATGGCAGTTTCAATTACTATTTAAGTATTATTGTGTCTGAGTGGAGATGTCATTTTCTTGGTCACTAAAGTCTATAGGATATCAGGGTTTAGATTTACTGGCATGAAAAACAAAATTTGAAAGTGATTAATTCTTAGACATATATAATTTGGCTATCAGAAGCTATCAGAAGTGGGTCACTGGTACAAAGTAAAGATGATAGTAAAAGCTGTGTTTTTGGGTGATAGGCTACCTAATAACTCCAGTGAGCCTCAAGGGACATCAGCTTATTTCCTACCCACTTTCACTGTGAAATGATATCCTTTGGTAAGAGACAATGCCATGTCCTTAAAGCATTTAACCCATTCCTAGATGATAGTGTTCTCAGAAGCGTAATAGAAAAAATCCAGGATAAGAGTTTATTTCAGTGACAGGGTAGGGCAGGGTATATGCTGTTAGAAAATGATTGCTATAGCTGATGGACCACAAGATAGCTGCGGCTGATCTCCTCAATTTTAGGCACCAAATTGGAGGTAAGGGGTAAGGATTGCTCTCCACCTTTGAGAAATTGCACATTTGGGTGTGATGGTATTCAGGTTAGCCAAGGTATGGTGCTCATAAAAATCTTCTGTTTCATCCAATATCAATTTTAACTCTAGAAAAGTTCCCGTTTTGTCCATTGCTTTCTACTTGTATTTTTTGTTTTTTTTAGAAAGGGCGAAAGTGGGGATAGTATTCATCAAAAGTAACAGTTAACAGTTTTCTTATCTCTAGGGGACAATGCATTTTTTTTGAGTAGGAAAAAAAATAACAGTAAATCCTATTTTTCTTTCTCCTAGTTCTGAGTTACAGAGATGACATGTATTCCTTGAGTTGTCCAAAAGGAAATATTTGGAGGTCCTCAGAGGCTAATTTTAGGATGAAAAACTATGGAAATCAGATTATAAGACTCAACAATGGAATGAAGAAGTAAGGATTTGAGTATGACCATCCTTGGGGAAAGCTGGCAGTGAAAAGGAACAAATGAGGTCTTATTGGGCAGAGAAGCAAGTTCAGGTTGATGTTGTTAAAGGTGAAAAATGAATGATTACATCCAGAGGCAGGAACCAGGTAGCCAGAAAAGAAAGAATGGATCAGGAATCAGTCTCAACTCTGTAGTTCCCTAAGTGAACTTAGGCAATTTGCTGGATGTCTCTCTGACACAGGTTGCTTCTTTAACAATGATAAATTAATTCCCTACCCCAAAGCTTATGGGAGTAATTGCCCCTGATATGGTCCTATGAAAGTTATTTGTGTAATTTGGAATGGGCAGAATCTATTTTGTTTAAGATTATGTTGTCCTTGATGACCCCTGGAATTCTGGCCACTTAGCATTAAAGTACATAAATAGCTATGAAAAACATCTCTTTGACTCAGAAGGTATATAATTGGCGGCTTTTTGCAAACCTTAGCTAACATCCCACACAGAAAACGGCCTACTGCTGCCAGCCTTGCCAAAGCATCTCCGTGTGGCCGAGCAAAATGCATTCTGTTCTGCGTCATGCATCATCAACAAAATTGCCACTTAAGCCCTGATTCCAGAATCTTTATTGTTGGTTCTAATTTATGAAGCAAACATCAGAACACAGCTTGATTTTTCAGATGCCAAGATGAGTTGGCAGTTTCTAAAATCTTGTTTTGACTTGCAAACTGATTGTATTTGAGGTTAAAGCTATGAAGGAGGCACAAATATGAGACACCAATGTTTTGTAAAAGTTGTTAGATTTATTTTATCACCTTCAAACCTTTAGATCTGAGGTTCATATTATGAAGGGATAGGGACTGAGGATCAGGTTTGCAGAAGTCTTTTTTAAAATTTAGTTTAATGTTTGGTAACACCAATGAATACATAACTAAGTAAATAAATAATGCACTAGCACCTGAGTGTAAATTTAATCAACTCATTGTTCAGGATAAGAGGTTCCTGTAGGGCTAGGAGCTATTAGTTGCTTGTGAAACCAAGAATCTACTTGAGCCAAACTGTCTGGCATTACTCAGAGGATGAAAATGTCAGGGCATCCTGTAGATGGTGTTCAGAGAAACAGAAAGTAGAAACTTGTGAACTGTGCTTTTAGTAGGAGTTGGCTGACAATTTTCAAATGTTCACCAAAGGCTTCGGTATAAAGTGGGATTTGAGAAACGGTTTGAGGCCAAGACAGGAAAGGACACTTCAAGAGAAGGACACCCAAGACTGGTCTGCTCATGAAAAGGCTCCGAGTTTGGTTCCAGGTATCACGTTACCTCATCTGGTCATGTAAGGCATTTTATGACCTTGTTTCATCTTTTCCAGCTTAATCCCTCATGTTTTCTTCCACGTGTGTATTGTGCATATCAGTATCACAACAAATCAATGTAATTCCTTCAGTCTCTACTACGTACCCTACAGGGAGCATTCCAAGTGTTACCTCAGTTGATTTTTACAAAAAAATCTATAAGGTGGATATTATATACATTTTACATGTGAGGAAAAATACAGCAGAGGAAGGATAATTCACTTCCCAAAAGTAACACAGGACATTCATGGAATGGTCAAGATTAAAAATTAAGCCTGCCTTCCTAGATTGCAAATGGAGGGAAAAAAAGCACTATAATAAAAGTGGTGCTCCAAGAGACTGATAGAACTAGGTAGCCCTGCTTGGCAGTGTATTATAATAGCTTTAACACTACTGGAGAGAGGCTCTCCTTACCCCCAACACCAGCTACAGCAATACATGTGCTGACCAAGGGCCAGGCTTCCTGGTGTGGTTAGTGCTGGAGTATAACAAGGATCTTAGTAGCAAGGTCAATGAGGCAGGGAAAAAGCCAGCCAGAAACAAACAAGAAAACCCAAACCAACACACTGAGGGCATACCAAGACCAGTTCACATCATTGCTTAATACAGAAGGGATGCAGAATCGAGTAATTTAAAGACCTTTCTGATATGGAGTAGAGAGAACGTCTCTAGTGGCTTCAGAAAAGAACATTTATGGCTAAGGCAGGGAGAATAATGGTCCTCCAAAGATGTCTATGTCCAAATCCCCAGAACATATGAATAGGCTGTCGTACATGGTGAAAGGAATTGGCAGATGTGGTTAAATTAACATTCTCCGGATAGGAAGATTATTCTGAATTATCTGAGAGGATTTAACATAGCAAAGCTCCTTATAAGACAGAGGAGATGTGACAATAAAAGCAGGGAATGGGGAGATTTGATGATGCTATGCTGCTGGCTTTGAAGGAGGAGGGATTTGAGTCAGGTAATGCAAGTAGCTGCTAGAAGCTGGAAAAAGCAAGGAAATAAATTATCTGCTAGGGCCTCCAGAAGGAACCGGCCCCTAACACCTTGACTTTAATGCATGAGACCTGTGTTGTGCTTTTGGCTTCCATGAGCAGAGGAAAATAAATTTGTTGTTTCAAGCCATGAAGCTTGTGGTGATTTGTGACAGTGGCAAAACAGGAAACTAATACTATGGCCAACAAGGAGACTGTGAGAGTCCCTGAGAAGAAAATGTTTTTATGTGGGGGCACTATAGAGTTAAATAATTAATGAATGTTGAATGAAGGAATAATGGGAACAAAGGAAAAATAAAAAGGTAGAAAAACCCTGTACCTGTTCCCTTCAGAGTAGCAGTGAGATATTGATTCTCTGTTTCACATTCTCCTTCTGTTTCTTAAAAGAGCAGTCATTCGCTGCAGAAATTATTCAAGTGTATTCTACAATTAGAAAATTTCAAAGGAATGGTTTCCTGTGGGTGTATCTGATGTGCCATAGGCAAGGGTTTCCTGTGCGGCTCAGGTATGGAGCTTGAAATGATAGCTGCTATGCCTGTGGCTTTCGCATGCCAGCATGGAGGTGTTTGAAAAAGAGTTGATTTACATCCTGGCTCCTCTCCACTTTGTAATGCTTCAATATTTTCTCTAACACTGGTGGAATTAGCCATGATGGGCACAAAAGGACAAAACAATAGATGGGGCCAGGGAGAGACGATCCCACCTGGTACATAATAGGATCCATAGTAGTTACCTGGTACATCATAGGTACATAATACGATGCATAATAGGTAGGTACATAATAGGATCAGCTGGGATATCATGCAGCCTCTTTCCCAGATGGGGACAACATCTAGTTCTATATACCCATCAAGGGAATCTTCAGAATGTCTGATTATTCCCAGCTGTGGAACAGATGTGAGGCTAAGAAGTCTTCTTTGAAGCACTTTGATTCATACTAACATATACTGCATGACTGGCTGAAGCTATGTTTCTGAGACACTTATCCTATTATAATGCCTACATAAATGAATACACGAAATGAATAGGATGCTAAAAATGATGCTAGAAATTATATGCTAGACTCACCATAATACCTATGAAAGTCCTGTCAGACCCGGTTGCTAAAATTCTCCATATTCCCAACAAAATCCTACTTTTTAGACTGGGTCCTGGCTGTCCATGGGAACTCAGCTCTGATTCCTTGCAATGTCTGCTTGATAAGGGTTTTTATATGCCTGAGGCCTTGGGGCATGCTTTACCAGTTTGGCCAGATAGTACATGCTAACAATGTCAGTTATGGTAAACACCTGTTTTTACCTTGGGGGTCTAGAGTCTGCTTAGGTAAGCTAGTCATGCAGACAGTGCATACTTAAGTGACTAACCTCCAATAAAACCCTAAACATCAAGAATAGGGTGAGTTTCCCTGATTGGCAACACTTTACATGTATTGTCACCATTTCATGGAGAACTAAGTGTATCCATGTGTGACTCTACCGGGAGAGACACCAGGAAGCTTGTGCTCAGCTTCTCCCAGACTTTGCCCCATGCTCCCTTTACTTTTGCTGATTTGAACCTGAATCCTTTCACCATAGTATAACAGCTTCTGAATCCTGTCACTCTTCCTGATGAATTATCAAACCAGAGGATGGTCTTACAGACCCTTGACACAGTACTTTTATCCAAAACTTAACATACATTTTAGACAGTCTGCCCTGGTCTGTATAGTGCCAACAGTATAGAACTCAGAAAGGAAGCTTAATTCTTCAATCAGAAATATTACAACAAATGTATTAGTATTTTTCTACAATAAATTAATGCAATTTTACATAGTAAAAATTAAAAATATATATTATCTTAATGGCTGGCACAAGAATTCCTTTTAGGAGATAGCTGTCTAAGGAAAAAGTCTTGAAAGCCATTTTGGATACAAATGAGTTCTGAGTGTACAGGTAGAAAGGCAATAGAAATCCTTACTATCTACATTTTAAAAATTGACAGGAATACAGTCCTCAGAGAAAGGGAAAACAGGAAATAAAGAAAAATGAGTGGGAAGTCATTAAGACAGGTAGAATGAAAAAAAAACAGTGAGGTGCCATGAAATTGAGACACTCCTTGGAGTGAAGTGACCGGGTAAAATTCGTCATAGGAAGGGCAAAGAAAAATTTAAGATGAGTGAAGCCTAGTACTACTCCACTGAAGATGTTGGTTTTATTAAATCATAAACTCTTTCTTTGTATCCTCAGATATTCAACAAAATCTACTGCACTCAACAATCAGTGTAATTTTTGCAAAAATTGAGGAAGGGGTCTGTTTAGATTGATGAAGTTCAAAATAAAGACAGTAGGTAGGGCAATTAAGTTTATAAGCTAATCAGATGCACAGTGGAAGCCTGAGAAGCTCCTATTCCTATTCCTAAATAATTCATGGAAATATTAAATAGGGCTTTTGATGTTCAAGTACCAAAGAATGGGAAGGCGGGTAAATTGATCTTATTCTTGTTAAAAGAAGAGCTTCGGCTGAATTATATTTAAAGGAGTTTAATTGAACAATGAACAATTAGCTAATTGGGCATCCCGCAGAATCACAACCCATTCAGAGAGACTCCAGTGCAGCCACATAGTAGAACAAGATTTCTAGGAAAAAATAAAGGAAAATGACGTAAAGAATGGGAAGTGAGGTACACAGCTGGACTGGTTATCGGTTGGCCTTATTTGAACATGGTTTGAACAGTTGACTATATTTGACCAAAACTCAGTGACTGGCACAGGTGTGGGCTACCATTGGTTTACACCTCTACTTGTTATAGTTCATGATACACAAAAAATCCTGTAGGCCAAACTTATATAAGGATGCAGCTTTAGGCTAAACTTGATTAACATCCTCAAGGGTCAGATAGAACTTAGATTATTTATGCTAGGTTACAGCTATACCACAAACAACAGACTACACAACTGCCTGTGATTAAACAAGGGATATTGAAGATTATTATCTCCTTAATAGCTAACTTCCTTGTCTGAACTCACCAAGTAAAAGGGGGAAATATATTATTGTATGCCACAAGCAGATAGCCTCCTCAGGAAACAGATTTTGAGACTGAGATTTCCTTTTAGAAATTTTATTAGGGAGTGCTCTCAGCCATAATACAGTGGGGCTGGAGGGGAGGACAAGGAAGGCATGATTGGGTAGGAGGAGAATGTGAACTGGGATGTAGTGGTAACCAAAGCTTTGGCAGATACCATGGATGCTATGAGGTTAGAATGTCCTGAAGAGACGTGCTGAATAGAGGCAAGAGCCCAGGTCTTTGCATCCTCACATAGATCAGTTCTCAGGAGTATTCCTTGTGCAAATTAGCTCCCCACCTAAAGCCAGTTCCTGGGGAGGAACTCCTAGGTAAGCTTCAGCCAGCTGTGAGTGCCTCCATCTTGAAGAGGGGGATCTGGGCTCAGAGTTCAGCAAACTTATGAGTACCTCCTCTTTTTTATTGCATTTTAGGTTTTGGGTACATGTGAAGAACATGTAAGATTGTTGCATAGGTACACACATGGCAGTGTGGTTTGCTGCCTTCCTCCCCATCACTTATATCTCACATTTCTCCCCATGTTATCCCTCACCAACTCCCCACCCCCACTGTCCTTCCCCTATTTCCCCCCGACAGACCCCAGTGTGTGATGCTCCCCTCCCTGTGTCCATGTGTTCTCATTGTTTTAACACCTGCCTATGAGTGAGAACATGCAGTGTTTGATTTTCTGTTCTTGTGTCAGTTTGCTGAGAATGATGGTTTCCAGGTTCATCCATGTCCCTACAAAGGACACAAACTCGTCGTTTTTTATGGCTGTATAGTATTCCATGGTATATATGTGGAACATTTTCCCTGTCCAGTCTATCATCGATAGGTATTTGGGTTGGTTCCAAGTCTTTGCTATTGTAAACAGTGCTGCAATGAACATTTGTGTGGATGCATCCTTATAATAGAACGATTTATAATCCTCTGGATATATACCCAGTAATGGGATTGCTGGGTCAAATGGAATTTCTATGTCTAGGTCCTTTAGGAATCGCCACACTGTCTTCTACAATGGTTGAACTAATTTATACCCGCACCAAGAGTATAAAAGTATTCCTATTTCTCCACATTCTCTCCAGCATCTGTTGTGTACAGATTTTTTAATGATCGCCATTGTAACCGGCATGAGATGGTATCTCAATGTCGGTTTGATTTTCATTTCTCTAATGACCAGTGATGATGAGCATTTTTTCATGTTTGTTGGCCTCATATATGTCTTCTTTTATAAAGTGTCAGTTCATATCCTTTGCCCACTTTTGAATGGGCTTGTTTTTTTCTTGTAAATCTGTTTTACTTATTTGTAGATTCTGGATATTAACCCTTTGTCAGATGGATAGATTGCAAAAATTTTTTCCCATTCTGTTGGTTGCCAATTCGCTCTAATGGCTGTTTCTTTTGCTGTGCAGAAGCTGTGGAGTTTGATTAGGTCCCATTTGTCTATTTTGGCTTTTGTTGCCAATGCTTTTGGTGTTTTAGTTGTGAAGTCTTTGACTATCCCTATGTCCTGTATGGTTTTGCCTCGATTTTCTTCTAGCGTTTTTATGGTGTTAGGTCTTATGTTTGTCTTTAATCCATCTGGAGTTAATTTTAGCGTAAGGTGTCAGGAAGGGGTCCAGTTTCTGCTTTCTGCACATGGCTAGCCAGTTTTCCTAATACAATTTATCAAACAGGGACTCCTTTCCCCATTGCTTGTTTTTGTCAGGTTTGTTAAAGATCTGATGGTTGTAAATGTGTGGCATTGCCTCCGAGGCCTCTGATAAACTAGGAATTGATGGAACGTATCTCAAAGTAATAAAAGCTATTTACGACAAACCCACAGCCAATATCATACTGAATGGGCAAAAACTGGAAGCATTCCCTTTGAAATCTAGCACTAGACAAGGTTGTCCTCTCTCACCACTCCTATTCAATATAGCATTGGAATTTCTAGCCAGAGCAATCAGGCAAGAAAAAGAAATAAAGGGTATTCAAATAGGAAAGGAGGAAGTCAAATTGTCTCTATTTGTAGATGACATGATTGTATATTTAGAGGACCTCATTGTCTCAGCCCAAAATCTCCTGAAACTGATCAGCAACTTCAGCAAAGTCTCAGGATACAAAATCAATGTGCAAAAATCACAAGCATTCCCATACACCAATAACAAATAGAGCCAAATCAAGAACAAATTGCCATTCACAATTGCTACAAAGAGAATAAAATACTTAGGAATACAACTAATAAAGAATGTAAAGGACCTCTTCAAGGAGAACTATAAACCACTGCTCAAGGAAGTAAGAGGGGACACAAACAGATGGAGAAATATTCCATGCTCATGGTTAGGAAGAATCAATGTTGTGAAAATGGTCATACTGCCCAAAGTAATTTACAGACTCAACGCTATCCCCATCAAGCTACCTATGACCTTCTTCACAGAACTGGAAAAAACTACCTTAAACTTCATATAGAACCAAAAGAGAGCCCGCATAGCCAAGACAATTCTAAGCAAAAATAACGAGTACTTCCTCTTAACAGCTGTTGTTCAGACTGCAGAAAGTGTTGCTCTGTGCTGCCTGCTGTAATGGTGCTCACAGCCCAGTAGGGGAAGATAGATGTGTAGAAACAAAGAGAAAATACAGCAGCTGCGTAATTCACAACAGACAAAACCTGGATGGCAAAAATGTCCACCAACTGGTGAATGGATACACAAAATATGGTACATACATGCAATGGAATACTACTCATCAATTAAAGAAGTACTGAAATACATACAGCGGAGATGAGCTTCAAAAACATGCTCTGTGAAAGAAACCAGATATGAAGAACACAGATTGTATATATGATTCCATTTATGTAAAATGTTCAGATAAGGTAAATCATATGGAAACAGAAAGATTAGTGCTTGCATAGGGCTGGGAGTGGGAATGGGGAAGGAATATATATGAGCATGAGTTTTCTTTCTTGAGTGATGGACACGTTTTAAAATTAGATAGTGAGGATAGTTGTAAAATTCTTGTGAATACACTAAAAGTCTTTGAATTGTATCATTAAAACAGGTGATTTTACATTATGCAAATTATTCCTCATTAAAGCAGTTAATAAAAAAATGAGAGTGCTTTTAAAATATATGGGAGAGATGCATTTAGTTAGACTGGAGTAAGGGATATAGTTAAAGATGAAAGAATGAAGTCCCCTGAGAAGAGTTTTGGGGGATCAATATTTGTTTTCAATGTAGAGATGACCGGAAGAGGAAATAGCATCTGCAAAAGCATAAAGATGCGGTGCAGGAAATGCTTAGAATGTCTTTGAGTGTAAGGGCTAGAAGGGCTGAAGAACAGCTGGTGTGTGATTAGTACTTGGAAGCCACTTCATGAAGGATATTTTATGCCATGGGAAGAAGCCTGACATTTCTCATTTTGAGGCCTTTTTGCAAGCCTGTTTCTATACTTGAATGCCCTTTTCCTGTTTTTGTTTGTTTAATGCTTTGTTCTTTCCCATCATTCAGGCATCAGCTTAAAAATAACCTTTTCCACCATGTTTTCCCTGATCACTTTATCTCAAAAGGTTCTGCTCTCTGGCCATCATTTTTCTCCATTACATCACACTGCTTGTTCATTTATTTTTGTTTCCTTCTTTTCAGTGTCTCATGCATAGTAAGTGAGAACTTAGTCTGTTTTACTTTTGGAATTACAACACTATGTATTGAACCTTGACTTTCCCACTTTTTAGTGTGTGACCTAGGAACACCTAACTTGACCCACTGACTTTCAGCTTTTTCTTCTGTAAAATCTGGTGAGTTTCACATTTATGTATTTTTTTAGCCATAGTGTGAAGACTTTTATAATAAATGTAAAAATGCTTTGTAAATGTTAAAGCTCCCTACAAATTTATTGGATTATTATAACTAAATAGTGAATAAGGTATTGTTAGAAATAGTTATTAATAATTTATTAAATTAAAAGTTAACTTACCTTGTAAATTTATTGAATTATTATAATTGGATAATAAATAAGGTATTATTAATAAACAGTAACTAGCACATTAAAGTATTTAAGATTCAGGGTATATTTTATGCACTTCAATTATTTCTCTGACTTGTATCTTACAAACATCCTGAGGTGTATAAAGATTATTTGTTCCCATACAAGTGATTCCAATGAGCTTTAGTTTAGAGAGGCTTGTGTTTGCTTTTTATATTTTCTTACTTCTTGTTCCTTCATATTAAGCTTTGAAAAATATATACAAAATATAACTTAAAAGACCTAAATGGTAATCCAAGAGGTTCTCTTATGGTTAAAAAGCATTATTTTAAAATATATTTATAGTTAAATAGCGCTGCATAAGAAAATTATGAAACAAAGGCAACTTAGATATAGATCCTATGTGTAAGGAGTTTGTATTCTAGAAAGAGTGATAAGCTAAAAAATTAGAATGGAAGGTATAAAGAGAAAAGTAACACATGAGACATGAAAATGAAATACAATATGTGTTTGGATGAGAAAGAAAATATCATCTACTAGAGTGAACAGTTAAGTGTCAGAGTTTAGAGTGACACTTACATGTAGCCTAGTTTTCCACTAGGAAGAGTGACATGGGTGTGGTTAAGTAGGCATCCAAGGCAGCAGAAATAGCATAAGCAAACCTGGTATGAAATCTCTGTCCAGACATATTTGTAGCCAGGTGGCTAGGAACATGGCAGATAGAAATAAAGATAAATATTGTAGGAAATAAAAAAAGAGACTAATGGATTGTTCTGTGGGGAGCCAACCAATGAATTAGGGGTATCATTTAAAATGGAGTGCCTCATTCAATTGACAAGCATGTATAGAGTGTCTAATTTATGCTCTGCAGAAGCCACATTGCACTGGTTGTGTGTACTAATTACATTGTATGAATTCTGTGGAAGTTACATAGCATGAAAAAGATACAGATGTTGTATCATCTATGAGAAGATTAGACTTTATAAAATGGAGAAAAAAGATGGGCAAACACATGTCCATAGACACAGGTGCACCACCATTTGTGCAACTTAGAGATTTTAGATTAAATTTTTGAAAGGCAATGCTACTCTCAGAGTCCCATACCCTTTTTTGAAATGCTAACAGTTTCTTCTTTTCCTCTTATTTCATTTTTGTAAGTATCCATGGGTCAGCATCTGGCTATCTAGCACTTTTCAATAGCAAGAATAGCCACTTTGAATATTTTGAATTCATTAATAAATAAAGAAAATTGAGGCTTCCATTTAGAATTTATTTAAGAATAAATAGAATTGCATTAAAAATGGATTTATTTTAGGGAATGCTTTTAGGCTTTTTAACTATAACTTTTTCTACATTCAGTTCAAAAGAAATATTGGTATTTTTTTTCAATTAGTGTTTTAGAACAAATACTATGTTTTTACTTTCTGCAAACATTTTTCTTCCATTGAAGTTGAAGTTTAAAATAGAATTTATGACAAAATGTAACAAAATTTTTGTCATATTTTTCCCAACGTCATCTTTATATATTCAAATTTAAAAAGCTCCTCTACTTTTCCACATGAAAATAAATATGCACATGCATCCACACACAATTTTCTTGGCTCTGCATTATTCTCTTAACAGTCAGATATTTGTTTGGAATTCAGCTCATGGAACATTCGTTTTCTTTTTATTTTAAGACTCTTGTACCTTAGGTTATATGTCTAATTGATTTTCATTAATAAAAATAAGATATACAGGGCTTCCAAAATATAGCTTCAGGAATTCATAGATGAGTGAAACACAGACCCTGGTGCATATCGAATGTAGAATATGAACCAAATAATGGTGAGTCATGGGGCTGGAGAGGACCTGTGCTGAAGTTAGCTTATAAGGGCTTTATGTGCAAAGACATAGAATATTTTACAGAGACTAGCAAAAGCCACTGAAACATTTTTAGTAATTGAGTGATCTGGCAAATTTTGAATTTTAGAAAGACCACTTTGATGCCAAGGTAAATGAGAATAGGATGGGAATATACATGGAGTTGCAAGTGGAAAGAAACTTGATACATTTAGAACTTGTATCAAGAAAGGAGAACATGTAGAAATGTGTTGACCTTATGCAAGTGATATTTGATGGTATCTTGAACTGAGATAATGGTAGTGGAAAATAGGAAGTAGAGTTAACATAATTTTGTGGCTATTTAGATGGGCCAGGAGAAAAGAGTGAGTACATCTAAGATGTCTTGTAGGTTTCTGAATTTAATGTAAATAATTATTTTTAATTAATTAGAATACAAGAAGACAGTTGATGGGGGAGAAGATGCTTGGCCCAGGAATTCCTTAACCTGGCCATAAGCCTTGAGGTTATTGCTAGTGAAGACAGTAAATTTTATCTCAAATTGACAGTGAATTTAATGAAGATGCTCATGTCATCACTATGTTGATACGAGCCTTCTCCAAGGGAAAGCCTGTACAGAGGAGGTCTAAGAAGGATTTCACAGGACAGATTGGACAAAGAAGAACCTATAAGTTTTACTGGGAGAAAACAGAGAAGAGAGGACTCAAACAGGTACCACAAGGGATGTTAGGTAACGGAGGGTTCAGAAGAACTCCAATAATTGAACCTCAATTTTATCTCGCTCAATCTTCTGCTTTTAGGATGCATGAAAGTATCTCTACTCCAAACACCTGCCTGTTCCATAAATGTTGCCTTGTGTTATCTATGCAGCCACTGGTGATTTCAAATCATTTCATATTAATCCTTTTCCTTTAGCTATGCAACTGTAAAAATTATTATTAACATCAAGTTTACCTTTTAGGGCATAGTGCTTGTCACTGATCTGGTTTGAAATGTGTTATCTTGTCCTCCTGCCTTCATATTTTCTCATCAGTGCATAACCAAAGGGTATTTAATGTTAAATGTTATAGAGAAACAAATTCATGAATTTTATACAAACGATTAATCACAAACAGATTAATATATCATTGTCTCTATTCTCCTCAAATCCAATAAAGGTAATAAATATAGTTTAGAGCACACCAGGTTTGGGATGAGTATGGAATATTTGAATGGAGATGCTTAGTAGGCAGCTGAATATTTAGCTCTGATTGTCAGGAGAGTATGGGAAAACATTTGAGATGATTGGTTTATGAGAAAGAATGAAAACTCTGTACCGATGTCTAGCTTGATGACTAACTGGGAATATAGAACATAAGGAAGAATGTGAAAGATATGCATATATCCATATCTATAATAACATATATGTCTACAAATATAACAGAAACAGAAAAACGAGAGGTTGATCAAGGGGAGGAATATTAAATTTTTGGTTTTCAATCCTACTATGTATATTTCTGGGCTGATTTTGAAACTCATGGCTTTGGCCATTCTTACACATTGATAACTGAGTTCTGGCAGTCAGTGACATGATCCCCATGTAATTGTTATAAATTAAAAAGAAGAGGTGTAGGAAAATAAATAAAGTGACCAAATCTAAGTCATATAAGTAAGATTGTGACATCTTTTTCTTTCTTATCATTGTCACTGCCCATCTCCTACTCAATATATTTAGGTTATAAATTACTTAGCCTTAACAGAATTATTAGTAATTAAGGCTAAATTACTTAAAAGACTCCAAGAAGCATTTCTAACTTTGATTTTCAATGAACTTAGCAAACATCAAGCATCTATTATTTGTTAAATACTGCTAAACCCTAGCTATAGAGTGCTGTATAAGCCAGACATATCTCTACTGTCACAGATTTTTAAGAAAGTAGAAAATAAAGACATTGAACAAAGAATTCCAATCATGATGAAAATTATGAAAGGGGAAATATAGGGTATATAGCACTCATATCCTGAGAATCGAATATGGGAGTTAGGATTTCTTTGCACTATCATCATATTTTTTAGACTTATATTCTCAGTAAGAGTTAGCCAAATCACAATGGAAAGAATGATAGCTTGGGGTCAGAGTTCAAAATGACTAAACATTAGAGAAAAAAAGGAGAGACTGAGAAAAAGTAGGAGAAACTGAGGCTTGAGAAACAGTACTAGGTGCTCGGGGTGGGGGGGCCCTCCTAAGACGTGTTTAGTGTTTTGTGCTTTAAGAACTATGAAAACTTGCTGCAGAGCTTTAAGCTTTGCAAGCAATTGACCAAAGCAACATTAAAATGATACCTTGGTTGTAATGTGGAAAACTGATTGGAAGGAGTCTTTCTAAAGACATGCTTGTTGTTAAGGGGATGCTTAAGGAATCCAGATGTAATTTCATGGTGAGCTCCATTACGTTTCGGAGAATGTAGATGAAGAGAAGTTAAATAGATGAAAAAGATACATTGAAAAAAATAATTAGCAGGATACCATTATTGATTGTATGTGAATTCCTTGAGTGTTTTGTTCATTAATATTTTCTTACTTTGTCTCATACTTTTAATGCTGACCAAGGAGAGATTTCCCCAACATGACTGGAAAGATGGACCTATACTTCCTCCAATTTTAAGAATTCCTACTCTCATAT
Source organism: Sapajus apella (assembly GCF_009761245.1). Lineage (NCBI taxonomy): Eukaryota > Metazoa > Chordata > Mammalia > Primates > Cebidae > Sapajus > Sapajus apella. The sequence continues at coordinate 17,245,536 of NW_022436976.1, read as the reverse complement.
TTTGGATATGCAGTGATAATCTTGATTTATCAGAATATCACCATAGGTAGTCTGAGATCCAAAGGTAGATCTCCATTTAGACACCCAGGCATTTCTCAGGTTATATATAACCTGATTTTTCAGTGTCTTAACCTAACAAATATCTTAACACATTTATAATTTGATTTGAAGGAACAGCAGGTTAAACCATGTATTAGGCCATTGTCTCACTGCTGATAAAGACGTAACTGAGACTGGATAATTTATAAAGAGAAAGGGGTTTAATGGACTCACAGTTCCATGTAGCTGAAGAGGACTCACAATCATGGTGAAAGACGAAAGGCACATCTTACATGGAAGCAGACAAGAGAGAAAACGAGAGGTAAACATACGGGGAAACCACTTAGAAAATCATCAGATCTCGTGAGACTTATTCACTACCATAAGAACAGTCTGGGGGAAACCACCCCCTATGATTCAATTATCTCCCATTGATTCCCTCACACAGCGTATGGGAATTATGGGAGCTACAATTCAAGATGAGATTTGGGTGCAGACACAGCCAAACCATATCAGAGCAGAAGCAATCATCCTTACCCCACTGTTGGAGAAACAATACAAAACTGGCATTTGAGGGACACCAAGTTAATGATATTTTCTCTAGAAAAAATGGCTTTATACATAGAAGGATGAGTACAATTCAAACATGATAAATACCTATTTTAGCTAAGTGATCTTTCATTTTGTTCTTTGTGAATATATTTTATATTATATACTGTCCAGATATTAACATGAAAGATCCATAACCTGTGTGTACCAATGATGCATGGAAACTCATGATGCAAGGTTTCTCATGAGTGAAAGAAATATCATCAGCATCTTTCACTGTGAAAAATTGCATTTCCATGCTCAGAAGTGTTAGGCGTTAGAGTAGATATGTTTGGCATGCTTTTGAATGAGTTAGAGTATCAGATCAAATTCAGCGAGTAGTATCCTTTTGCCCACTCTGAATTCTGTGGGATTATACAGAAACATTTAGATTTCCTTTTCATATTTGGTCTGCAGTTCAATGACTTTTTATACAGTAGAATGAGCTATTTAGAATGTCAGTGGTCTTGAGGCTACACCTGAGAAGTTATCTGCAGATTAATATGAGCTTATTTTCAGGAAAACAATAACCTTGACTTTCTGAATCATAAATATTGGGGAAGGCTATGGATTGTGAATTACTAACCTATTCATATTAATAAGCTGTGTGCAGACAAAACCATATTCATTTGCATAAGCTTCTTCTCTCTGTAGCCCATGAAATTAACATTGTTTAATGGCTGGAAATAAGATCACCTTTAGCTGTACCAGTCATATTCTCATCTCAAAAGGGAAAGAAAAACGGGTCTTGACTCAATAAGCAGAAATTATATTAATTTAAAGTACTTTTGTTTGGCAGCCAGTGTGAGCTCAAGTGACAAAAGCAGCGTCATCTCTAGATGAGTGTAGGATTCTAATGAAAATCATAGAACATAAGCCCTTTCCTACCCATCGTCTTTGACCACCATCTCATCCAATAATTTTTTAACCCAACACTTACTTATGTAATAAATATTGCAATTGTTCCTAGGACCTCCCCACAAAGGCCTCACAGCCTATAGTGGGAAGGGAATGATCAAATTTGTTCTAGGAGCTTTGGGAAAAGTTTCACAGAGAAGGTGACATTTGCACTGGGCTTTGAAGAATGTGTAGGAGTTCTTGGGTTTAGGATAGAACAATTCAGGTAGAAGAATGAATGTATTATGAAAGGAGCTTAGTGTTTTGAAGAAAGAGCAAGATGTGTGATGCAGTGGTGGCTACATAACTTGCAAAGCTCAGTGGAAAAATAAAAATGCCAGTATGTTTGTTTAAAAAATGCAGGAAAAATTCTATTAAAACTTTATATTTTTTTCATGTTTCATGTGTTCTTACATTGATATCTGCTCATCTGGAGTATCAGTCCATTTTTTCCCCCATTTATTTATTTTATTGCATTTTAGGTTTTGGGGTACATGTGAAGAACATGCAAAATTGTTGCATAGGTACACACGTGGCAGTGTGATTTGCTGCCTTCCTCCCCATCACCTACATCTGGCATTTCTCCCCTTGCTATCTCTCCCCAGCTCCCCACCACCCACCATCCCTCCCCTATTTCCCCCCAACTGACCCCAGTGTGTAGTGCTCCCCTCCCTATGTCCATGTGTTCTCATTGTTCAACACCCGCCTATGAGTGAGAACATGCGGTGTTTGATCTTCTGTTCTTCTGTCAGTTTGCTGAGAATGATGGTTTCCAGTTTCATCCATGTCCCTACAAAGGACCCAAACTCATCGTTTTTGATGGCTGCATAATATTCCATGGTGTATATGTGCCACTTTTTCCCTATCCAGTCTTTCATCAATGGGCATTTGGGTTGGTTCCAGGTCTTTGCTATTGTAAACAGTGCTGCAATGAACATTCGTGTGCATGTGTCCTTATAGTAGAACGATTTGTAATCCTTTGGATATATACCCAATAATGGGATTGCTGGGTCAAATGGAATTTCTATTTCTAAGTCCTTGAGGAACCGCCACACTGTCTTCCACAATGGTTGAACTAATTTACACTCCCATCAACAGTGCAAAGGTGTTCCTATTACTCCACATCCTCTCCAGCATCTGTTGTCTCCAGATTTTTTAATGATCGCCATTCTAACTGGCGTGAGATGGTATCTCAATGTTGTTTTGATTTGCATTTCTCTGATGACCAGTGATGATGAGCATTTTTTCATATGTTTGTTGGCCTCATGTATGTCTTCTTTTATAAAGTGTCTGTTCATATCTTTTGCCCACTTTTGAATGGGCTTAGTTTTTTTCTTGTAAATCTATTTTAGTTCTTTGTAAATTCTGGATATCAGCCCTTTGTCAGATGGGTAAGCTGCAAAAATTTTTTCCCATTCTGTTGGTTGCCGATTCACTCTAATGACTGTTTCTTTTGCTGTGCAGAAGCTGTGGAGTTTGATTAGGTCCCATTTGTCTATTTTGGCTTTTGTTGCCAATGCTTTTGAAGTTTTGGTCATGAAGTCCTTGCCTACACCTATGTCCTGAATGGTTTTGCCTAGATTTTCTTCTAGGGTTTTTATGGTGTTAGGTCTTATGTTTAAGTCTTTAATCCATCTGGAGTTAATTTTAGTGTAAGGTGTCAGGAAGGGGTCCAGTTTCTGCTTTCTGCACATGGCTAGCCAGTTTTCCCAACACCATTTATTGAACAGGGATTCCTTTCCCTATTGCTTGTTTTTGTCTGGTTTGTCAAAGATCAGGTGGTTGTAGATATGTTGTGTTGCCTCCGAGACCTCTGTTCTGTTCCATTGGTCTATATCTCTGTTTTGGTACCAGTACCATGCTGTTTTGATTATTGTAGCCTTGTAGTATAGTTTGAAGTCCGGTAGTGTGATGCCTCCTGCTTTGTTCTTTTTGCTTAGAATTGACTTGGCTATGCGGGCTCTATTTAGGTTCCATATGAAGTTTGAGGTGGTTTTTTCCAGTTCTGCGAAGAAGGTCATTGGTAGCTTGATGGGGATAGCATTGAATCTGTAGATTACTTTGGGCTGTATGGCCATTTTCACGATATTGATTCTTCCTAACCATGAACATGGAATGTTTCTCCATCTGTTTGTGTCCTCTCTTATTTTGTTGAGCAGTGGCTTGTAGTTCTCCTTGAAGAGGTCCTTTACGTTCCTTGTTAATTGTATTCCTAGGTATTTTATTCTCTTTGTGGCAATTGTGAATGGAAGTTTGTTCTTCATTTGGCTCTCTTTAAGTCTGTTATTGGTGTATAGGAATGCATGTGATTTTTGCACATTGATTTTGTATCCTGAGACTTTGCTGAACTTGCTTATCAGTTTCAGGAGATTTGGGGCTGAGATGATGGGGTCTTCTAGATATACAATCATGTCATCTGCAAATAGAGACAATTTGACTTCCTCCTTTCCTATTTGAATGCCCTTTATTACTTTTTCTTGCCTGATTGCTCTGGCTAGAACTTCTAATACTATATTGAATAGCAGTGGTGAGAGAGGGCATCCTTGTCTGGTGCCACATTTCAAGGGGAATGCTTCCAGATTTTGCCCATTCATTATGATATTGGCTGTTGGTTTGTCATAAATAGCTTTTATTATTTTGAGATACGTTCCGTCAATACCTAGCTTATTGCGGGTTTTTAGCATGGAGGGCTGTTGAATTTTGTCAAAGGCCTTCTCTGCATCAATTGAGATAATCATGTGGTTTTTGTCTTTGGTTCTGTTTATGTGGTGAATTACGTTTATAGACTTGCGTATGTTGAACCAGCCTTGCATCCCCGGGACGAAGCCTACTTGATCATGGTGGATAAGCTTTTTGATGTGCTGTTGCAATCAGCTTGTCAGTATTTTATTGAAGATTTTTGCATCTATGTTCATCATGGATATTGGCCTGAAGTTTTCTTTTCTTGTTGAGTCTCTTCCGGGTTTTGGAATCAGGATGATATTGGTCTCATAAAATGATTTGGGAAGAATTCCGTCTTTTTGTATTGTTTGGAATAGTTTCAGAAGGAATGGTACCAGCTCCTCTTTGTATGTCTGGTAGAATTCAGCTGTGAACCCGTCTGGACCTGGGCTTTTTTTGGGTGGTAAGCTCTTAAATTGCTGCCTCAACTTCAGACCTTCTTATGGGTCTGTTCAGGGTTTCGGCTTCTTCCTGGTTTAGGCTTGGGAGGAGGCAAGTGTCCAGGAATTTATCCATTTCTTCCACATTTATTAGTTTATGTGCACAGAGTTGTTTATAATAATCTCTGATGATGGTTTGAATTTCTGTGGAATCTGTGGTGATCTCTCCTTTATCATTTTTTATTGCATCAATTTGGTTATTCTCTCTTTTCTTTTTTATTAATCTGACTAGTGGTCTGTCTATTTTGTTGATCTTTTCAAAAAACCAGGTCCTGGATTTATTGATTTTTGAAGGGTTTTTTGTGTCTCTATCTCCTTCAGTTCTCCCCTGATCTTAGCTATTTCTTGTCTTCTGCTAGACTTCGAGTTTTTTTTATCTTTCTCCTCTAGCTCTTTCAGTTTTGACGATAGGGTGTCAATTTTTGATCTCTCCTTGCTTCTCATGTGGGCACTCATTGCTATATATTTTCCTCTAGAGACTGCTTTAAATGTGTCCCAGAGATTCTGGCATGTTTTGTCTTCATTCTCTTTGGTTTCGAAGAACATCTTTATTTCTGTCTTCATTTCATTGTTTATCTAGTCAACATTCAAGTTCAAGTTGTTCAGTTTCCATGAAGCTGTGTGGTTCTGGGTTAGTTTTTGAATTCTGAGTACTAACTTGATTGCACTGTGGTCTGAGAGACTGTTTGTTACGATTTCTGTTCTTTTGCATTTGCTGAGGAGTGATTTAGTCCCAATTATGTGGTGAATTTTAGAGTAGGTGTGATGTGGTGCTGAGAAGAATGTATATTCTGTGGCTTTGGGGTGGAGGGTTCCGTAAATGTCTATTAGGTTTGCTTGGTCCGGGTCTGAGATCAAGTTCTGGATATCCTTGTTAATTTTCTGTCTGGCTGATCTGTCTAATAATGACAATGGGGTGTTAAAGTCTTCCACTATTATTGTGTGGGAGCCTAAGTCTCTTTGTAAGTCATTAAGAACTTGCCTTATGTATCTGGGTGCTCCTGTATTGGGTGCGTATATATTTAGGATCGTTAGCTCTTCTTGTTGCATTGATCATTTTACCATTATATAATGTCCCTCTTTGTCTCTTATGATCTTTGTTGCTTTAAAGTCTAATTTATCAGAGATGAGAATTGCAACTCCTGCTTTTTTTTGCTCTCCATTTGCTTGGTACATCTTCCTCCATCCCTTTATTTTGAGCCTTTGTGTATCCTTGCATGTGAGATGGGTTTCCTGGATACAGCACACTGATGGGTTTTGGCTTTTTATCCAATTTGCCAGTCTGTGTCTTTTGATTGGGGCATTTATTCCATTTACATTTAGGGTTAATATTGTTGTGTGCGAATTTGATACTGCCATTTTGGTGCCAGCTGGGTGTTTTTCCCTTTAGTTGAGCTGGTACTTGTTGTTCCTTTATATGTGTAGAGCCTCTTTCAGGAGCTCTTGTAGAGCTGGCCTGGTGGTGATGAAATCTCTGAGTACTTGCATGTTCACAAAGGATTTTATTTTTCCTTCGCTTATGAAGCTTAGTTTGGCTGGATAGGAGATTCTGGGTTGAAAGTTCTTTTCTTTAAGGATGTTGAATATTGGCCCCCACTCTCTTCTGGCTTGTAGGGTTTCTGCTGAGAGATCTGCTGTGAGTCTGATAGGCTTCCCTTTGTGGATAAGCCGACCTTTCTCTCTGGCTGCCCTTAGTATTTTCTCCTTCATTTCAACCCTGGTGAATCTGATCATTATGTGCCTTGGGGTTGCTCTTCTTGAGTAATATCTTTGTGGTGTTCTCTGTAATTCCTGGACTTGAATATTGGCCTGCCTTGCTAGGTTCGGGAAGTTTTCCTGGATAATATCCTGAAGAGTATTTTCCAGCTTGGATTCATTCTCTTCGTCGCATTCAGGTACGCCTATCAAACGTAGATTAGGTCTTTTCACATAGTCCCACATTTCTTGGAGATTTTGTTCATTCCTTTTTACCCTTTTTTCTCCAGTCTTGCCTTCCCGTTTTATTTCATTAAGTTGATCTTTGACCTCTGATATCCTTTCTTCTGCCTGGTCAATTCGGCTGTTGACACTTGTGCATGCTTCGCAAAGTTCTCATGTTGCGTTTTTCAGCTCCATCAATTCACTTATATTCCTTTCTATTTTGTCCATTCTCGTTAGCATTTCATCAAATCTTTTTTCAAGGTTATTAGTTTCTTTGCATTTCGTTAGAACATGTTCTTTAAGTTCACAGAAGTTTCTTACTACCCACCTTCTGAAGTCTGATTCTGTCATTTCATCACACTCGTTCTCCCTCCAACCTTATTCCCTTGTTGGTGAGGAGTTGTGATCCCTTGTAGGAGGAGAGGTGTTCTGGTTTCGGGTGTTTTCATCCTTTTTGCGCTGGCTTCTTTCCATCTTCATGGATTTATCCACCTGTCGACTTTGTAGTTGCTGGCTTTCAGATTGGGTCTCAAATCTTTCAGATTGACCTTCTGTTTGTTGATGATGAGGTTATTTCTGTTTCTTGGTTTTCCTTCTGACAGTCTGGCCCCTCTGCTGTAGGTCTGCTGAGGTCCACTCCAGGCCCTGCTTGCCTGGGGTTCACCTGCAGCAGCTGCTGAACAGTAAGGGTGGTTACCAGTTTTCTTCTTCTGCTATCTTTGTCCCAGAAGGATACCCGCCTAGTGTCAATCTGATCTCTCCTTTATGAGGTGTCTCTTTGGATATATAGGGTCAGGGAGCTGCTTGAGGAGACGGTCTCTTCTTTATAGGAGCTCAAATGGTGAGCTGTAAGCTCTGTTGTTTAGTCAGAGCTGCTGGGCAGGTACGTTTAGGTCTGCTGCAGCAGAACTCATAAACTGCATTTTGTTCCCAGGTGCTCTGTCCCAGAGATTTAGGGCTTTATTTATGAGTTTCTGTTATGCTGCTGCCTTCTTTTTTTTTTCCTTCAGAGCTGCCCTGCCCAGCAAGGAGGCAGCCTAGTCACTGTCGTCCTGTAGAGGCTTTGCTGAGCTGCTGTGGGCTCCGCCCAGCTGCCGAGTGAACTTCCCTGCAGTCCTGTTTATATGGGTGGAGTTAGAACTGCTTTGGCGATGGTGGCCCGCCTCTGTTGAGGCAGGTTCTCTCTGCTGTGCCAGGCTGCCTCAGCAATGGCGGGTTGCCTTGGCAACGGCAGGCTGCCTCAGCATTGGCCGACTACCTCTTTCGTGGCGGGCTGCCTCGCTAATGGCGGATGCCCCTCTCCCACTGTGCTGGACCGTCTAGGGTTCAGCTGCGCTTGCTGTGAAACTATCAATCCAGAGTTTCTGATTGCTGTTCTTTTGTGGGGGTGGGACCAGTCGAGCCTGATCGCCTGGCCCCCTGCCTCAGAGCCTTTTTTAAGTTGGTGTTCCAGTCGCCTGTTGAAGAGGAGCCGGGGTCTGTTTGTTTTCCCCTGCGGCCACTCACTGCACTGGCTTAAACAGCGGCACTGAGGTTTTGGCCCTATTTTTTTTTTTTTTTTGCCCTGGAATCTACTGTCCTGGTTCCCTGATTCCCTGCTCAGTCCCCTTTTTAAACAGACTTCCCGTGGCTCCAATCGCCAGCCAAAAGGGCACCTGGACCAGTGTATTTTGTACGGAGAACCGCTGCTCCGGGGCGCCGACAAAGCGGCCGCGCGGGGCAAAGCAGCGGCGCCAGCTGACACAGCTGCACTGGCGACCTGTGGAGCTCCTCCGCCTGGGAATTGCCTAGGCTTTGGGCAATAAAAATGCAGCATCCACTCACCCTCTGTGCTTTCACTGGGAGCTGCAATCCCGAGCTGTTCCTAAATGGCCATCTTGGATCCTCCCCAGTCCAATTTTTTGAATGCTTTCTTAGTGAAAGACTTTTTCCTTCAGATATATCTATAGTATTGGTTAATCTCTTTCTATTTGCTACTTAGCATCTTCTTATGTAAAAAACCTAAACATTCAAATTATTATTTTAAAATTTCCCATTCATCTTTATACTGTGCCATGTAGGTCTTAAATGCAAATATAAGAGCATTTAACTGATAGGCCAAAATTACAGTTATTTCATGGAAAGTACATACATATGTAATTTATTCTTACCATAAGAGTGGAAATTCTATACAAAACTAATGCAACTGTTTCTATTTCACATGTGCATGTTATTTCCTCACTCTCCCCTTTCAGCTTACTGATGAGTAGAAAGGACTGAAAGGAAAAATAGGTTGGCTTATCATTCTCTTCCTTCTATGTCATCATGTTCAATAAGTAGCTGCTTAATATAGGAAGTAACATGAATAAAAAAGATATGATAAGATTAATTGATCATTTGTGTTTTTTAGAATGACATTGCCATCTTTCCGCATTCAGTAAAAATTCTTGCTAAAACAAAAAGTGTGGGCTTTCAAGTCTGTTAAAGAAACCACATTCTTTTTTTTCCTTGTGGATATTGTTTTATTAGAATCATCTTACTAATTGTAATCTAAGACTTTTTTTCCTATATATGTACAAAAATTAGAAAAAATCAATGTGATGGTAGTGAAATGGGAAAAATTCCCTTGTCCCCCTTGAAGGGCATGCGATGGAATGTGGCTCACTTTTTTTGCTGTAGTTAGATATATTTTTTTTCATTGTACTTTAAATTCTGGGATACATGTGCAGATCTTGCAGAATTTTTAAATAATACACACATGCCATGGTGGTTTGCTGTCTCCATCGCACCATCACCTACATCAGGCATTTCTCTCAATGTTATCCCTCCCCAACTTCCCCACCCCCCGCTGTCCCTCCCCTAAACCCCCAACCCTTCCAACAGACAACAGTGTGACTTTCCCCTCTCTGTGCCCATGTGTTCTCATTGTTCAACACCCACCTATGAGTGAAAACATTCAGTGTTTGGTTTTCTGTTCTTGTGTCAGTTTGCTGAGAATGATGGTTTACAGATTCATCCATGTCCTTACAAAGGACACAAACTCATCCTTTTTTATGGCTGCACAGAATTCTATGGTGTGTATGTGCCACAGTTTCTTTGTCTGGTCTATCATTGATGGGCATTTGGGTTGATTCCAGGTCTTTGCAATTGTAAACAGTGCCACAATGAACATACATGTGCATGTGTCTTTATAATAGAATGCTTTTGAATCCTTTGGGTATATACCCAGTAATGTGATTGCTGGGTCAAATGGAATTTCTTTGTCTAGATCCTTGAGGAATCACCACACTGTCTTCCACAATGGTTGAACTAATTTACATTCCCACCAACAGTGTAAAAACATTCCTGTTTCTCCACATTTTCTCCAGCATCTGTTTTCTCCAGATTTTTTAATGATCACCATTCTAACTGGCATGAGATAGTATCTCAAAGTGATTTTGATTTGCATTTTTCTAATGACAGTGATGATGAACATTTTTTCATATGTTTGTTGGCTGCATAAATGTCTTCCCTTGAAAAATGTTTGTTCATATCTTTCACCCACTTTTTAATGGTTTTTTTTTTCTTGTAAATCTGTTTAAGTTCTTTGTAGAGTCTGGATATTAACCCTTTGTCAGATGGGTACATTGCAAAAAATTTTTCCCATTGTGTTGATTGCCAGTTCACCCTGATGTTTGTTTCTTTTGCTGTGCAGAAACTCTTAAGTTTAATTAGATCCCATTTGTCTATTTTGGCTTTCGCTGCCATTGCTTTTCGTGTTTTAGTCATGAAGTCCTTGCCTATGCCTATGTCCTGAATGGCTTTTGTCTAGGTTTTCTTCCAGGGTTTTTATGGTGTTAGGTCTTATGTTTAAATTTGTAATCTATGTGGAGTTAATTTTAGTGTAAGGCGTAAGGAAGGGGTCCAGTTTCTGCTTTCTGCACTTGGCTACTCAGTTTTCCCAACATCATTTGTTAAACAGGGAATCTTTTCTGCATTGCTTGTTTTTGTCAGATTTGTCAAAGATCAGATGGTTGTAAATATGTGGCATTACTTCCAAGGCCTCTGTTCTGTTCTATTGGTCTATATCTCTGTTTTTGTACCAATACCATGCTATTTTAATTACTGTAGCCTTGTAGTATAGTTTGAAGAAAGCTTCCAGCTTTCATCTTTTTGTTTAGGATTGTTTTGGCTATGCCAGCTCTTTTTTGGTTCCATATGAAGTTTAGAGTGGTTTTTTCCAGTTTTCTGAAGAGGTTCAGTGGTAGTTTAATGGGGATAGCATTGAATCTATAAATTACTTTGGGCAGTATGGCCATTTTCATGATATTGATTCTTCCTAACCATAAGCATGGAATGTTTTTCCATCTGTCTGTGTCCTCTCTTATTTCCTTGAGCAATGGTTTGTAGTTCTCCTTGAAGAGGTCCTTCACACCCTTTGTTGGTTGTATTCCTAAGTATTTTATTTTTTTGTAGCAATTGTGAATGAGAGTTCACTCATGATTTGGTTTCTGTTTGTCTTTTATTGGTGTACAGGAATGCTTGTGATTTCTGCACATTGATTTTGTTTCCTGAGACTTTGCTGAAGTTGCTTATCGGCTTAAGGAGATTTTGTGCTGAGACAATGGGGTCTTCTAAATATACAATCATATAGTCTGGAAATAGAGACAATTTCACTTCTTCCTGTCCTAATTAAATACCCTTTTTTTCTTTTTCTTGCCTGATCGCTCTGGCCAGAACTTCTGATACTATATTGAATAGGAGTGGTTAGAGAAGGCATCCTTGTGTAGTGCCAGTTTTCAAAGGAAATGCTTCCAGTTTTTGCCCATTCAGTATGACATTGGCTGTGGGTTTGTCATAAACAGCTTTTATTATTTTGAGATATGTTCTAGCAATACCTAGTTTATTGAGAGTTCTTAGCATAAAGGGCTGTTGAGTTTTGTCAAAGCCCTCTCTGCATCTATTGAGATAATAATGTAGTTCCTGTCTTTGGTTCTGTTTATGTGATGGATTATATTTATAGATTTGCATATGTTGAACCAGCCTTGCATCCCTGGGATGAAGCCCACTTGATCATGGTTGATAAGCTTTTTGATGTGCTGTTGCATTAGTTTTGCCAGTATTTTATCGAATATGTTTACATCATTGTTCATCATGGATATTAGCCTGAAGTTTTCTTTTTTATTTGTGACTCTGCAAGGTTTTGTTATTAGGATAATGTTGGTCTCCTAAAATGAGTTACAGTGGATTCCCTCTTTTTGTATTGTTTGGAATAGTTTCAGAAGGAATGGTACCAGCTCCTCTTTGTACGTCTGGCAGAACTTGGCTGTAAACCCATCTGACCTGGACTTCTTTTTGTTGATAGGCTATTAGTTGCTGCCTCAGGTTCAGACTTCATTGTTGGTCTATTAAGGAATTCAGCTTTTTCCTGGTATAGTCTTGGGAGGTGTAAGTGTCCAGGAATTTATCCATTTCTTCCAGGTTTACTGGTTTATGTACATAAAGTTATTTGTAGTAATCTCTGATGGTAGTTTGTGTTTCTGTGGAATTGGTGGTGATATCCCCTTTATCATGTTTTATTGCATCTATTTTATTCTTCTCTCTTTTCTTTTTTATTACTCAGGCTAGGGGTCTGTCTATTTTGTTGGTCCTTTCAAAAAAAACAGCTCCTGAATTAATTGATTTTTTGAAGGTTTTTTTTGTGTCTCCATAGCCTTCGGTTCTGCTCTGATCTTAGTTATCTGCTGTCTTTTGCTAGCTTTTGAATTTTTGATCTTGGTCCTCTAGCTCTTTCCATTTTGATGATAGGGTGTCTATTTTAGATCTTTCCTTGCTTCTCACAGGGGCATTTATTGCTATAAGTTTCCCTCTAGACACTGCTTTAAATGTGTTCCAGAGATTCTGGTACGTTGTGTCTTCATTCTCATTGGTTTAAAAGAACATCTTTATTTCTGCCTCCATTTAATTGAGAGCCAGTTGTTCAGTTTCTATGAAGTTGTGTGGTTCTGAGTTAGTTTCTTAATCCTGAGTTCTAATTTGATTGCACTGTGGTTTGAGATACTGTTATGATTTATGTTCTTTTGCATTTGCTGAGGAGTGATATTCTTCCAATTATGTGGTCAATTTTAGAGTCAGTTTGATGTGGTGCTGAGAAGAATGTATATTCTGTGGATTCAGGGTGGAGAGTTCTGTAGATGTATTATGTCCGCTTGGTCCAGATCTGTGTTCAAGTCTGGGATATCTTCATTGACTTTCTGTCTTGTTGATCTGTCTAATATTGACAGTGGAGTGTTAAAATCTCTCACTATTATTGTGTGTGAGTCTAAGTCCCTTTGTAGGTTATTATGACCTTGCTTTATGTATTTGGGTGACCCTGTATTAGGTGCATATATATTTAGGATAGTTAGCTCTTCTTGTTGCATTGATCCTTTTACCATTATGCAATGCCCTTCATTGTCTCTTTTGATCCTTGTTAGTTTAAAGTCCGTTTTATCAGAGACTAAGATTGCAACCCCTGCTTTTTTTTGCTCTCCTTTTGCTGGGTAAAACATATTCCATCCCTTTATTTTGAGTCTATGTGTGTCTTTGCATGCGAGATGGGTCTCCTGAATACGGCACACCAATGGGTCTTGACATTTTATCCAGTTTGCCAGGCTGTGCCTTTTGATTGGGGCATTTAGGTCATTTACATTTAATGTTAATATTGTTATGTGTGAATTTGATCCTGCCATTTTGTTATTGGCTGGTTGCTTTGTCTGTTAGTTGACGCAGTTTCTTCTTTCTGTCATTGGCCTTTACCATTTGACATGTTTTTTTAATGGTTCATACTGGTGGTTCCTTTCCATATTTAGTGTTTCCTTCAGGAGCTCTTGTAAGGCAGTTCTGGTGGTGATGAAATCTCTCAGCAATTGCTTGTTTGTAAAGGATTTTATTTCTCCTTCACTTATGAAGATTAGTTTGTCTGGATATGAAATTCTGGATTGAAAGTTCTTTTCTTTAAGGATGTTGAATATTGACCTTTACTCTCTTCTGGCTTGTAGGGTTTCTGCCAAGAGATCCGCTGTGAGTCTGATGGGCTTCCCTTTGTGGGTGACCCAACCTTTCTCTCTGCCTGCCCTTAGTATTTTTTCCTTCATTTCAATCCTGGTGAATCTGATGATTATGTGCCTTGGTGTTTATCTTCTTGAGTAATATCTTTGTGGTGTTCTCTGTATTTCCTGGATTTGAATGTTGGCCTGCCTTTCTAGGTTGGGGAAGTTCTCTTGGATAATATCCTGAAGAGCATTTTCCAGCTTGACTGTCACTTTCAGGTACACCAATCAAACATAGATTAGGTCTTTTCACATAATCCCATATTTCTTGGAGGATTTGTTCATTCCTTTTTACTATTTTTTCTCTAATCTTGCCTTCTAGTTTCATTTCATTGAGTTGATCTTCAATCTCTGATATCCTTTCTTCTGCTTGATTGATTCAGCTATTGAAACTTGTGTATGCTTTGCAAAGTTCTTGTGCTGTGATTGTCAGCTCCATCAAGTCGTTTATGTTCTTTTCTACACTGATTATTCTAGTTAGCATTTCGTCTAACCTTTTTTCAAGGTTTTTAGTTTCTTTGCATTGGGTTAGAACATGCTCCTTTAGCTCAGAGAAGTTTATTATTACCCACCTTCTGAAACCTGCTTCTGTCATTTTGTTAAACTCATTCTCTATCCTGTTTTGTTCCCTTGCTGGTGAGGAGTTACGATCCCTTGGAGGAGGAGAGGTGTTCTGGTCTTTAGTGATTTCATCCTTTTTGTGCTGGCTTCTTCTCATCTTTGTGGATTTATCTACCTTTGGTCTTTGAAGTTGGTGATTTCAGATGGGGCCTCTGAGTGTAGGTCCTTTCTGTTGATGTTGAAGCTGTTTGTTTTTGTTTTTTAGTTTTCCTTCTAACAGTCAAATTCCTCTGCTGTAGGACTGCTGGAGGTCTGCTCCAGACCTTGCTTGCCTGGTAATCACCCATGGGGGTTTCAGAACAGCAAGGATTGCTGCCTGATCTTTCCTCTGGTAGCTTCATCCCAGAAGGGTACCCACCAAGTATCAGCCATAGCTGTCCTGTATGAGGCATCTTTTTGGTTATACATGGGTCATGAAGCTGCTTGAGGAGGCAGTCTGTCCCTTGGCTGCCTGCAGAGGCACTGCTGGGCTGTCGCAGACTCAGTCCAACTGTTTTGTGAGCTTCCTCTGGCTCTTGTTTACACAGGTAGGTTTAGACCCACCTAAGCAATGGCAGATGCCCCTCCCCACACTGAGCTTGATCGTCCCGGGTCAATCTCAAACTGATGTGCTGGCTGTGAAACACTCAAATGAGAGGGCTTTGGTTTACTGATCTTTGTTGGGGTGGGATGTGTCCAGCCATATCACCTGTTTCCCTGCTTTCAGTTCCCCCTCTTTCTAGAGAGCAGGTAGCTCCATCCTGTAGGCATTCTTGGTGCTAGTCAAAATGTCTGCCCAGGTCTGTGCCAACAACCCACAGCACTGGCCGGAGCTGCTGCTCAGATCTGTGCCGGTAACTTGTGGTGCTTTTCAGCCTGGCAGTGATCTCCTGTTCTGACAGTTGCAGAGGCCATGGGAGAAGAGCAGTAACTGAACTGGAGTGATGGGGGTTGGGGGAAGTCCTTGATCCTCTGGTCCATTGCACTTCCTGGGTGAGGCAGTGCCCTGCCCTGCCTTGGTTTGCCCTCCTTTGGCTACACCTACTGTCCAACCAGTCCCTTTGAAATGAACCTGGTACCTTGGTTGGAAATGTAGCGATCACTTGCCTTCTGCCTCTCTCTTGCTGGGAACTGCACTCTGGAGCTGTTCTTATTCGGCCATCAACTGCCCAAGAAACCACTTTCTTAGCTTTAGATGTCACAAACATATTGTACTTGCTTAGAGTTCTGCTGAACTCTCATACATTGTGGGTCCATGAAAATCTGTGTTCATGGTACATCACAAACATTTGCACAGTCAGCAGCAATGAATTGCAGATATTATAGTGTGCATATCTCCCCTGCTCATGCATGTACTCCATCGCTCCACTAGACTTCATGTACAAAACACTAATTCAAAGACAGAATTATTAAGACTTTTAAGACGGCAATAGTATAGCTTTAAACCAAGTAACAGTTACTTTTGAAGACATAATCCTGAGCAACTGTCCATATTGAACAATCACGAAGCCAGCCATACTGTGTTCACTATAGTATGCATGAAGTAGAAATTTAGAATCTACAATGAAGATAGATCGAGCCCAAATTGTAAATGACCATATATAACAAGGTATGGACTTTGGAATTGATAGTTTGATATAAGGAAGCAAAAATTTTTATTTTTACATATGGAAATAATTAGGTTTTACAAAGCAAACGTTGTAAAAACATGTTTAGGTTTTACAAAAATAACTTTGGAGGCAATGTGGTAAATGAATTGGAATGGTAGCAGAGATAGTTGAGAAATGAACAGTGCCAGTGACCAAAAGGCTGTGAGGTGGAGATGCAAATTTTATACAGGTGGAAAAGAAAAGGTTCTGAGAGGAAAAGTTCTGAGAGGAAAGAATCCTTAATATTTGGTGCCTGAATTTAGGGAATAAATTAGAGGGAGAATTATATGAGTAAAACTGATTTTCAAAGTAAGCTTAGCAAGTAATTTTCAGCCTGCATATCACACCCTGCAACTTCAAGTCTCCTAAATTATAAACAATAAATGTTTAGTATTATGTATATATTACTCCTTTAAAATTCTTTAAAAATTTGCTGATAAGTGCTTATATTACATGGTAGAACTTATTTTGTGAGAATTCCCTGTGCTTTGACCAGGGAGTGTAACTAAGCTCATTGAAGCTTTTTAAAATGGGTAAATCAAGAATGCCATTGTTACTCTGAGCTCAAGAATAGGTGATACATATTTTGAACACCAAGGGCAATGACCTCTTCATATTCCAAAAGCCAACAAATATGTTAGACATGCAAAGCAACAATTAAAATCCTGTGGTTTCATGTAGTTACTGATACTGTGGGTCTCTCTCAAGACATATCAACTAAAAAATAATTTCATGTCTTGAACCAATTACTGAGAATAATAAACATTCCAGCTGCCAGGATTAGCTCTCTTCTAGCTGGAGGAAAGATGTGTTATTCAGTCATTTGAAAGTTTACCTCAAAGAAAGTGTTAATTGAAAAGGTAACTTACTCAACTTTTTATTTCATTAGCCAAGATGCTTTCTTGGGACTATTTTGGGATATTATGTAGTTTAAAGCGGCCTGGAAAATGTTATCTTTTAAAAGAGAGAATTCTGGGAAAGTGGTGGAGTAGGAAGTATCAGAAATTTGTCTCCCCACCCAGACAACAGTTGCACTTGCAGAGTTTTTCTAATGTAATTATTTTGGAGATCTGGAACTTATTAAAAGCTTGCAAATTTCAGAGGAAAATTTGGACAGTAAATTAGAGTTAATTTTAATTAATCTTAGTTCTTATCCATCTCTCCAATCTGGTGGCAGTTAGCTGTGCACATGTTCCAGGAACAGCTTGAAAGAGACAGGGTGAGCAAAAAGCACCTTGTCCTTCAAATATTGTGTTTCTGTGGTTTGATTAATGATTGCTGCTTCTGATCATGGAAGTGCAGAAAGATGCTGGGCGTTATTGTTGCTGTACCCTCCTCCATTGTTGCAAGCCCTTTCCACTCTGGGGATTTAAGGATCCAGCACCCTTCTCTCTGCTCACCTTTATTTTTGTCTTTTCCCCCTTCAAGAGCCAAAAATTAAAGACTAACACATTCAAAGGTAACTACATGTATGAAGAAAATTTTGCTGCCTGCCCAAACAAAGAAGCAGGCTCAGAAATATTCGAGCCATCCTGCTCCTTGGAACAGAGACAGCCTACAATAAAAAAAATATATAATTGAAAGATACTCAAAGATCTAAAGGAAGATGTAGAGAAAGTCAAGAAAACTGTCTGAACAAAATGAAAATATCAACAAAGAGATAGAAAACCTAAAAAGAAACAAAATAATTCTGAAGCTGAAATGATAACTGAAATAAAAAATTTACTAGAGAGACTAAAATATAGATGTGAGTAAGCAGAGGAAAGAAATGGGTGAACATGAATATAAGACAATAGAAATCACAGAATCTGAGGAGCAGAACAAAAAAAGATTGACAAAAAGTGAGCAGAGCTTAAGGTATCTGTGGGACACTACCAAGTGGACCAACACATACATTGTTGCAGTCCAAAACTAAGAGAGAGAAAGGGACGAAGAGAATATTTGAAGAAATTATGGCTGTAAACTTTCCAAATGTGATGCAAGACAGGAATATGAGCATCTAAGAAGTTCAATGACCTCCACTAAGATAACTTCAAGGCGATCTGCACTACGATAGATAATAATCAAACTGTTGACAAAGATAATGAGAGAATCTTGAAAACAACAAAAGGGAAACAGCTTGTCATATACAAGGGATATTCAATAAGAGTATCAGAGATTTCTCATCAGAAAATTTGGAAGCCATAAGTCTGTGGACGGATACGTTCAAACTGCAAAAATTAAAAAAAAAAATCAACCAAAAATCTTAGATCTGGATAAACTATACTTCAAAAGTGAGAGAGAAGTTATAACATTCCCAACAGTACAAAAGCCAGGGTGTTTGTAATCACAAGAGCTTTGCTGCAGGAAATTATAAAGGGAGTCTTGCAGGATGAAATGAAAGGACACTAGACAGTGACTTAAGCTGTATGAAGAAGTAAAGATCTCAATAAAGATAAACACATGAACAATTATAAAAGCTAGTGTTACTGTAACAACAGTTTGTTTCTCTACTTTTTATTTTTTATGCAATTTAAGAGAGCAGTACATTGCAAGGTTTTTTTTGTCCAAAAGCTAATACAGTTAGCTACAGTTTGTTTTCTACATAATTTGAAAAGCTGATGCATTTTTCAAAAATTGTCAGTTTGTGTTTTTGGATACACAATGTATAAAGATATAGTGATGTAACTTTGTGACCTCAACAACGAAAAGGGTGAGAATGGGAATGTAAAGAAAGAAAATTTTTGTACAATATTTAAGTTAAGCTGATATAAATTCAAATTAGAGTGCTATAACTTTAGTAAGAAAAATATAATCCCCATGGTAACCACAAAGAAAATAGTAGCTATAGAATACACATAAAAAGAAATGGGAAATAAACTTAAATGTTTCACTGCAAAAAAAAAAAAATCATCTAAACACAAAGAAGACAGTAATGCAGGGAGGAAAAGCATAAGAAACATGAAAATCAAATTTAAAAAATGACAGAATTAAGTTCTTCCTTATCAGCTGTTACTTTAAATGTAAATAGATATTAAACTCTTCAATCAAAAGACAAAAATTGGCAGCATGCATTTTAAAAATGATTCAGTTGTATGTTATTTGCAAAAGACTCACTTTAGATCCAAAGACATTAAAAGTAATAGGATGGAAAAGACATTCCATACAAATAGTAAGTAAAAGAAAGAAGGATTGGGTATATTAGACAAAATAAATTTTGAGAAACAGAGGATATGTATGTTAGTAAAAGGTTCAATACAGCAAAAAGATATACTAATATATACCATAAATGCTTTTGATCCTAATAATAGACCACCAAAGTTTATGAAGAAAAATCTCATGGAATTGAAGAGAGAAATAATACTTGGAGACCTCAATATCCCACCCTTAATAATAATAACAACCAGATAGGAGTAAAAAAAGAGGACTTGAACAACACAATAAAACAGTTAGCTCTCGCGGACATATACAGAACTTTCTATCCAATAACAACAGCATATACATTCTTCTGAAGAGGACATCATATATTTTCCAGGATGGATCGTATGTTAGGCCATAAGTTCAGTCCCAATATATTAAGAAAGATTTCATACAATTGTCTTTCTGACCGTAAGATTATGAAGTTAGAAATCAATAACAGAAGAAAAACTGGAAAATTTACAAATGTGCTGAAATTGAACATCACTCTTAACCAATGAATCAAAGAAGAAATCACATGGGAAATTAGAAAATACTTAGAGATTAATGAATATGAAAATTTAACATACCAAAACTTATATAATGCTGTGAAAGCAGTTAAGAAACTAGCAAAAGAAGAAACTAAAACTGAAACTAGCATAAGGAAGAAAACTTTAAAGATTAAAGCAAGGATAAACAAAATAGATAATAGAAAAACAATAAAGAAAATAAATGAAACTAAAAGTTGCTTATTTGAAAAGATCAACAAAATTGACAAATTTTTGCTTACGGGAACTATGGAAAAAAAGAATTAAGGCTCGAATTACCAAAATCAGAGATGAAAGTGGAGACATTATCACCAATTCTACAGAAATAGAAACATCTACAAGAGAATACTTTGAATTACTGTACATCAACAAATTGAATAGCCTACATAAAATTTCCTAGAAAGAAAAAACCTACTAAATAATAAACAAAAAATCTGAAAAGACCAAAATCAAGAAAATAAAACGTCTTCTGACAAAGAAAAGCCCCGGACCCAATGGCTTCACTGGTGAATTCTACCAAGCATTTAAAGAGTTAATACCAATCTCTCCAAAAGTTTTCCAAAAAATTGAAGAAGGGGAGGCACTTCCTACCTCAGTCTATCAGTTGACATTAGCCTGATTTAAAACTAGACAAGGGTATTACAAGGAAAGGAAACTATAGGTCAATATCCCATATGAATGTTGTTGCAAAAATCCTTAACAAAATACTATCAAGTCAAATTAAGACTAATATTAAAAAGATTACACACCGTGACAGAGTGAAATTTATTTTTGAATATAAGGATGGTGCAACATATGAAAATCAATCAGTGTAATACACCATATTAACAGAAAGAAGTAATAAATACAACACCACGTGATGAATCATATCAATTGAAGCATAAAAAACATTTGACAAAAATTCAACACACTTTCATGATAAAAACACTCAACAAACACAAAATAGAAGGAAACTACCTCAATATAATAAAAGCTGTGAATGAAAAGCCCATGGCAAACAACATACTCAATGGGGAAAGACTGGAAATTTTTCCTCTAAGATCAGGAACTAGGCAAGAATGCCTATTTCACTACTTCTATTAAATATAATACTGGATCTTTTAGCTAGAGAATGTGGGCAAGAGAAAGAAAGAAAAGCAATTCAAATTGGAAAGGAGGAAGTAAAATTATCTCTGTTAAGAGACAATAATATAATCTTATATGTGTAAAACCTTAAGATTCTACAAAGAAACTTGTAAAAACTAATAAATAAATTTATAAAAGTCACAGACTATAAAGGCAACAGGGGAAAATCAGATGAATTTCTATATAATAACAAGAAACAGTATGAAAAAAATTAAAAAACAATTCTATTTATAATAGCATTGAAAAAATATTAGGAGTTGTATTAGTCCATTTTCAAAATGCTATAAAGAAATACTTATGCACTGAGTAATTTATAAACAAGAAAGGTTTAATTGAGTCACAGTTCCCCATGGCTCGAGAAGCCTCAAGAAACTTAGAATCACGGCAGAAAGCAAAAAAAAAAAAAAAAAAAAAAAAAAAAAAACAAGGCATTTCTTCTCATGGCAGCAGGAAAGACAGAGAGAGCGGGGGGTGGGGAGATTAGCAACCACTTTTAAAGCATCAGATCTCATGAGAACTCACTTACTATCAAAAAACAGGATAGGGAAACCAGCCTCATGGTCCAATTACACCGCACCAGGTCCCTCCCTTGACATGTGAGGTTTACAGGTTTACAATTTGAGATGAGATTTGGGGGGGGGACACAGAGCCAAACCAAATTAGGAATTAATCAAGGAGGTGAATGACTTGCACAATGAAAATTACAAAACATTGCTGAAATAAGTTAAAGACATAAATAAATAAAAACACGTCCTGTGTTAATGGATAAGAAGATTTAATATTGTTAAAATATCATTTCTACCCCCCAAAATCTACATATTCAATGCAGTTTATTTCAAAATTCAAGTGATATTTTTGAAGAAATAAAAAAACCTATCCTAAAGTTTATGTGGAATCTCAATCAGTAAAGAATACAAAGTGCATTGTTTTGTTATTTGGCAAACTAGAAAACTCACAAATGTATTTTCTTAATAGTGGTTGATCTGATCCAGATCAGTAATAATACTTGAATTCCATTGTTTTCAAAGGGCATTAATCAACTGACATTCAATTGCATCACATTCCAATGAAAACATGCTCTTCTTTTCTATTTTCTTTATTCAAAGTCTAATCTAATTGTCTAAAGGAGTATTAGTCTAGGATGTAAAAGAATATCATTCTCCAAAACCACATATTCTTATTATTCAGCTACTTATAAAATTTTCCCTGTTGTTGAGATGAATTGTCAAAGGTCTAAACATGGAAATTACTGTTTTCACTAGGATGATTATAACATTGTAGTTGTTGGGTATGGCTGTAATGCTGCATGACAAACATCCCCCGCCTCATCTTAATACCTTATATCAACTAATATTTATTTTTCTCACTCGAGAATCAGTGGGTTATATGGAGTTTTGCTGATCCTGGCTGAATTAGCAAGTACTGGTTTCCAGGCTTCAGGTCAAGTCTGGATCTGTTACACATGTTTCCATCTGACATTGAATTAGGAGCAAAGGAGAACTGGGATAGGCTCCTCTTATAGCAGATTGTAGAAGCTCAAAAGAAAGAGTGGAAACACAGAATGCCTCTTAAGCCCGCAGCTAGGAACTGGTTCAATGTCAATTCCTCCCCTGTCCTTTTATCAGACAAATTCGCTTGGTCAGGCCCAATATCAGTTGGTCAGGCAAATGTACTCTGGCCATAGTGGGAAGCCTTACACAGTCACATGGCAAACAGCTTGGTATATAACTTTACTAAAGAATTAAGAACAATCATCCAACATATTTTTGCCTTTAAGAAGTGACTTATGCGTATAAAAGGACAATTTCAAATGAATATTTAAACATAATCCAAGAAGTTATTCTGGGATCATTATCTGGTATTGTGCCTAGAATGACTGAAATTGAGGGTAGGGCAGAAAATTTAAAGAAAGTTTAGGAGGCATAAATCCCCTGGTGCTCAATTCAAGACCAAGTTATGCCATGCATCTGGATGATGTTAGGCAGTTTCCATAATCTTTCTGGATTATTTTTCTTAAATCACAAAAACATGTAATAATTCCCTGCCTATGAGGAAAATATGAGATAATGTACTTGGCAATGCTTGGCAAAATCTAAAATACAAAAAAAAGGAGTTTGATATGATTATCAATTTTATTCAGTTATTTAAAAGTTGTGATTTGAAATTACATAATTGTATAATTGAGAATGCCATATTTTGACCTCTGGCTTGTTTCAAGAGTGACAGATAAAAAAAGACTAACAAGCCCATGAAAACTTTAGATGCCTCAAGTAGAGGTCACAAACTCATGACCTATAGACCATATCTGGTTTGGTTTGACCCACATTGTATTTTACAAACATCTGTATTGATTTTCAATGTGAAGAAATTGGGAGGTTTCTCATTAAAATCACAATTTTTAGCTTCTTTTGAAGCATCAGAGGATTAAGCACCCTAGACCTACATGCCCACATGGCAACAATCTTCTACGGCTATACAGCAACATCAGATTTAAGGGGTAGAAACTCTGCAAGTCCCCACATTTTCCTTTAGCTCTTACTGTACTACCCCTACCCACTCAATTCATTTCCATTCTCTTTTGGGATCCTTTAAACAGGGCTACTATTTAATCTGCATACCTAGAAAAGCCAAGAACCAATCAGAAAGGACATCAGTCATAGAGGTGCTGAAACAGTATTGTGGGGCACATCCCACTGTGATGCCAGGCATTAACTCTTCAGGTGCTTGCATATGGGAAAATTCAGAGGCTTTTGGGGATGAGGCCACAATGGTGGTGGGGACACTCTAGGGGCTTTGTTATTAAGCAATAAAAAAATATTTCAGGCCGGATGCAGTGGCTCAAACCTGTAATTCCAAAACTTTGGGCAGCTGAGGCGGGTGGATCACTTGAGGATTACTCCAGAGAGCAAAGCTATTCCCAAAATAACTTTAGGATTAATTGGATTAACTTACTGGTGAGCATCTACCCGGAGTAAGATACACTATTGGGAATACAAAGATAGAAGAGTAAGATATTTGGCTTGTTAGGGAATACCTTCACATAGGGAAACATGTATGGAAATCCCAGCCTATAATACAAGGCCAATTAAAATAAAGACATAGTTGAGTTACAATGAATGCATTGGAGAAGTACAGAGAAGAAAGGAGATTCATTGTCATGGGAGTTCATTGGTGTTCATTTGTCAAATATGTGGCATTTGAAATTTTCCTTGAAAGACAAGAAATTTGATAGGAGAAAAAGATGAATATCCATATTTTCAACTGAGAAGATAGCAAAAAATGGAAAATATGAGAAGTTGTTTGGAGGTGGTTCGAGAACAGTAGGGCTTGTAAATGACAGAAGATACTACTATAAAAATAGATTGAGATCAAGTTCTGAAGAGCCACATTTAGCCTGTGTTTTATTTAATAGACATGTAGGAATTATTATGTAAAGTTCAATTTTGGGAAATACCACAATTTGACCTGTGCTGAAATACTTCTAACACTGTATGAAGGATGTACTAGGAAGAGTCTGTGGGCACAGTGAGGAGTTAGAAGGCTTTTGTGGTCATGTGGATAAGAGATGAGAGATGATATATTAGCAGTCCATTGCTGGACAACAGACTAGTTCAAAATTTACTGGTTTGAAACAGCAAATTTTTTTTTCCCACAGTTTTGTGGAGAGCAGGTGTATTTGGTTACATGAGTAAGTTTTTTAGTGGTGATTTGTGAGATTTTGGTGCACCTATCACCTGAGCAGTATACACTGAACCCAATTTGTAGTCTTTTATCCCTCACTGCCTTCCCACTGTATCCCCCCAAGTCCCTAAGTAACATTGTATCATTCTTAAGCCTTTGCATCCTCATAGCTTAGCTCCCACTTGTGAGTGAGAACATACATTGTTCGGTTTTCCATTTTTGAGTTACGTCACATAGAATAATGGCCTTCAATACCGTCCAGGTTGTTGCTAAGTAGTATTCCATAAGTAGTATGCTGCTGTGGTATACTACTTATGGAATACTACTTAGTTTTTTAGTATTGGATTAAGAAATTGTGGCATGCATATATATACATATATATACAAATATATATGTATGTATATAAAACTGTGGCATGCATGTGTATACACACACACACACACACACACACACACACACACACACATATATATATATATATATATATATATATATATACATATAAATATATATATACACGCATGCCACAGTTCCTGATCCACTCCAGTTATGGGCATTTGGGCTAGTTCTATATTTTTGCAAATGCAAATTATGCTGCTATAAATATGGTGTTCAAGTATCTTTTTTGGATAATGACTTCTTTTTCTCTAGATACCCAGTAGTAGGATTGCTGGATCAAATGGTAGTTCTACTTTTGCTCTTTAAGTAATCTCTGCATAGTTTTCCATAGTGGTTGTACTAGTTTACATTCCCACAAGCTGTGTAAAGTGTTCCCTTTTCACTG
Source organism: Sapajus apella (assembly GCF_009761245.1). Classification (NCBI taxonomy): domain Eukaryota; kingdom Metazoa; phylum Chordata; class Mammalia; order Primates; family Cebidae; genus Sapajus; species Sapajus apella. Next base: position 17,220,339 of record NW_022436976.1, on the reverse strand, counting down.
TATCCAGGCCAATATCTATTATTTTTTTTTCTTTATTATGGCCATTTTTTGTGAGAGTAAGGTGGTATCACATTGTTGTTTTGATTTGCATTTCCCTAATTATTTATGATGCTGAGCATCTTTTTTATATGTTTGTTGGCCGTTTGTATATCTTCTTTTGAGAATTGTCTATTTATGTTCTTAGTCTACTTTTTGATGGATTTTTTTTTCTTGCTAATTTGTTTGAGTTCATTGTAGATTCTGGATATTAGTCTTTTTGTTGGATGTATGGATTGTGAAGATTTTCTTCTTCTCTATGGGTTGTCTGTTTACTCTGCTGACTGTTTCTTTTGCTGAACAGAAGTTCTTTAGATTGATTAAGTCCTACCAATTTACCTTCGTTTTGTGGTCTTTGCTTTTTGAATTTTGGTCATGAAATTTTTGCCAAAGCCAAAGTCTAGAAGAGTTTTCTGACATTATCTTCTAGAATTTTTATAGTTTCAGGTCTTAGATTTAAGTCTTTGATACATCCTGAGGTGATTTTTGTGTAAGGTCAGAGATGAATATCCAGTTTCATTCTCCTACTTGTGGCTTGCCAGTTATCCCAACACCATTTGTTGAATATGGTGTTCTTTCCCTACTTTATGTTTTTGTTTGCTTTGTCAAAGATCAGTTGGCTATATGTATTTGGCTTTATTTCTGGGCTTTCTATTATGTTCCATTGGTCTATATGCCTATTTTTATACCAATACCATGCTGTTTTGGTGATTATGGCCTTATAGTTTGAAATCAGGTAATGTGATGCCACTTGATTTGTTCTTTTTGCTTAGTCTTGCTTTGTCTATGTGAGCCCCTTTTTGGTTCCATATGAATTTTAGGATTTAGTTCTGTAAAAAATGATGGTGATATTTTGATGGAAATTGTATTGAATTTGTAGATGGCTTTTGGCAGTATGGTCATTTTCACAATATTGATTCTATCATCCCATCCATGAGCATGAGATATGTTTCCCTTTGTGTTATGTCTGATTTCTCCCAACAGTGTTTTGTAGTTTTCCATATAGAGGTCTTTCACCTCCTTAGTTAGGTATATTCATAAATATTTTAATTAATTTATTTTTGCCACTGTTTTAAAAGGGATTGAGTTATTGATTTGATTCTCAGCTTGGCTGCTGTCGGTGTATAGCAGAGCTACTGATTTGTATACATTTTTTTTTTTTTGTACATTAACTTTGCTGAATTAATTTATCAGTTCTAGGAGCTTTTTGGAGAAGTCCTTAGAGTTTTCTGGCCATAAAATCATATCATCAGCAAACAATGACATAAAAAGGAAGTGAAAGGTTATTTCTTTCTCTTGTCTGATTGCCCTTCATTTCTTTCTGTTGTCTGGCTGCTCTGGCTAGGACTTACAGTTCTCTGTTGAATGGAAGTGGTGAGAGTGGGCATCCTTGTCTTTTCCAGTTCTTGGAGGGAATGCTTCAACTTTTCCTGTTCAGTGTTATATTGACAGTGGGTTTGTCATAGATGACTTTTATGACATTGAGGTATGTTCCTTGTATGCTGATTTTGCTAAGGATTTAAATTATAAAGGGATGCTGGATTTTGTCAAATGCTTTTTCTGCATATATTGAGATGATCATGTGATTTTTATTTTTAATTCTGTTTATGTTGTGTATCACATTTATTGACTTGTGTATCTTAAACTGTCTCTGTATCCCTGGTTTGAATTCCACTTGATCATGATGGATTATCTTTTTGATATGCTGTTGGATTCAGTTAGCTACTATTTCATTAATAATATTTCCATCTATGTTTATCATGAATATTGGTCTGTAGTTTTCTTTTTTTCTTATGTTCTTTCCTGGTTTTGATATTAGGTTGATACTGCCTTCATAGAATTATTTAGGGAGGATTTCCTCCTTCCTTACCTTGCGGAATAGTGTCAATAGGATTGGTACCAATTCTTTGAAAGTCTGATAGAATTCAGCTGTGAATCTATCTGGTCCTGCGCTGCTTTTTTATTGGTTTTTTTTTTTTTTAATTGTCATTTCAATCTCACTGCTTGTTATTGGTCTATTCAGGGTTTCTAATTCTTCCTGATTTAAGTTAGGAGGGCTATATCTTTCCGGGAATTTACTCGTCTTCTCTAGGTTTTCTAGTTTATGAAAGTAAAGGTGTTCATAGTAGCCTTGAATAATTTATTGTATTTCTGTGGTGTCAGTTGTAATGTCTCCCATTTTATTTCTAATTGAGCTTATTTGGACCTTTTCTCTTCTTGATTAATCTTGCTAATGGTCTATCAATTTTATTTATTTTTTCAAATAACCAGCTTTTTATTTTATTTATCTTTTGTAATTTTTTTGTTTCAATTTCATTTAGTTCTGCCATGATCTTGGTTTTTTCCTTTCTTCTGCTGGGTTTGGGTTTAGTTTGCTCTTGTTTCCATAATTCCTTGAGGTATGACCTTAAATTGCTATTTGTGCTCTTTCAGACCTTTTGATGAAGGCATTTAAGGCTGTGAACTATCGTCTTAGCACCACCTTTTCTGTATCCCAGAGATTTTGATAGGTTGTGTTTATATGAAGTTTGAAATTGTTCAGTTCAAAAAATTTTTAAATATTCATCTTGATTTTATTGTTGACCTAATGATCATTCAAGAACATGTTATTTAATGTCCATGTATTTGCATGGTCTTGAAGGTTTCTTTTGGAATTGGTTTCCAATTTTATTCCACTGTGGTCTGAGAGAGTATTTGATATAATTTCAATTTTCTTGAACTTAGTGAGACTTGTTTTGTGGCCTATCATATGGTCTATCCTGGAGAAAGTTCCATACACTGATGAATGTATATTCTGTAGTTGTTAGGTAGAATGTTCTATAATTATCCGTTAAGTCAATTTGTTTCTTTGTTGACTTTCTTTCTTGATGACCTGTCTAATGCTGTCAGTGGAGTATTGAAGTCTCTCACTATGATTGTGTTGGTCTCTATCTCATTTCTTAGGTCTAGTAGTAATTGTTTTATAATTACGGGAGCTCCAATGTTAGGTGTATATATATTTAGAAGTGTGGTATTTTACTGTTGGACAAGACCTTTAATCATTACATAATGTCCCTCTGTCTTTTTTAACTGCTGATGCTCTAAGGTTTGTTTTGTCTGATATAAGAATAGCTACTCCTGCTCACTTTTGGTGTCCATTTTTATGGAATATGTTTTCCACCCCTTTACCTTAGTTTTTATGGGTCCTTATGTGTTAGGTAGGTCTCCTGAAGCAGCAGATACTTGGTTGGTGAATTCTTAACCATTCTGTAATTCTGTGTCTTTTAAGTGGAGCATTTAGGCAACAGTAAATATTTTTTATCTCACAGTTCCCATGGGTCAGGAATCCTGGTATGACTAGGCCAGCTGCCTCTGTTTCAAAATCTTTAATGAGGCTGAAATCAGGTTGTTGGCCTGGGATACAATCATTGCAAGATTCAGGAAGGATTCACTTCAACTTTTATTCACAGGGCTGTTCATCGGCCGTAGGACCTTGGTGGCTGGCGGCTAGTATCAGTTCCTTGCCATGTGAGCTTCTCCACAGAGTGATTCACAACACGGCTGCTAACTTTCCTCAGAGAAAGAGAGAGTACACAGGAAGGAAGATTATTGTTTGTAAGCTAACCTTGAAAGTGACCTTTTATCAATTTTGCAATCTCATTTTTATCAGAAGCTATTTACCTGGTCCAGCCCATATTTTAAGAGGAGGAGATTACACAAGGATATGACTGTCAGTAGGCAGTGGTCACTGAGTCCATCTTTGAGGTGTCTAAAATATAGAACTATCAGGGGCTGAATTATGTCTCCCCCCACAATTTATCTGTTGAAGTTCTAACCCCCAGTACCTCAGAATGTGACCATATTTGTAGATAGGGCTTTAAAAGTGGTAATTAAGGTAAAATGAGGTCATATGAATGAGCTCTAATTCAACATGACATGCCTTTAAAAGAAGAGGAAATTAGGACACAGACATTCACAAGGGAACACCATGTGAAATATAGGGAGAAGACAGCCCCATTAAATAGTCAAAGAAGGAGGCCTTAGACTCAGAGTAATAACAATTCTGCCAATACCTTGCTCTCGAACTTCCAGCCTCCAGAACTATGGGGGAATGCATTTCTGTTGTTTAAACTCCTCTCCTCACCCCTCTATCTCTAATATTGTGTTCTGGCAGCCCTACCAAACTAATACAAGGATGAAAGTCTAAACCTGGGCAGGGATAGGGGAATGGAATGGAAGGGAAATTTACAAGAAAATTCAACAATTGCATTGTTAGTTCCTGGATAAAGAAGTGGTAAGTCTAAGTAAAAGAAAGGGATTTTTAAGTACAAGTCAAGTTAAACAAAACTACTTTTCTTTGGTTATTTATTTACTTACTTTTTTATTCAATATGGGAAACAGAACTGATACAGCAGATGCAATATAACCTAATTCCAGCTATACATTCAACAATATTTTGTGTCACAGGATGGCCCAGCAGAAGTCCTAGAAGCAGAAACTGACACAGAATTTGAGGTGCAAGATGCAGGGGTTGGCTGGGCATAGTGGCTCATGCCTGTAATCTCAGCATTTTGGAAAGCCAAGACGGGAGGATTGCTTGAGCCCAGGAGTTTGACATGAGCCCTGGCAATGTGGTGATACCCCATCTCTATAAAAACTATAAAAATTAGCTGGACATGGCAGCATGATCCTGTAGTGCCAGCTACTTGAAGGTTGAGGTGAGAGTATCCTTTGATCCCTGGATGGAGGTTGAGGCTACAGTGAGCTATGTATGTGCCACTGCACTCCAGTCTGGGAAACAGAATGATATTCTGTCTAAAAAAAAAAAAACCAAAAAACAACAACAACAAAAAACAAAACCCAAAAAATATAGGGATCAACATGTGTGAAAGAGAAAGCAAGACTGGACAGAGGGAGAAGCCAAAATGTAATGTAGGCCCTCCCTCATCAGAAGCTCTGGAAAAAGTATTGCTTGTTTAAATGTCCCACATTGGACCAAAATGACTAGGCCTTAATAATCTCCAACATCCAGTAACTTCATGTAGGCTGTTCTGGAAGGGCACGACCATGGCAAGGTGGCTTTGCAGCTGAGGCAAACCCTGGAGGAGTTGAAAGTTGGAGATATCTGCAGTCTACTGACTGCTCCCTTGTGGCTGGGCAGCAAATCCTCCTTTGAAGGTGATTGAGTGATACATTTCCAGTTTTATCAAACCTTCCAGATGAAATACATATTATGAAATAGTATGGTAACCTGAACTCAAAATAGACTACATGTAAAAATATCACCAGCCATTACATTTAAAAAGTTGATTACGTACTAGTCATGATGCTGTCATCTATAACATTATTTTATTTATTTTTAAATAAAGCTGTATGAGCATATATTCTTATTATTTCCATTATGTAGGTAAAAGACAATACTTAGACAAATGAAGTTACTCCCTCAAAGTCTTGCCATAGATGGAAGACTCAGGAATAAAATTTGTGTCTCTTGACTATGGAACCTATAACTTACCTACTAATCTATACACCATGTTGATGAATAGATGGTGTCAAACTTGAAGTGTTTCTTAAGTGTTGTGCTGGAGGATTTTTTTTTTCATATATCTTTACTTTGGGATAGCACTTTCAATGTCTGGATGAAGGCATAACAGACATGCTTGTCAAATCTGTAGAAAACAAAAAGCTAAGAAGGATATAAAATACTTTGGACACAAGAATCAAAGATATTCCTAGACTACAATGATGTTCAAAATTATCAGGATGACATTTAGAAGGGATACACATTATATTTTACACTTGGGTTCAAAATTTTCCTGCACAAATTCTCAATGAGGGAAACCTAGCTTAACAGTGATTCATGTGAGAAAAAAGCCTTAGGGGATTTAACTGACTCTAAGGCAATTCAATAAGTGGAAAACTGATTAAGTTTGAATATCAACTGTACCTGAATTTAGGTCCTGGTTCCAATACTTACACATGGCTGGATACTTTGACTTTCTGAGTTCGTATTATCAATCAAAAATGAGAATAATGATTGATACTATTTGCCTTGACTACTTTAGAGGTTTCTTAAGACTATTTTGTGAAGAAATAAGCAAGTAAAAAGAGCTATATAAACTTTTGTATAGCACATAAAAGCCAAATCTTTACCACTGTTTTATCATCTCACGTCAGACACGTCGGCAATACGAAGTATGAAGTATGAGCTTAGAGCAGGATTGTTCTTTAATACACCTGATTTTCACTGGGCTACATTCATGTCATCCTTTCTTCAAGTGTTTTGGGGTGTGACTTTTGCTGAGAGCATTATTTCATAGTAGACTTGGAAAAATCAGGATCCCAGTGTTAGCTGTGGTTAGATTATTTAGTTAATGTTTTATGAAAATCCACTAACAGAAAGAATAGCTACTTATTCTAGAAATACTGAAAGTGTACAAAAAATGATTATATGAAATTTATTCTAACCAATTTTTGTTTGCTCCTCTCAGTTTTGGGGGAATCAGTAGCTATTCTCTCTCAGTGTTGGTTTTTTTTTTTTTTAATTTTATCTAAATAGAGAAAGAATAAGGAAACAATGAGCATTAAGTGTCAATTATGTATTAATCACTTCTCTACAATATTCTACAAATATTTTGTCTCATCATTGACCTCAATTTGAAGTTAGAAGAACTGAGGCTTTGTTTAAATAAATATTTTATAAATAGATAAATTATTCATGTGGTTACTAGAGGAGTTGGATTGAAATCTGGGTTTCTGACTCCAAAGTTCTGCCCTGAACATCCGTTCACGCCCATCATGAAGACAACACTGAGAAAAGTGCTTTTAACTCTTTGTGCTTTGTGTTCACATCACATGTGCCACACTGTCAGGGAAAATAGACAGTTACTCACAGAAGAATTGGCAATGATAGTGATGACAGTTCTTGTTTTGAGCAATAACCTCTTTTATGGAATGAGATGAGGTTTTAAAGGCATGCGACCATCCCTATTCCTGTCCTTCTTATAGCTGTGATCTCCATGAAGTTCCAGAGGCCAGTCAAGCTTAAACATTAAGTAGATTTTATGGAGGCCATAAATCATTCAAATTGGTAGTGTAATATCTCAAGCTCAGCTTCAAGAAGTCAACTGTGATAACTATTTACCTAAGTTATAGGTCCTCTGGGACCCTTCAAATTGTAATAATATTCACCAGACCCTCTCAGTTTGGTCTCTTACCTATACCATAGTAACACATTCTAGAACAAAATAGTGGAGTCAGTTTTGGGTTAGAATTTATTAGCAGACATGGAGGAACTTGCCTTCGTGTTCTGCCTGCCTTCCCAGCTCAGAGCTCCAGGGTCTCTTCCAGTGAATTGCAAGACTTTAGATCATGGGCCAATCAGCAATTTAAACATCCTTGCAAGGAAGTGAGTACCACTGACCCCACCTACCAAGAATATTGCTTAGATCTATAGAAGCTCACCCCAACAAGCCACCAAGAGTGCATTAAATCCTAAGAGCCCCACTTCAGATTCTCAAACTATACCCTAATCATAAAAGAACTGTAAAATGCTGTAAGAAGGAATGTGAGATGACACCGAATGGCACTATCTATAGGAACAGAAATGCAGCCTATTAGAGAGCTATAAAAGCACTTTCCTGAGCTTCAGAGGAAGGAAATTTAATGCTAGGCAAGTTTGAAATATTTCCTAATTTCAGACCTCAGTTCTTTACTCTGGGTATCCAGACAGCCCACACTTTCCCATATAAAATATTTGTGAAAGTGCTCTGCAAATGTAATGTGCTATTTAAAATTTTGGAGTTATTATTATTTTGTTTACTGCCATACCTTTGGCTAGGAGCAGAGCAGTGTGATATTCGAGTTGGACTTCACCAAGAGAAACAGAGCATTCCTCTCTGACACAAAAAATCCTCTGAAAGAGGTTAATGGTGGGAGTGAAAAGCATCATTCTATGACCTGGGGGACATTCTTGGCATATCACATAATTGAACCTTGGGGAGTAAAACAGGCTTAGCTCAGATTTCTTTACCTTCTTCTAAGGAATTTGGTGTCAACAAATGTGGCTTATTAGAATGAACAAACCAACTAAGAGTTGTTCTGATTCTAAATAATTACTTGATCCATCAGCATAGACTATACTCTTGAGCCATGTTTAAAAAATCTTGTATAGCAGCAAGCTTCTGTTTTGACAGAATGAACCTCTGACATACAGAGAGCATAAAGTAAATAGGAATTAACCTTTTCAAACCTGAAAATCAGCCAACATGAAGTTACCTCAATGACTCATAAGAGGCCTTTGAAATTCTTCCCACTTTCCATGTAAGGTAATTAGTCAGAGCCCAACTAATCAGAACATTTGGGAAAACAGAGTATCTTCACAGTCTTTACTTTTGTTGAATAAAAAGACAAATAATGGGAATATTGACTAGTTATTTTTGTTTCCTTTCATAATGATTCTAATTAGAAAATCAGAATTTCAGGATAAAAAGTAAATTAATGACACAATAAATTTTCCAGACCCTGCTCTTGATTTGACAGAATCATTACCCCTCCATGCAGTCCATTCCGCAGCTGGGCACCTAGCAATGTGATCAAATGCTGAGTATAATCTAACTCCTTGAAAACTTCTCTTTGATACATTAATTATGCCATCTCCTCTCTGGTGTTATAAACCCTGGTAGGGATGTGGTGCCCATTTCTCTACTGATATTTCTTATTTCAAGATCACCAGTGACTACCACATGGTCAAATATAATGGGCAATTGTATTGGTTTCCTAGAGTTGAAACAACAAAGTACCAGAAACTGGTGGCTTAAACAACAGAAAAGTATTTTCTCACAATTCTAGAGGTTAGAAGTCTGGGACCATGGCATTGGCAGGGTTGGTTTCTTCTGAGGCTTCTCTCCTTGTCCTGTAGAGGGCTAGAGGGCTGCCTTCCTGTGTCTTCATATGATATTTCCCTATGTACTTGTTTATGACCATATTTCCTCCATGTATAAGGACAATAGTCAGATTGAGTGGGAACATGGCCTAGTTACCTCATTTTAACTTAATCACCTCTTAAAAGACCCTACCTCTAAATATAATCATATTTTGAGGTACTGAGGTTTAGGTCTCATTTGCTAAACCCTTCATCTTTGCAATTTCTAAAACCGTAGAGTGCTCACTTTAATTAATTCTGTCTATACTCACATCATAGGTGATCTGATTTTGTCCCAGTAATTAAAAACTATGTATATGAATGGCTCTCACATGTATATATCTAGTACCCTCTATATGTGCTTTCAAGTTCTATGGTTTTAGTTAATCACTGTATAGCACAAAAAGATATTTTGAGAGAGAGAGAGCACATTTATATACACTTTATTACAGTATATTGTTATAATTGTTCTACTTTATTATTAGTTATTGTTGTTAATATTTTACTGAGCCTAATTTATAAATTAAACTTGATCATAGGTATGCATGTATACGAAAAAACCCTATATACAGGGTTTGGTATCATCCGCAGTTTTGGGCATCCACTGGGGGTCTTGGAATGTATCTCCTACAGGTAAGGGGGGACACCATTAACTCCAAGGCAAGACCTTTTCCCTGTTGCTGATATATCTAACACATATGTCTAACTGCTTACTTAACTTATTCAAAATCAAATTTCTGATCTAACTCCCACTTCAAACCTGCTACTTATGCTTCTTCCCTGTCACAGTAAGTGACATTTCTACTTACCAATTACTAAGGCCAACATTTTGGAGCTATCCTCAATTTAATTATTTCTTTTATGTCCCACATCAATTCCAACACAGCTTTACTTTTAAAGTATATCCAGAATGCATTTGGTTCCTACCTCCTCTACCATTACCCCTTATGCAAACATTTCTTACCTGGAAAGTAGCTCTAGCCCCGCCATTCATCTCCTTGCTTTGACTGTAAGCCTCTCTTGCAGTCTGTTTTCCACACAGCAATTGCAGTGATTCTGTACAAACCCATTGGATAATATGACTTCTCTTTTTAAACATTCTTATGGCTTCCTGTCATACAGAATAAAAACCTCAAGTCTTTAACATGGCTTACAGTTCCCTGTGTGATCTGTTTCCTGCTATTCTCCCCTTGTTTTTTCTAATCTATCTCCACCGCGCTGGGCCTCTGAGCTGTTTCTTAAACATACCAACAGTATTGCCACCTCAGGCCTTTCATTTGCTCCTCTCTCATCCTTTCTCACTTTATTCCAGTAGTTGATCAGATATCATCTCGACACGTAGTCCTCCCATTACCTCACATTTACAGCAGGCTCTCTGTCCCTCTCTTTCTCCATATTCTTCCTATTTATTTATACTTATATAGCGTTTTAATTTATATTTATATTTCAATAGCTTTAGGGGTACACGTGGTTTTAAGTTACATGGATGAATTGTATGATGAAGTCTAAAATTTTAGTGCACCTGTCACCTGAATAGGTACATTGTGTCCAATATGTAGTTTTTAATCCCTCATCCTCCTCTCACCCTCCTCCCTTCGGATTTTCCAATGTCCGTTAGACCACTCTGTATGCCTTTGTGTGTTTGTGTGCCCATAGCTTAACTTCTACTTATAAGTGAGATCCTGCAGCATTTGGTTTACCATACTTCAGTTACTTCACTTAGAAAAATGGCCTCTAGTTCTATATGAGTTACTGCAAAAGAGATTATTTCATTTATTTTAATGGATGAGTAGTATTCCATGGAATGTGTGTGTGTGTGTGTGTATATATATATATATATATATATATATATACATATATATATCACAGTTCCTGTATCCACTCATCAGTTGATGGGTAGTTAATTTGGTTCCAAGTCTTTGCAACTGTGAATTGTCCTGCCATAAACATACACGTGCAGGTGTCTTTTTGATATTGTGACTTCTTTTCCTTTGGGTGTATACCAAGTAGCAGAATTGTGGATCAAATGAAGGAGCTACTTTTAGTTCTTTGAGAAATATTCACCTTGTTTTCCATAGTTTTCAGTAGTTTACTTTTCTACCACTAGTGAATAAAAGCATAGATTTTTACCACATCCACACCAATGTTTATTGTTTTATGACTTTTTAATAATGACTATTCTGGCTGGGGGAAGGTGTTATCACATTATGCTTTTTACTTCTTGGATTCTGTGTAATTCTGCCTACAGATGCTGTAATGGACTGTGTCAGTTGGCCTCCAGTTGGAAAGTGGCACTTGCAAATGACAAAGGTCTCATGAAGATTATCTTGTTCCCTAGTGGTGTCTACTTTTTAACAAAATTTATTTTTCACCAATATTTTATTGACTGGGTTGAATAGTTCAGGTTTCATGCCAGTAGGAGGGGTACATGGGTTAAAACTGGCTGTGGCTAAAACATGTGTAAGTGCAATTCCCAGTGGTGGGCAGAGGTTTCAGCCTTGACAGAGGCAGCTGGTATCTCTTTCAGTGAAACAGACTGAGATATTTTCAGGGGGAAGGGAGAGAGCTACCTCAGCTACCCAATCAGACCATCAAGAAAGTGGTTCTTTTCTTAGTCACACTTCTGACCATATTTTGGCTATCAGATAAGGGGCACTTATTTTCATCTGCAGGAATGCCAATGTTCCATGTAGAAAGTGATTTTGATTCTACCCCTGTGCAAGCCTGAACCTGGAGGGCATTCCTCCTGTGGGAACGCAGTCACCATGAAGTGTTCCAGAAAGGCTGTTTACAGGTGCACCAATGCTGAGCTCCCATAGGAGAAGCCTCAGTGGTGGCTGATGGGAAGAAGTCCCCTTCTTTAATAACTTTTACAAGCATGAGGGCTACCTGACTGTTGGGATAGAGCTGCAGACTTTTCCTACTGAGCCTAGCACTGAACTGGTGTCTCTGCTGAAAGAAACTTCTCACAAACAGAAAGTTCTGGGACTCAAAACCTGCCATCTTAATTCTTTCATCTCGCAGGGTGCTCCCTTGATGTGGTGCACTCCTTTGTCCCCTAGGAGTAGGAACCCCCTGAAGGCCACACTGCAATGAATTTTGCAGCTCTCCTTGATCTAGCCATCCAGTGGGACTGCCACAATCAAGGGTGGAGCTAGGGAATATCTGCAAGGGATTCAGTGATGTGATCTGCCCTCATTTCTCTCAGCAGCAGGTACCAGCACCAGCCCTGATGAGGATAGTGTAGGAATGGTGACACAGACTGTGAAATTTCTCTGGTTATAAATAGCCTTGGTGTTTTGGCCTTCTCAAATGCCAATTGTAGTAGTCTCGAACTAATCACATGGACAAACTCGAGACCGTTGCTTACCTAGGGTGATGCAGGCAATGGTAAGAGCTGAAGTTATGAAAAAGTTTTTTCCTTCTTGGATGCTGTGTAATTCTGCTTACAGGTGTTGTAATGGACTGTGTTGGTTGGTCTCCAGTCAGAAAATGGCACTTGCAAAAGAGCATCAGTTGCGTTGGTAACGGTGAGATTTGTGCTTGATTTATGTTTCCCAGGAGAGGTTCTCTGGTCTCAGGCGATGGGCAGAGCCATGGAGCTCCCAAAAGTTTCTGTACTTTGTGTTAAGCTATCAGCATGGGTGGATGGGCAAAGCCAGGTAGGGGCTGGACCAGACAAGTCTGTGCTCTGGCTCTCTATGTTTGAGTGCAAGTAGGGACTGCAATGGAATCAGAGACCAGTTCTCTGGCCGCTGTGATAATGTTCCGGGGGAAGCACAGCTGCCTCTGCTGTACAGAAAAATCAGCATGGAGAATGGGGAGTAGCAGGCAGCAGTAAGCACCACCCAGCTCCCATGCACTTGGAGGGTAAGTCTCACACCCATAGAGTTCCATGAGCAGTAGCTAGCTAGGCTCCAAGCAGTCTGCATGCAGAGCACAAAACTGCCCTAGACTATAAGCCTTTCTCACCAGGGCAGAAACACAGTTTCAGGTCACGTTCCTCTCTGTGTGCCCACATAGCAAGGGTGCCCAGCTTCTGTGCCTGTATGTATCGCACACTTTCCCTTTATCTCTCAGTTCTGGCCAGAGGAATTCATCCCCACTGAAGATTATATTGCACATCTCAGTTGGGAGCTTCTCTCAACCTGTGTCCACAGCCTGAATTAGCTGATCGATTTCTACAAGGTTGCCTGTGAGGTAGAATCAGGAATGGCTTCCCTTCATCCCCACTCAATTCTGGGAGTGCATGCAAAGTACATTCTGATGGCACTCCTCATACACTCTCACTGCTCACTAAGTCAGCTCCAGTGCTGTTAGGGTTAAGGCCTTCCCCCTCGGCCTGGATTGCCAGGTTCCTCAATGGAAGTGTGTGTCCCAGACTCAGTCTCTCCTCTTCTGAAACTCTGGAGACTCACAGTTTTCCTCCTGGCTCACAGTGTAGGCTGCAGCCTACTGAGTTTTTCAAAGGGTCTGTGATTTCAGTTTTCCTGTGAAGTTCTTGTTTTGCTTCTTGAATAAAACTTCACAGCATGAATCTCTAAACAGCATTTGGTCTTTCCAAGTGGAAGAGGCATGCTAGCAATGCCTCCAATCCACCGTCTTGGAAAAAAAGCTTCCCTATCTTCCCCGTTTTCCTTTATAGCCTTTATTACTTATATTTATTTGTTTATTTCCTATTTCTCACTCCTAGAATGTCAGCTCTCAATAAAATGGGAGGAGTTCCCTTATCCCTTTCTTAGGGTGTGTGACAGGGGTATGGCTCACTTCTTTGGTGCCCTGCTGTTCACACCCCTAGGGGAGCATGCAGACGGGCAAGTTGTGGTAAGCGTTTTTGGCTCGGACCGCAAGGCAGCATCTAGGGTTGAGTCTTACAGCTCCTGAAGCCCCAGTGGGCATGTGTTACAGTGTGCTCTTTCAGTTTTGCCATATGCAGGCTGCTTGTGCTAATCAGCTCAGTTGGACCTTCTGCCTTATCGCAAGGGCAGAGGCCTTTCTGTATCTCAAGTTCCTGCCCTAGTGTACCAGAAAAATAGGATCACAGGTGGGCTTGGAGGATAGGTGCAAGGTTTTATTAAGCGGCGGAAGTTGCTCTCAGTGAGGTGGATGGGGAGCCAGAAGGGTGATGGAGTTGGGCCTCCAATAGCTGGACTCTCCTCTGCTGTCCAGACTGAATTCCACATTGTCTGCCATCGATGGCCTGCTGCATCGGCTGCTGTCTGTTGATGTGCACTTCTGCTCCTCTGCTCTGCTCGACATCCAGCTGCTTGTGTGTGTGCCCACTAAGTTCTCTCTGGTTTATATGGGAACAGGCTGGGGGCCTGGCTGGCCAGAGTGGTCTTGGAAAATGCAACATTTGAACTTGAATAAAGGAGTTCCTATTCTCACTTAGGTCTGTGGGCACAAGCCTGAGGGTGGAGGCCTAGCCAGGGACCCTGCCTTTTTCTACCCAGCACTTTCCTGTCCCCTCTCTCATATCATTTCCCTTCTCTGAAGAGGTATATCTAACTGCCATTAGAATATGGATGACAACTGGTCTTAGCTACTTTCCGCTGACAGTGGGGGTTGTTTTGGGAAAAATGGCAGTCAGATTCCTCCCAGAGGTCTATCTAAGGGTTCCTGGCAAAGGTGAGGGCACTGTCTGCAGCTCCGGCTGCCTGCCTGTTTGGAGTTTAATGGCCTCTGAGTGAGAGAGAAAAAAAACAAGTTTTATAAGTTTAAGTATGCACGGATTAAACATGTGTATTATACAAGGAAAGATTTTTTTTTTTTTTGGCCAAAGATACAAAGATAAGAAGTAAAATATACTAGCAACAACATTTTACTCCACGTTATCCCACACTGGTAAAAGAAATTATAACTTGTAAGGGAGGGTTAAAATTCCGAAGAGAGATGACTGTTCTTGCCATATCTTTAGCAGTTAATAGATGTAACCCTGGGAATTCTGGGGTTTGTGGGCCATTAACACTTCTGCCTCTTTCCTGTGCATCTCTTTCTCTATTGTAAAAGACTGAGGTGGCCACGTTCTGGAGGCCCTCTAATGTACTGTCTGGTCTCAGGGCCCATTTCTGCAACTTCCTGCTGATATCACGGGCTGCTTGAGTAATAAATTTATCCTTTAGGATTAGCTGTCCTTTTACTGAATCAGGAGATAGCTACATGTGCTTTACCAAGGCTTCACTTAGCCTTCCCACTGGGAAGGCAGTGGGATTTTCATCAAACCCCTGGTCAATCATGGACAAATTAGTATAAGCCTTCCATATACATACCTGAAAGTGTCTCCTCTTTCAGTCTTCCATCTTGGCATTGGGATCCCACTTAGAGTCATTCGCTGGTACTGCTTCTCTTCCAGTTGGATATTTGCCCCCTTCCCTGACACTGTATGTGATGCAAAGCTCATCCCCAAATCTAACTGCTGCTTGCAGAGCGGCCTGCTTCTCCATGTCTGTCAGGGTCTGATTCAAAAGTAGCATACCATCTCTCCAGGAGAGTTAAAATATTTGGGTGAAATTCTGGAAAGCCTCTATATATCTATCAGGGTGATCTGAAAAATTGAAAAGATCCCTCTTAATTTGCTTTACGTTTTGTAGGGAGAAGGAAACTTGGACCTTAATAGGCCCAAATTTACTGGGCAACTGTTGGAGGGACAAGAGTGAGACTGGGGCTTATTTAGGGTGAAGATTTCTAAGAGGGGGCAAGTGAGAGGCTGAAGCTGAATGAGGAGGTCAGAGTAAATCCAGAGAAGTAGGGCTGGGGGTGCCTCTAGGACTCATTTCTTTAATTCCCTGGGCTTGCCCCTTGCAGTCTTCTCTGAGATGGCAAATAGGGGGACTGGATCAATTTTACACTGTCAGCAAAGGTCTGGATTGCCTTGAAAAGTATAGAAAGACTGCACATATGGGGCTTCAAACCATCTGTCCTCACATCCACTGAAAAGTTCTAACCACTGGATTGTATTGAATGAATGGTTCCTTCCTGAGACCAAGCCAGTTCTTCTTGTAAATCATTATTTGGACAAGCCTTTGTGCAGAGGGCTATGAGGTTTTTTCCCTCTGATTCTGAGGGTCAGTCCCAATGGTTCAGGATACACTCCAAGGAGTATAATCTGGGGGTGGTGAAGAGAGCTTGTTGCTCATTTTGAGACACAGGGAATAGAAACATTTCTCATGTCCCTTCTTTCAGGGAAAACTCGGTGTGATGGAGAGAGAATGTGAGTTTCCTCCTTTTCCCTGCCATCCTTGTATCCTTGAGTCCTTGTGACCTTGGCAGGTGCTAGCCATAGGTACCAATGTGGTATGTACCCATGAAGCAGGAAACCCTAGAGAATGAGAATTAACTGCCCTTACCTATGCCTCCATTTCCCTCTGCTGTTGACAATCTTTGAGTTCCATGCACCTGTGTATGCCATTGAGCATGGCCTCTTTCTGTGGGTCGGGGGTTCAGTCAGCAGGAATTGGTCCCGCCCATTTACACTGTGCCTGTTGCTTTGCTTTGGATCCCTCAGACCTGGTTTTCCTTTTTCGGGCCTCAGTCTGAGGCTTGGAATCAAGTTTGGGACTGAAAAAGTATTTCGGGGGCTGTTTGTAGCTGATTAAAATGTCTCAAATGAGCCTTGCTGAATTTGCAGCTATCAGCCAGCAGGGGTTGTTCCTCTGTTAATTTCCATCAGAATCAGATTGCTGGGAAGGGGGACCCCTCTTGCTTAGAAAAGAAAAAAGAGAAAAACAAAGGGGCAAAAGGGGGAGGTCCTGGGAGAAGACCTTGCTTAGTGCAAGTGGGTCTCTTTAATCTTTGTATCCTTCCCCCCGTTCAGACCAGGTTGAATTACTTGGCCAGTGGAGAAAGGTTCTGTTGGCATATGGTGGGCGAGAGGCTCCCAAGCGTCAGCCTTGTTGGGTCCCAGCAGTAACTATGGTTTTCTTTCCCATCCCTTGTGGTTGTTGGGCATGGCTTTTGTATGCTATAGACATGCCCAGATGCCTGAACTAGGAGGAGAGAGGGCAAGGGAGGGTACCCTGAGCCATGTGCCTCTAGCTGTCAAGGTGAAAGTGGAGATGGTACTTCTAAGAACAGTTGCTCTGATTGCACCTTTGGTGGCTAAGCCAACCACTCATTTTACTTAGTAACCTTGTCAAGGCCTGTGACAAAACTCTTAACATTATAAAAGAAGAGATAAGAGCTATTTCAAACCATAAGAAAGAGAGAGAGAAGGAAGATAGGATGTCTGGGGATTTTGACCATCCCACTTAGGGTGGTTAAACCTCTGTAAAGAAAAACCAATCTTGTTTTCTTTTTCCCCCACAGGAAAGAGAGAGGTGGCAGGGTTTTGGAAAAGAAGCAGATCATACAGTTTTGCATTTGCAGTCACCTTCCTGTATCCCAGGCAAGCCTCCAGATGAAATAAGAGGAGTTCCCTTATCCGCCTCGCAGGGCTTACAATAGGAGTATGCCTCACTTCTGTGGTGCCCTGCTGCTCAAATCCCAAGGGGGAGCATGCAGATGAGCAGGTTGTGGGGAGCGTTTTTGTGCTCCAACCCCATGGGAGTATTTAGGTTTGAGTGTTTACAGCTCCTGAGGCCCCAGTGGGCAGGTGTTAGTGTGCTCTTTCAGTTTTGCCATCTGCAGGCAGCTTGTGTTAATTCGCTCAATTAGACCCTCTGCCTTATTGCAAGGGCAGAGGGCTTTCTGTATCCTGAGTTACTGCCCTAGTGTACTAGGAAATTGGATCACACGTTGGCTTGGAACATAGGTGCAAGGTTTTATTGAGCGGTGGAAGTTGCTCTCAGTGAGGTGGATGGGGAACCAGAAGGGGGATGGAGTGGGAAGGTAGTTGGTCTTCCCCTGGAGTCGGGCTGCCCAGTGACTGGACTCTTCTCTGATTACCCTTGACTGAATTCCACATTGTCCCACTGTGGATGGCCTGCCGACATCTGCTGGTGTCTGTCAGGGTGCTCTTCTGCTCCCCTTGACATCTGGTCACTTGTGTGTGTGCATGCTAAATTCTCTTGGGTTTATATGAGCCTAGGATGGTTGGGGGGAAGGCCAGAGTGGTCTTGGAACATGCAACATTTGGGCACAAAAACAGAAGTGCCTGTTCTCACTTAGGTCCATGGGCATGAGCCCAAGGGTGGAGCCCTTACCAGGGACCCTACCCTTCTTTACTCTCCCTGTATCATCAAGGCCAGGATATTCATTTATTCTGTATTTATTTATTCATTAATTCATCCATTCAGCAGATATTAGATATTCAACAGACTGGAAACAAAATTAAAGTATTACTGAACACCACTGTATGGCATGTAGTGTTCTAAATGTTACAGATTCATTAGTGAGTCAAAAAAAAATATGAGGGCTCTTGAAGCATACTCATTGAAGACCATCACTCACTTTCATTTACTTCCCCCAAAAATTCTTACATAGACTCATTAAAGGTAGAAAAAGGATGTTTACTCCGGGTTATTTGTGTCTGCAGAGAGTTGACGGAAATGCAAAGAATTATGGAGAAATCCAGAGGCTTACAACATGGAGAATAGAAAGGTAAAATACAATGCATGAACATTAGGAAGAACTATGCAAGTGTTACAAACCTAGACTGGTACTCAGAGTAATGTAGATAGATCACAAAAGCATAGTGCTAAGTAAATAGAACAAACTATTTAATAAAATAACTCTTCTATGTGAATTTTTTTTTTTTTTTTTTTTTTTTTTTTTTTTTTTTTTTGAGATGCAGTCTCACTCTGCTACCCAGGCTGGAGTACAGTGGTACTATCTCAGCTAACTTCAACCTCTACTTCCTGTTTCAAGCAATTCTCCTGTCTTAACCTCCTGAGTAGTTGGGATTATAGGTGCATGCTACCATGCCTGGATAATTTTGATATTTTTATTGGAGAAGGGGTTTCAACATGTTGGCCTCAAACTTCTGACTTCAGGTGATTTGCCCACCTCAGCCTCCCAAAGTGCTGGGATTACAGGTGTGAGCCAGGACACCCAGCTCGTTTATGTAAATTTAAAATATCTAAGGACAAAACACCAATATTTTCTTGAATATTTTTAAAAAGATAGACAAATATATTAGAATGCTGCCTTGGTGGAAAGGACATGAAAATGGTAAATGAGAAAAAGGCAATGAAATGAAGCAATAAGTGTGTAAGTGAGCAAGTGAGACCTAAAAGATCAGTGTCAGTGGACTGATGATGGTAACATTTTGGCTTAACTTAATCAATGACCCAAGTTTTCTCATAACCAGGGTAAGGCTTATTGAGCAGCGTCTTGCATATTACAAATTTTAGAATCTCAGCATCCTAGATCATCTCTTCTGAGTGCATCTAATTCTGTCTCCAGTTTTTCTGATACCCAAATACGTTTTCTTGGAGCCATGTGTGGAACAATACAAGCATACCTTGGAGATATTGAGAGTTTGGTTTTAGAACACTGCAATAAAGTAAATATCACAATGAAGCAAGTGAGGCAAATTTTTTGATTACCCAGTACATGTAAAAGTTATATTTACACCCTGTGGTATTCAATTAAGTGTACAATGGGATTATGTCTAAAAAAAAAAAACAGTGTACATACTTGAATTAAAAATATTTCATTGCTAAAAAAAATAAAATGCTAACAATCATTGGAACCTTTAGTGAGTTGTAACCATTTTGCTGGTAGAGGGTCTTGCCTCCATGTTGATGGCTGCTAACTGACTAGGGTGGTAGGCGAAGGCTGCACAGCTGTGACAATTTCTTACAATAAGACAACAGTGAAGTTTGCTGATTGACTCTTCCTTTTACTAAAAGGTTCTCTGTAGCACATACTGCTGTTTGACAGTGTTTTAGATGCAGTAGAATTTCTTTCTATTATTGAGGTCAATTCTTTCAAATGCTGCTACTGCTTTATCAACTAGTTTATATAATATTCTAAATCCTTTGTTGTTATTTCAACAATGTTCACAGTATCTTCATTATGAGCACATTCCACCTCAAGAAACCACTTTCCCTGCTTATGAATAAGAAGCAACTCCATCTGTTCAAGTTTTATCATGAGAGTGCAGCATTTCAGTCACATCATCAGGCTCTCTTTCTAATTGTTTTTTTTTTTTTTTTTTTTTTTTTTTTTGCTATGTCCAATATATCTGCAATCAGTTCCTCCACTGTAGACTTGACCTTCATAATTCATGAGGGTTGGAATCAATATTGATTTTTTTTTTTTTGAAATGGGTTATCACTATGTTGCTTAGGCTGGAGTGCAGTTTAATGATCTTGGCTCATTTCAACCTTCACTCCCTGAGCTCAAGCAATTTTTCTACCTGAGCCTCCCAAGTAGCTGGGACCATAGATGTGCATCACCACATTTAGCTAAGTTTTTTTATTTTTGGTAGAGACAGGGTTTCACCATTATTTTCCCAGGCTGGTCTCGAACTCCTGAGCCCAACTGATTCACCTGCCTCAGCCTCCTACAGTGCTAGAATTACAGGCATGAACTACCACGTGTGGCCTAATGTTGATATTTTGACCTCCACCCATGATTCACAAATATTTAATGGCATCTATAGTGGTGAATTTTTTCCAGAAGATTTTTAATGTACTTTGCCCAGATCTATTAAATGAATCATTATGTATGAAAGCTTTACCTTTAAGAAACGTATATTTGAAATAATAAGACTTAAAAGTCAACATCGCTCCTTTATTCATGGACTGCAGAATAGAAGTTGTGTTAGCAGGCATGGAAATAATACTCACCTTGTACTTCTTCATCAGAGGTCTTGGGTGACAAGGCATATTCTAAATATGAGCAGTCATATTTGGAAAGGAATCCTTTTTTCTGAGCAGTAGGTCTCAACAGTGGGCTTAAAATATTCAGTAAATCATGTTTCAAGCAGATGTGCTATCATCTAAGCTTTGCTGTTTCATTTATAGAACAGCAGCCAGGAACATGTAACATAATTCTTAAGGATCCTACCATTTTGGGAAGGGTAAATGAACATCAGCCTCAACTTAAAGTCACCAGCTGAGTTCACCCCTACCAAGAGGATCAGTCAGTACTTTGAAGGTCTGAATCTAGGCAATAATTTCTCTTCTCTACCTCTGAGAGCCCTAGGTTGCATCTTTTTCCAATAGAAGTCTGCTTTGTCTGCATTGGAAATCTGTCATTTAGTTTGACCAGCTTAATCAATGTTCCTAGCTAGATCTTTTTGATAATTGCTGCCTGTAGCTTCTCTATTAGCACTTGCACCTTGCACATTTACATTATGGAGATGGCTTCTTTCCTCAAACCTCATGAACTAACCTCTGTTAGCTTCCAATGTTTCTTCTGTCACTTCCTCACTTCGCTCAGCCTTCACAGAACTGAAGAGTTAGGGCCTTTCTCTGGATTATGCTTTGGCTTAAAGGAATGCTGTGGCTAGTTTGATCTATCCAGACCACTCAAACTTTCTCCACATCAGTAATAAGGCTGTTTTGCTTTCTTGTCATTGTTCTTTTAATGTTTTTTCAGGAACTTTCCCTTTGCATTCACTATTTGGCTTAATGTTTGCTGCGAGAAGCCAAGCTTTTGACCTCTCAGATCATCATGTCTTCATCACTTAATCACTTCTAGTTCTTGATTTTAAGTGAGAGATGTGAGACTCTTTCTTTCACTTAAACACTTAGAGGCCATTGTAGAGTTATTAATTGGCCTAATTTTAATATTTTTGTGTCTCAGGCATTAAGGATGCCTGAAGAGAGAGAAACAAGAAACTGCTGGTAGGAGGAGCAGTCAGACACTTGCAACATTTATTGATTAAGTTTGCTGTCTTTTATGGGTATAGTTTGTGGCATCCCCAAACAATTACAAGAGTAACATTAAAGGTCATTGATAAAAGATCACCATAGGAGATGTAACATTAATTAAAAAGTTTGAACAATTCTGTGAATTACCACAACATGACAGAGACACAATGTGAGCACACGCTGTTAGCAAAATAATGCCAATCACCTTGCTTCTTACTGAGTTGCCACAAACCTTCATTTGTAAAAAAAAAAAAAAAAAAAAAAATCCAATATCCCTGATAACAATAAAATGAGTTATACCTAAACTGTGCACAGTGGCTCACTCCTATAATCTCAGCACTTTGGGAGGCCGAGGCAGGAAGATCACTTGAGGACTTGAGGTCAGGATTTCAAGACGAGCCTGGCCAACATGGTAAACCCTGTTTCTACTAAAAATACAAATATTAGCAGGACATGGTGGTATGCACCTGTAATCCCAGCTACTCATGAGGCTGAGGCAGGAGAACTGATTGAACCTGGGAAGTGAACATTACAGTGAGCCAAGATCGCGCCATTGTACTCCAGCTTGGGTGAGAGAGAAAGACTCCATCTTAAAAAAAAAGAGTTATGCCTATATATATGTGTGTTTGTGTGTGTATGTGTTTGTACACATATACATTTCTCTATTGCCTTTCATTCAGCTTTTTTTTTTATTAGAAATCCCATGGAGAAAAGGAGGAAATTACCAGGGGGAAAATGTTTACCTTTGATTTCTAGCACCACAAATCAGGAAGGAATCTAGTTTTTTTGAGTCCAGTTGCTTGTATAAAGTGAGGGATTCTCGTTATGAAAATAAACTCACAAAATTATAAACACATAATTATGATAAATTATAATTTTTTTAAAGCTGAAAAATACCAAAACTATAAAAACAATCCAGACAATTAACATTTTTAATTAACTAATGTCCTGACATAGATTTTTAATACTTCTTTATCTAAATTTTAAGGCTGTAAATTCTTTTGTCATTTTTTCATGTGCAATTATTTTTAATACTTTCTGTAGAATAGCAATATTATTCTGAATTTCCTCTGGCATTGTTAATCTAGATTTGTTTCTTGTTAACAGAGTAGAAGAATTGTTTTCAGTTTCAAGACTCATTTTTGGTAGTACTCATCTGTACGTTTCTTTTTGGTTCTACTCAGATGCATTTCTGACTCAGTAACAAGCCTGCTAAGAACTCTAGTCATTTGCTCTCCCTACATCCAGCAGAGCACAGACACATCTTTGCCTGCCTCAGCATCACCTGGCACTCTCATTCTGTTCCATCTTCATGATCCTGGGAATTTGAGGGACCAGTTTGCCATAATCTAATGGTAGTGACCCCATGATGATGCACAACAGCATGTTACAGTTTTGTTGAAATCTAAGATAGGGTTGGGATGATTGTTGAGGTACACTGGGGGCAGCCTGCTGATGGAACCAGATAGAGATAGAAGTAGTGATGGAAGCCTGTCAGCCCACCTACAGTATCAGCACCACCATCGAGAGCAGGTCTCCTGTTTTCCTGTTTATTCCTACTGCCTTGGAGAAGCACACATGGAGAAATAGAAGATGCATATTTAAGTTGTAGGTTCTGAAACTTATATTTCATCTGCTTCATGGTAGATCTGCTGCTGCATAAACCATTTTTGGATTTTTTTTTTCAGTTATTGTTTCTTTTGCCTTGAAGTCTTTCCTCCCTTTGAGCCACATTCCAGCTTATACTTCCATACACAGCTAAACTGTTACATCATCTCTGAAATCGCCTGCCAGAGTTAAGCATGACATCCTGCAGTATTTTATTCATTTTTAAATCAAAACCTTCACCATAGTATATTTTAATTTGTGTCACTGTATGTCTACTTCTCTTACTAAATTGAGACGTTATTAAGGTCAGGAACTACCTCTATTAATTTTATATCTTTTGCCTCTACTACAAGCTTTTTCACATAGTAAGATTTTAACAAATAATTATTAATTGAATAATTAAAAATTTTACCTCTAAGCACCACCATCTCTAAAGCATCTCTCCTTTTTTTTAAAGAATTATTCCAGTATTCTGTATTACAAAATTCTTAACAAACTGTACAGCAGAAATTAGTGTATATTTTTTATTATGTTCACTAAATTATTAGCATATCATAGAAAAAAAGTCTAGTTCTTGAATTTTGTTCTCAGAATCTAACCCAGCACCTGGCATGGTAGTGAAATCTGAGAACACACTGAATAAAGAAATGATTTACTTTGTTGAGATAGAAAAAGCTAACATTTATTGAGTATGCACTGGGTACTAGGCACTGTTCTAGATGCTTTACATGGAATATTGCACTTAATTCTTATAGTAACCCTGTAAGCAGGAATGCTATCCTCTCTTTAAAAATAAAAATACTGAGGCTTACTAAAGCTGTATGCACCAGTCATGCGGTCAGCAAGTAGAAAAAACAGAATGTAACCACTAGCTGGTTGAATCCAGAAACCCTGATTATAATCAATTCACTATAATGCCTTTCAAAAAATCAGGATTCAGTGGTCTGGGTCACTACATGACTCACTTTTACTGCTGCCAGTGCTGGTTACATATGCCTTGTAACTTTATGTAAGTCACATACAATAAAATATCTGTCAACTGGAAAGCTCAGGGCACTGAGTTAATTGAATTTTTAAATTAAAATTTAGTAACCATTACATTGCCTTAATGAGTAGAGGAAACATAACACAATCGAATGCTTATTTTCAAATTTAGAATCTTTCAGGTTCTCAAGGACAGAGTTTTGAATCTTAGTAATTTCAGGTATACCTCATTTTATTGTATTTTGTTATATTGCGCTTTGTGGATATTGCATTTTTTACAAATTGAAAGATTGTGGCAACTCATCATGGAACAAGTATATTGGCACCATTTTTCCAATGGCATTTGCTCACTTTGTGTCTCTGTTATATTTTGCTAACTCTCACAATATTTCCAACTTTGTAATAGTTGGTGATTAATAATTAACCGTTATGGTGATCTGTGATGAGTGATCTTTCATGTTATTATTGTAATGTTTTGGGACACCCTGGACTGCACCCATAAAAGATGGCAAGCTTAGCAAATATTGTGTGTGTTTTGACTCTTCTGCTGACTCCATTCCCTCTGGCTTCCTTATTCTCTGAGAAACAACAGTATTGAAATTGGGACAATTAATAATGTTTCAAAGGTCTCTAAGTGTTTAAATGAAAGGAAGTTTCCCACGTCTCACATTTAATCAAATATCAAAAATGATTAAACTTAGTGCAAAAGACATGCCTAAAGACCCCATAGGCCAAAAGTTCGGTCTCTTGTGTCAAACAAACAAGTTATGAAAGCAAAGGGAAAGTTCTTGAAGGAAATTAAAGTGCTCACTCAGTGAACACATAAATGATAAGAAAGCATTATAGTCTTATTGCTGATATGGAGGAAGTTTGAGTGATCTGGATAGAAAATCACACTAGCTGGAACATTTTCTTAAGCCAAAGCCTAATCCAGAGAAAGGTGCTCTTTAATTCTATGAAGCCTGAGAGAGGTGAAGATGTGACAAGAAAGCTGGAAGCTAGCAAAAGTTGATTCGTGAGGTTTAAGGAAATAAGCCAACTTCACAATGTGAAAGTGCAAGGTGAAGCAGCAAGTGGTGATGGAGAAGCTGTAGCAAGTTATTAAGATCTAGCTAGGAACATTGAAAAATCTGGCTAAACAACAGATTTTCAATGCAGATGAAACAGCCTTCCATTGAAAGAAGATGCCACTGAGCACTTTCACAGCTAGATAAGAGAAATCAATGCCTGGCTTCAAAGCTTCAAAGTACAGCCTGACCCTCTTGCTAGGGGTGAATTCAGCTGGTGACTTTAAGTTGAAGACAATGCCCATTTACAATTCCCTCAGTCCTTAAGAACACCATGGAATACTATGCAGCCATAAAAAGGTTGAGTTCTTGTCTTTTGCAGGGATATGGATAAAACTGGAAACCATGATTCTCAACAAACTGACATAAGAACAGAAAACCAAACACTGTATGTTCTCACACATAAGTGGGTGTTGAACAATGAGAACACATGGACACAGGGAAGGGAACATCACACACCAGGGCCTGGGGGGTGGGGGAGTTGGGGAGGAATAGCAGGGGGTGTGGGGATTGGGGAGGGCCAGCACTAGGAGACATGCAATGTAGTAAACCACCACCATGCATGTATATATCTACGTAACAAACCTACACAATCTGCACATGTACCTTAAAGTATAATAAATGTTTTAAAAAAAGAATTATGTTAAATCTTCCCCACCTGTGGCATATAGATAGAAAAACAAAGGATGGAAGACAGCACATCTGTTTGATGCATAGTTTACTGAATATTTCAAGCCCACTATTGAGACCTACTGCTCAAAAATATTACTATTCATTGACAAAGACACTGATCACCCAAGAGTACTGAGGAAGATGTACAGGACATGATGTCATTTTCATGCCTGCTGACATAACATCCATTCTGCTGGCCATGGATCAGGAGTAATTTTGATTTTCAAGTCTTATGATTTCAGAAATACAATTCTTAAAGCTATAGCTGTCATAGGTAGTGACTCTAATGGATCTAGGTAAAGTAGATTTTAAATCTTCTGAAAAGAATTCACCATTCTAGATGCCTTTAAAAACATTTGTGATTCATGGGAGAAGGTCAAAATATCAACATTAACAGGAGTTTGTGAGAAGTTGACTGTAAACCTCATAAATGACTTTGAAGAGCTAAATACTTCAGCAGAGGCAGTACCTGCAAATGTGGTAGAAATAGCAAGAGACATCTAATAAGAAGTGGAATCTGAAGATGTGACTGAATTGCCTCAACTGCATGATAAAATTTGAATGAAATAGGAATCATTTCTTATGGATGATCAGAGAAATAGTTTTTTGAGATGGAATCCACTCCTGTTGAAAATGATATGAGCATTGTAAGAATGACAATAAAGTATTTGGAGTAATATACAAACTTTGTTGATAAAACAGCAGCAAGGTTTGGGAAGATGGACTCCAATTTTGAAAGAAATTATACTGTGGCTAAAATGTTGTCAAACAGCATAACATGCTGCAGAGAAATCTTTTATAAAAAGAAAAGTCAATAGCTGTGGGAGAATTTTTTTTGTTTAATTTTAAGAAATTATAATAGCCAGCCCAGCCTTCAGCAACCACCATCCTGATCAGTCCAGTAGCCATCAACACTTAGATAAGACTCACCATTGGCTAAAGATTACAACTTGCTGAAGCCTCTGTTGATTGCTGGCATTTTTTTTTTTTGCAATAAAGAAGTTTTAAATTAATGCATGTACATTGTTGTTTAGACATAGTGCTATTGCTCACGTAATGGACAGTGGCATAGTGTTAACATAACTTTTACATGCCCTGGGAAACTGAAAACTGCACTGGACTCACTGAAATATTTACTTTATTGTGGTGGTTTGGAACCACGCTTGCATATCTCTGAGCTATGCCTGTGTTTTTAAAGAAGATAATTTTGGAATCAGTAGATTAGGTAAACAGAAGTAAAAGGAAATATTCAGAGAAGTAGTTTCCATACATTAGGAAAAGTGGTAAAGATCTGGTCAGACACACTTACAGAGAGGATGAGAAAAAGAGTCAAAATTTACAGGCCTTTCTACAGCACATCTGAATGTAGAAGATGACTAGTTTCTTTCTGGGACTATAAGATGAGGAGGGTTGATGTTTTCTTCATGACTGAGGAGTTGATAACTTGTGGCATTGTGGAGAGAGAATGATGATCCAGAAGAGCGGGTTTTATGAGAAAAATCATGAACTCAGTAGAAAGAAATATGGATTTAGAGCCTTGGTGAGATGTCAGGGGTGTAGATAGAGAAGTAGGTGTTATCAACATATGGATGGCAGTTACAGCCTTGCAAAAGGAGATCATATGTAAGAAGGGTAAAGAACAAAGAGGCAAAATTCTAAAAAGGGAAGAGAATAATTAAGGGGGGAGATATATAAAGCCAATGAATAAGTAAAAAAAGTTGCCATAGAAGTTAAAGCCAGAAACATTGTGTCACCTGAAGACTAAGGGGAGAGATAATTTCAAGTTGGGAATGGTTAATTTGAAAGGTTGTAAACAGGGAGATAATATAATCAGTTTTGCTTTTATAAACTGAACTAAATGACAAAAAAAAAAAAAAAAAAAAAGAAAGAAAGAAAAGCAGCTGGAAGCTATCAGACTCTTAAGAGAAAGGAATTGGTCTCCACCAGGCTGCAGAATTGAGGATATGAAGAAAAAGAGAGAGGAGGTCGCTTGGCTAGAAACTGATGGTGGTTGGATGTAAAGACAGGAGAAGGCAAGAGTCAAAGCTGATGTTTTGTTTCTATCTTGGTGAATTGTCTTCCGTTAACTGAGATGGGGAATAGCAGACAAGCTGATTTGGGGAAATTTGGGAAGAGATAATGAGGTTTCTTTTGAATTCGTTGAATGTGACATACATGTCTTAAGACACTCAGGTGGCAATGTCCTGACAAAGACTCAGGACGGAGTTTTGAGCTGGAGTTATAATTGAGAGTGGGAAGAACACAGCTTCTGGGTAAATCATGAGGAGACTGGAGATTGCTTATTAAGAGCATGTGAATGCTTGAGAAGAGTGCTTAGGATAGAAAACTGACAGCTGTGTGAAAGAAGTGGCACTAATGTGTAACCCTGAATAAAAATTTTTCTAAATATCTTCTTGACATGTACGGGTTAAAAAAAAATTCTAAATATCTTTATAAAAGGTGACCAGCAGGGTCACAGTAAAGCCTTCTGAGGTAAGGGGAAGAAAGAATGTGGGCTTAAGAGTGTTCCAGAATTGGATTCAAATAATGGATCTTTCAGTTGCATGTTGTGGAACTTTCGGAAATTTACTTAATCTTGTTGACTTACAGTTTCCTTATGTGTATGGTTATGATAAGAAGTTCTAATAAGGCACAGATCTGTACCTTGTAGGTGCTCAGTAAAGTTAACTTCCTCCATCTCTCACTTTCTAATACTTTTCTTGCTCTTTTCTCTCTCTTTCTTCCCTGTTGTGTTTTCAGTTATTTGCAATGAATACTGCTTTAGCTTTATGTAATGTTGAATTGAACCACATTTTTTTGTTGTTAAGAAATTATACCTTAGTCAGGATATGCAACCAGAAATTGACATAACTGGATACTCACATCAGCAGCACTCATTTAAGAATATCAATTGAATAGGCTCTGACCCTAAGATGGGTCACCTACGACACAAGGGAATAATGAGAAAAATAGAGAGAGAGAGGGAGGGAGAGAGAGAGGAGAAAGGGATAGAAAAATGTTAAGGCAGGCTAATATAGTTTGACTGTGTCCCCACCCAAATCTCATCTTGAATTTCCATGTGTTATGGGAGGGACCTGGTGGGAGGTGATTGAATCGTGGGAACAAGTCTTTCCCATGCTGTTATTGTGATAGTGGATAAGTCACACGAGATCTGATGGTTTTAAGAAGAGGAGCTCCCCTGCACAAGCTCTCTCTCTCTTTGTCTGCTGCCATTCACGTAAGAGGGGACTTGCTCCTTCCTGCCTTCCACCATGATTGTGAGGCTATGTCCATGGACGTATTATAGAATCATTGAAAAAACTAGTAAAGATCTTAGAGATTATGGAATCTGATATTTCTCATTTTGCTTTCTTATGCAGCAGAACCTTCTTCTGGTAGATAAAATCCTATACATATTGTTGAAAGAATTTCTCACATTGATGCAGGGATGGAAGCCCCTGGGCCTTACTTTCTCAGTCTCCTTCAGACCCGGACTTTGGATGGTCACTAAGGTACTGTAGAGAAACCTTAGGGCTCTGAAGTATGAAGTTTATAATCATGCTTTTAGTCCAACTACCTTATTTAAGGAAGGGGAAACTGAGTCACACGAAGGCAAGTAGTTTGCACTAGATCCTGGTAGAGCAGTCTTAACTTCTCCCCTATGGCTTTTGTTGGAGTGGCCTTTTAAAGCCTGCATTTTGAGCAAATCGCCACCTTACCACTTTATTTTTGCAACCAGTGTTCCATAAAAATAAGAAAATATTCATAATGTAACTGCAGCCCCTCCATCTATTAGCAGAGTCTCAGGAGGATGACAATCACATAGGAAAAATACATAAAGCTTTTCATTCAGGGGACTAACTAGTTACTTGCCAAATTCAATTAAATAGGAGTGGTAGTTGGTTAGGGAAATGAGCCTGAATGAGTAGATTTCTTGAGGGCAGGCAGAAGTAGAAGTCTCTCACATGAAGATGCAGCACAGAATCCAAGCAGGACTAAACTGCATGTCTGAGAGCCAGGACGTAAGGAGCACACCTTCATCTCTGGTGCTTAAATGAGGAGACCACTGTTGGGCTTTTCAAAAGCTATCTCTGTGCGTGTGTGCATGTATGTGTGTGTGCATGTGTGTGTATGTATGCAGGTATGTGTATGCATGTATGTGTGCATGTGTGTATGTGTGTGTATATGTGTGTGTGCCTGTATGTGTGGCACGGGAATAAGAGGTCTGAGCTCTGCATGGTCAGGAGGCAGTAAGGAGATATCAGGGGACTTTGAGGATGAGGTTTGCTGGTTTTAGGAGGAGGAAAATGATGTAATAACTAATCTTTTCTAGGTTAAAATTTCAGATTTTACCCCAGTGGAATATTCAGCTGATTTAAAATAATTTTCTGTGTATCTACTATGTCGAGAAAGTTGTATGGTGAGCTTTGGATGACCAAAATAAGTTATTTCTTTTAATAATCAGATATAGTGAGAGAAATAAGCATGCAAGGAAAAACTGAAATAGCGGTTTATTCATTTTTTCTTCATAGTCTTGTATGGTGCTTAACTCAGTGTATTTACTTACTGAATGCATGTATAGCCCATCTACATCTGAAAAATATTTGAACAAGTCACAAAACACCTTTTTAAGGTATATTAAGAGAAAGAGAAATCAGGAGTAGAACAGAAAGAAAAATATAATTTGGGGCTGCAAAAGACGATTGTATTAAATTGGTTTCAGGTCATGAGTCTACCGCTTATTACCTGTGTGAACACTTGGAAGTTATTTAAACATTGTCCTTCAGTCTCTTCATCTATCAAATGGTGATAATGTCTACCTTATGGATTGTTGGAGGAATAAATGACAACACAACACAATAAATGACAATCGATAAAGTTTAAATTATTATGCTTTGCTTTCTGGGAAATTTTTTCTATATTTCCTTCCCCCTGTTTTATAAAGTTTTAAATTGCTATTCGCTCTTGATGCATCTGCTTAACTGTAAGTGTTCATTTTGTGTGTGTGTAATGTACTTCATTAATGGAATTATAATTTTCTGAATATTGTAAGGGTCTTTCATTCATAATTAATTTCAGTTTTCTTCTACCTGCATAGACTGATTTTTCTAGGTTTTTACAACCGATTTTTGGTGATTATTATCATTGAAATTACAGCATGGACTTTTAAACACATTTGACCATAATTCACAGTGAAAAATATTTTTTATTTCTGTGCCAACTACATCTCGTCCATACACATACACACAAGAAAAAGGAGGGCGAGAAAGAGATAAATACACATTTGCACATCATTGGGGATTAGAACTTCATGTAACAGTATTTCCCTTACTATGTGAACAATTAAATATCTGATCATCCATGACTATAAATCCTGATAGAAGGCTCTAAGTGTGCTGGTAGGCATTATTGACTGTGAGTTTCACTAAATTGACCTGGCTGGATCATGCAGTTGATGATCCATTAATGTTAATATTGTTAAGACTTTTCTCTTAGGCTCAGCAGATTCTCAGGGAGGTTGCTACTAATTTCCTGTATAGATGGTCAAGGGCTGATTGCCAGCATTTTGGGAGCACAGTGGGGAAAAATGCTTAGATTTCAGCATCCAAATGCACTTCCTTTATTCTATGCAATATATCAAGTCTCAATTCTATTTGGTGAGCCACATCACAAAGACCGTTTTTACATTTTCAGAAAATAAATCTTCTGTGTCTTTCCAGAGGAAGGGAGAAGTAGCTACCTGATTGTATGGATTGTATGGAGTACTATCTGATCTTTTATCTTTTTTTGATTTTTGAGACAGAATCTCGCTCTATTGTCCAGGCTGAAGTGCAGTGGGAGCGATCTTGGCTCACTGCAACCTACTTCCTGGGCACAAGCCATCCTCCCACTTTAGCCTCCTGAATAACTGGGAATACAGGCACAGCATGTGCCTCCATGCCTAGTTAGTTTTTGTGCTTTTTATATAGATGGAGTTTCGTCATGTTGCCTAGGGTGGTCTGAAACTTTTAGGCTTAAGCAGTCCACCCACCGTGGCCTCCCAAAGTGCTGGGATTACAGGTATAAGTCACTGTGCGTGATCATAATCTGATCTTTTTAGTTGATTCCTACACAGATATTCAACTAATCTTTGTAATTTTAGCCCTATTCATTTCCTCTTTCAGAGTACTGATGTCACTAATTTCTGAACCTACTGGGAATTCTGCAGCCTCAAATTGATTTGGTTTTCAACTTTCACCCCATCATCCTATGGCTTTGTATTCTCAAATTTACCAAATATTGATCTATCATCCATTTATTTTTTAGACCTTAAAAGTTTGCTGCTGATGTCCTCTCTGCCTGTCTACCTATCCTTTGTGATTATGCTCAAAGCTTCTTTACTGTCAGTTTAGTGGAGTTTTGGAAGGTGTTGAAAGTAAATACATACTTTCGGCGCACCATCTTTTTTTTTTTTTTTTTTTTTTTGGAGGTGGAGTTTCGCTCTTCTTACCCAGGATGGAGTGCAATGGCGCGATCTCGGCTCACCGCAACCTCTGCCTCCTGGGTTCAGGCAATTCTCCTGCCTCAGCCTCCTGGGTAGCTGGGATTACAGGCACGTGCCACCACGCCCAGCTAATTTTTTGTATTTTTAGTAGAGACGGGGTTTCACCATGTTGACCAGGATGGTCTCGATCTCTTGACCTCATGATCCACCCACCTCGACCTCCCAAAGTGCTGGGATTACAGGCGTGAGCCACCACGCCCGGCCTCAGTGCACCATCTTTAATCGAAAATTCTTTTCCATCTGTACACTTTAGTAGTAGCTATGTGTCTTTGAACAAGAATAAGACAATAATTAGACTTTGTAAAATGATAAGACACTTTTTTGTTGTGGGGGGTATGAAAAGTATCTTACAAAGTTTCTGGAACATTAAAAGCAGAGGTGACATTCAAAATATTTAACAAGCATTACAGCATAGGCACTGGTCACCTAGATTCATCATGATTTTTGTTTCATTTCAAGACTATTATAGTCTCAGAAGAAAGAAACCTATTTCATGTTTCTTATTTTTTCTCCTTTATGCATGACCTATTATTAGGGGCCAATCATTGTTTCTACTAATCTTGCAGATAAAGTCAGTGGCTTTTCATTACACTTGCAGATAAAGTCAGTGGCTTTTCATTAGACTTATTGATAATTCCTACAGATTTGTACTTTAAAAATTATTATTCTAATTTAATTTTGGCTCTATATCACTGTGGATATGACTTTTAAAAACTGTCATCTTCTTATCCTGCTACATGGTTAGGATGTGATAAGTCATGTAGAAAAGAAGCAAGGGAGCTGGGCGCCGTGGCTCACACCTGTAAATCCCAGCACTTTGGGAGGTTGAGGCAGGTGAATCACCTGAGGTCAGGAATTCAAGACCAGCCTGACCAATATAGTGAAACCCCATCTGTAGTAAATTAGCTAGGCATGGTAGCATGCACCCATAGTCCCAGCTACTTGGAAGGCTAAGGCAGGATAATTGCTTGAATCCGGGAGGCGGAGGTTGCAGTGAGCCGAGATTGTACCACTGCACTCCAGCCTGGGTGACTGAGCAAGACTCCATTTCAAAAGGAAAATAAAAGAAAAGAAAGCAAGGGGAACATTTTGGGATCACTGGGCCATTATCTCCCCAACCAAAACCTTGAGAATGTGAATCTCCATTGTTTGGAGTACATGGCAATTACTATTTCTCCAAATGGAGTGAAGGAGTGGGTAAATTTGAGGACCAGGAATAAATGTGAGTGTTTGGTAGCCACTTCACTGCTTCTTCAAAGTGTAAGCTCTGAAAGAGTGTTAAGGAGAAATAAGAAAAGGAAAAGCGTCTTATACAATGTAATTTTACACAACATCATTGGGTTTTTCCTCATATTTTCTGGGTAGAACAGAATGCTATATCTCCTTCAAGAGGTATTTTCTCTCTGGCCTAGTTATATGTTTCTTTTTCTTTACTGCATTAACAGTCGTACAAGCACCTTATGCAATTTCAGTGAATTGTTGCTCAGATCAATCAATAGAGTTCCAGTACCGACAATTTCTCAAAGCACATACCCCTTTAAAGTCACCTTGTGAACAATTCTGTACAAGCCTCGTTTAAGGCTCCCTTGAAATTTAAGTACTCTGTAGGAACGATGATGCCTAATCGATTTTCCACAGCAAATTGACCCCCTCAGACCTTGGGCAAGCATTGGAGCTTGCCATAATAAACTGAAATGGGAGCCTTTAGGATAAATGGTTGTGGGGATGGGGCCAGAAGATTCAGAGGGTGCCGACCTACATTGGAGAATGCTGACTCATTCGTCCTCCCAAATAGCCAGTTAGCATGGAAACTCTCATAGTGGCAAAAGAAATAACTGAAATGCCTGTATTTCTTCTTTTGCTGAAAACTCCAGCCTCTTTAGTTCACATTTTCTTGATATTTTGCCCTCAAAATGGAGAATACAACTAGGTATACTTATCATATTTTTAAGTAAAATGTAAGTATTTTTTTTCCCCTTTACAAGAGGAACATATTCATTAAAAAAGTATAACCTACAGAAAGGCCAAAAGAAGCAGAGAACATTCTGTCATGTTCTTAACACACAGAAATAATTATTATTTCTTTATATTTTGGAGAGTCCTTTTTCTCCCTAGAAGTAAATTTTTGAATATATGAAAAAATACAGTTTTAAGCCTATTATTTCTAGAATTTGATTGCTTGCTTTTTTTCTCTAGCATAAGGTAAAGATATTGAAAATTCATTGTCAACATTCATTGTAAACATTGTATTTAATTACAGCCCAATATTTTATTGAATAGTGTAATTTAATTATCTTTTACTATGGGATATTCAAGTTATTTCTAGTTATTTCAAATTTAGAATATGATAAAGACAGTATTTCAAAGTAGTGGGCAAATGAAAATAATATTCTGAACACCATTATTCCAAAATGGATACCACAAATTAGATTACACTTCTTAACATTTTTCTCAGATGAAGAGATTATTTAATATTTAAAGTGGTATCCAAAAAGGGCTAGCAGAAGATAGGGTGAATATAAGGGTGAATTATTATAGAGTCTTGGTATAGAAGGGAATTTCTAAGAAACAAAGCAGAGGTCACAAAGAAAATATTTAGTATATTTAACCTTACAGAATTTAAAGACTGCTTTTAAATATGGATACATACATAATGTTGAAGGAACTATGACAAACCAAACTATCTAAAAGACTCTTAGAAATAAATAATTAAAAAGACAAAAAAAGGACATAAAATGGTCTAAAGTTTATGCATAGACGATATACCACAGAAAAGATGAGAAACATTTTAAATGTTCATATGTCATAGTAACAAAAGACATGTAAAAACATGTTGTTTTATCTAAACACTAGTAACATCTTGTGCTGTCATAACTGTAGGGAAATAGGTATTTCCAAGCACACAGAGGAGTTGATACAACTTCCCTACAAGATACTTTAACAATATAAATCAAAGACCCTAAATATTGGATACTTTCAAGAAATTGGGCCAGGCGTAGTGACTCACACCTATAATCCTAGCACTCTGTGATGCTAAGATGGGAGGATTGCTTGAGGCCAGGAGCTGGAAACCAGTCTGGTCAACATAGTGAACTGTTCCACAAAAGAAAAATATCAAAATTAGCTGAGTCTGGTGGTGCACTCCTGTAGTCCTAGCTATTCAGGAAGCTGATGCAGGAGGACTGCTTGAGCCTGGGAGATAAAAGCTGCAGTGAGCCATGATTGTGCCACTGCATTCCAGCCTAGTGACAGAGCAAGACCCTGTCTCAAAAAAAGGAAAAGAAAAACAAAATTGAACTTCTTGTATTGATTCTAAGCATGCAATTAAAGAAGTGTCCATAGGTATGTACACATAGATATCTCCATGTTGTATATAATTCGTAAACAGTAGAATGCAACCTAAATATCTAGTCAACACTAGAGTTTTAAAAAACACATTGGCATGATCTTTTAATAGAAAGCCATGCAATTCCTAAGTAAAACGATGTACATTTATATGTTACAGTATCATAGAATTGAAAATAATTATTTTTTAATGAGAAAAATCATTATTAAAGAAAATGTTATTTTATGGTAATCTATTTTTTGCATATATTTATGTTTCTGATCACTTGGAAAACATCTGGAGTAATCAGCCAGGAAATGTTAACAACGATTATTTCTGGGGAATGAGATTTTGGCTGACATAACTTTACATACCTCCCTCAATCTATATTTTCTATTTTTTGTTTTATTAGAATCATATATTTCTTAGTCTATACTTGTTTAAATAATAAAAATATGTAACAAATACTTAAATCCATGTATTCAGCTGGGCGTGGTGGCTCACACATGTAATCCCAGCACTTAGAGAGGCCAGGGTGGGCAGATCAAGAGTTCAGGAGTTCGAAACCAGCTTGGCCAACATGATGAAACCCCGTCTCTACTAAAAACACAAAAGTTAGCTGGGCATGGTGGCACTAAACTGTAGTCCCAGCTACTTGTGCGGCTGAGGCAGAAGAATCTCTTGAACCCAGGCGGCGG
Source organism: Sapajus apella (assembly GCF_009761245.1). Classification (NCBI taxonomy): domain Eukaryota; kingdom Metazoa; phylum Chordata; class Mammalia; order Primates; family Cebidae; genus Sapajus; species Sapajus apella. Next base: position 17,183,742 of record NW_022436976.1, on the reverse strand, counting down.
ATGTTGCAGTGAGCCAAGATCGCGCCATTGTACTCCAGCCTGGGTGACAGAGTGAGAATCTGTCTCAAAAAAAATTCATATATTCTTAAGTATAATTATATTTATTATATTTTACCTTAGGATACATAATTAGAATTGAGAAGTTCAGTTCAAAAGGCATGAATATTTTTAAATTTTTTGACATATGTTGCGAATTGTCTTGTATCAACATAGGAACTCCAGAAACAGTACCATAAAAGTGCCCATTTTTTACCATATTTAGTTTTGCCATCATAGGTGAAGTGATTATTAGTGAGAGTACATTTTCATATTTTAAAATGTTTGTTAAGCAGAATTTTCACTGTTGAAAATTGTTTCTTAGAAGGCATATTTGAAAAACCATAACAAGAGAGCTTATATTAGAGGCAATAGGTTTTTAGATCATTATAAAAGGCCACATTAATTCCTTGGTCTATGGGGTGATAGTTATTCTAGGAGGGAAAGCAAATTGGAAGGCTCTGGAACGTCCCCACCGCAAGAAAGATAATTAAAACGAAACAACCACCACCTCATCCTGAGGAAGAGTTCCTACCCTAAAGCCTTTAAGGTTTGCAGAGATGATCCTGTTAATCCACCATTTAACACACCATGACTGCCCTGAAAAAGCAGACCGGTCTTGGAGGGTGACAGTGGATTCTCATGATCTTGAACCAGTAGTTGTTCCAATTGCAGCTGTTATGCCAAATGTGATATCTTTGCTAGAGTAGATTAATCCTGCCTCAGGACATAATATGTGTCCACTAATCTTGTGAATACATTCTTTTCCATTTCTATCAGGAGGCAGGAACAGGAGCAATTTTCATTCACATGGGATGGAAAACATTTTACATTTATGATTTTGCCCCAGGGCTGTGCTAACTCACTGGGCCTGTCCTACTGTAATCCAAAGGGATCTGGATTGTCTGAACATTCCACAGAATATCAGTTTAGTTCACTGAATCAGAGGCATCATGTTTATGCAATCAAATAAAAAAGAAGTGGAAAGTACCTTAGAGGTACTTCGGAGAGTGGAAGAGAAATCTTAGGAAGCATCCTGCCAGATTAATGACATTTTTAGAGGTTCAGTGTTCTAGGGCATTCCACAATATCCCCTCGCATGAGAGAAAAAATTTTATTTTGAATTTTTCACAACTAAGAAGGAAGGACAACATTGGGTAGGCATTTCTGGGTTCTAGAAGCACTTATTTCACACTTGAGATTATGGCTCTATTGAATGAGTCCAGAGCAATAAAGCCCTCTTGCACCTGATATAGGCTATAATGTAGGCAGCTCTAACATTCGGGCCATATGTTTGGATAGTTCGTATAGCATTAGGGATATCTATGATGAGAAAAATGCTATGTGGAGTTTATACAAGCTGTGGTTTAAAAAACTACAATACAGACCTTGTGTGTTCTAAAGAAAAAAGTCATGTCATCTGCTGCAATGGATTACAAACCTTTTGATAGACCACTCATAACAGGCTACTGCACCCTGATAAAGACAGAGCTCTCCATCATGAGCCATTATGCCCCATTTGAACAGAACAGCTCATCAGAAGCTAGATTCTTTTTGAGATGGAATTTCGCTCTTGTTACCCAGGCTGGAGTGCAATGGCGCGACCTTGGTTCACCGCAACCTCCGCCTCCTGGGTTCAGGCAATTCTCCTGCCTCAGCCTCCTGAGTAGCTGGGATTACAGGCATGCGCCACCATGCCCAGCTAATTTTTGTATTTTTAGTAGAGACGGGGTTTCACCATGTTGACCAGGATGGTCTCGAGCTCTTGACCTCGTGATTCACCCGCCTCGGCCTCCCAAAGTGCTGGGATTACAGGCGTGAGCCACCGCGCCCAGCCAGAAGCTAGATTTTATCAGGCCCATAATTCATACAGCTGGGCAGATCCAGTCAAGAATAAAGTCACTGTGAGGTGCACCAGGCAAGACCTCAGGAGTCATATGGAATGGAGGATTGAAACTGAGCAGAACTGGCCAGCCTGCACATTAAGTAAGAACACTTTAGTCATAATCGAAGGCCCTGTCATCTATCATGAAAGATAGAATTCTATCAATAAATGAACCAGTACATTGTCCTGAAAATGCTTATGAATTACCTGCCAAACTTCTACTATTCAAATGAGTGGCATCATTTTTCTAAGACTTGATGGATGAATTGTTTATATAATGAGAATGACTCTCAGTTAAATCTCAGAGTTTCCGTAAACTCTAGGGTGACACTGGCACTTAATAAGATGTTGCATATACTCCCTACCTCTAATATTCTTTATATACCTTCTTGTTTAATTGCTCCACCACAGTTATCATCATCTAACATATTATATACTATTTATCTTGTTTCCTGTCTCTCTCCCACCAGAATGTAAACTCAACAGGAGGAATTTCTGTCTATTTTGGTAACTGAACCTGAGACTGCACTTAGCATCCAGCAGTTGCTCAATAAATATCTTCTGAATGAATGAAAGATATGTAAGAGTCTAGTGCAGTATCCTACTTCTGTTTTGTCTGGTTAATAGGGTTATATTAGTACATTGAACTTGGAGTGAAATAAAATGGATTCTCCAGTTATAGCAATCACTGGGAGTTACAGTAATAACTGGGAGAGGTGGAGAAGCTGCTTTATGAAGGTGTTAACTATTTTCTGACTCTTTTATTTATTCACTTGTTCTTAGAGACAGGGACTCACTCCATTGCCAAGGCTGGAGGGGAATGGCATGATCATAGCTCACAGCAGCCCCCAACTCTGGGCTCAAGTGATCCTCCCACCTCAGCCTCCCGAGTAGCTGGGACTATAGGGATGCCACCATGCCCAGTTTTGTATTTTTTTTGTAAAGGCGGGGTCTCTCTGTGTTGCCCAGGCTGGTCTCAAACTCCTGGGCTTATCTAACCCTCCTGCCTTGGCCTCCCAAAGGGCTTAGATTACAGGTGTGAGCCACTATGCCCAGCTGGCTTTCTATTTGTTTATGTCCTTTCTTGAGGGGACAGCAGTGGCCCTGGTTAACCATAGAGCCTGCTCTAGGCTCCTTTCTTTATAACAGGAAAAACCAAAAGTAGGAAAATTCTGACCTATCAGGTGATTTTGAAGTTCTCCATTTGGTGAAGAAACACAGGTGCAGAAGCTGTTCCTACTGGTTTGAGTTTGCAACCTTTGAAAGCCATGCCATGGATGTGCAGCCTGGACTAGCTTCTCTCTGGATATTGGGAAATACTCTTTCACTTTTGCTTTTTCTTCTTCTCTGGTGTCTCTCTTTTCTTTGAACTGGTATATCTTCACCCTCCAAGTGAGAGATAGGTATTTGGTAGTAGAGAGATAGGCAGTGAGAGATAGGCTCAAGCGTGAACAAAGGAGAAGTTATAGTTTGGTCAGCATGTGAACATGTCAAAAATGGTGTGTGGATTCAGCTCAACTTATTAACAGATGCAAGGTAGAATGGCAAAAAGGAAATTCTTTATTATGTCCAACAGCATGCCTGAAGGCAAAATAATTTATAGTGATCAAGAGACTATACATGTCTCAAAGAATAGGTAATTAATAATGATGTTTCTATACTCTTGGAATCAGACTTGAATTCAGTGGTTTCTGGGAATTACAACAGCTACGTTTTACCCACATTCTAATTAAATTCATATCAGCATTAAGCTAAGAGAAACGGTATTTGCCAATTTATTATTATAAATGGTCACATACCTACTTTTTATCTTAGGAAATTTCTTGCCATGACAAAGCAATGGAACCATATTTAAGCCATAATTTTTTAAAAGAATTTAAGGACTTGCTTAGGCTTGTTTTATTGATCCAGTCTGGAAAGTATTAGGCCATGACTCCAGAATGCTTCTTTATATAGATATGTGTGTATTTTTTTAAATTTAATTTAATTCTATTTTAAGTGCTGGGATACATGTACAGGGTGTGCAGGTTTGTTATATAGGTAAACATGTGCTATGGTGGTTTGCTGCAGCTATTAACCTACCACCTAGGTATTAAGTCCCACATGCACTAACCATTTTTCTTGATGCTCTCCCTCCCCATCGACCCCCTGAGAGGCCTCAGTGTGTGTTGTTCCCCTTCCTGTGTCCATGTGTTCTAATTGCTCAGGTCCAACTTATCAGTGAGTGCATGCAGTGTTTAGTTTTTCTGTGTTAGTTTGCTGAGGATAATGGCTTCCAGCTCCATCCATGTCCCTGCAAAGCACATTTTCTCATTTCTTTTTATGGATGCGTAGTATTCCATTGTGTATATGTATAACATTTTCTTTATCCAGTCTTATTTATGGGCATTTGGATTGATTCCATATCTTTGCCATTATGAATAGTGCTGTAATTAATATATGTGTGCATGTATCTTTATAATAGAATAATTTATATTCCTTTGGGTATATACCCAGTAATGGGATTGCTGGATCAAATGGTATTTCTGGTTCTAGGTCTTTGAGGAATCACCACTGTCTTCCACAATGATTGAGCCAATTTACATTTTCTAGGTGAGAATTTTTAAATAATATTGCATTCCATTTCCAAATTTAAAAAAAGAGCAAAATAAATCTAAATTAATCCAAGTTCTTGATAACATCTTCAATTTCAGTATGGTTATATAAACTGCCATGCTATTCCATTAGAATATAATCACTTGAAATTCATTTTCTACTGAAGACTCTTTACGAATGATGAAATTATTCCTAAGTACTATCACTAGAGGGAATCAAAGTGAATATTTGAACCTTTAGTGTCTAAAATAAGTATTTTTTTTCCTAATTTGTCAAAATGCAAGAATTTGTAGCATGACACTTGAGGGAGTTGATTTAGCACAAAAATACTGACTTTTGCATCCTGTGAATTTTACCTTGAAGGAAATGTGGGATGATCTGAACTGCATTCTATTCTATTCAAATTCTAGCTGTCTTTTCATAATGAATGACATGACACCAACAGGATCTGCCACTGATTGACCACTAGTGAATGCCAGAAACTTAATGAGGTAATTATATATATATATATATATATATGCACATACACACATATGAATAAATTAAACTATATATTTATGATATATAAATTATATATCATAATAAATTAAACTATAAAGAAGTTTAAGCTATATAGTTTAATTTATTCCTCATACATTCTGCTATGAATGCAACTATGAAGAGTTGGTGTTACCATTTCCATTTTATGGATGAGGAAACTGAGGATCAAATAATTTACATAATTGTATCCCAAGATTATGCAATCAGTAAGTGTGATTGGTCTCATATTCCAAGGCCAGTTTGTCCAACAATAAAGCCTGTCCTCATCAGTATTATGCTTGGCAGTTTGTTACTATAGTGGTGTCATTTTCTGGCATCTATACCGTTGTTTAATGTTTACCTGGAAGTATCTAGAAAGGTGCCAGCAAGGTATCCCATCACTTTCCTGTCCCTTTTTAAAAACAGCTTCTTCATCCTATGAGCTAAATAGTTTTTAAAAAGAAACAATGAAAAAGTTCAGATATACTACATATAAAAAAAGAGTTATATTCACTTGAAGGACACCATAGCATTTTAACAAGTCAAGGTGTACATGTGTCTTCTGAGATATAAAGACTTGAGTTTCAATCACAGGTTTGCCACTTATTGGTTGTGAGTCCCTGTTTGATATTCTGGTCACTTGCCTGTTTGCTCTTTGATCTTTTCTTTGTACTTTCTCTGCTGTATTCTGTATTGCAGGGCGCTGACTTCATCAAACTGCATTTCACAGGCTCTTTTGCCTATTGGATTCTAGCTAGGATCAACCAGTGGAGGGCACTGGAAGAGAAAGGAAAGATGAAACAAGAAGAAAGCTTGTTTTTGCTACAGTTAGTCCTTGGGCAGTGGCTCCATCTTCTTTGTAGTTTATAGTTCCTGCACTGTAGTGGTTGTAGCTTACATCAAGCCATTCTAGCACTCGAAGTCTGGTAATAACACCTATTCCTTGGTCCTTCAGTCCTAGGGCTGATGATGGCTTTTTGCTATTTTTGAGTTCTGAGTTGCTTCACTACCTCTTATTTGCTTTTTCAGCTCTACCAACCCCTTTGAGGATAGTTCCCCATATTAAATATTTCCTACTGAGCTACTTATTGTGAATTCTGATTTGCTGACTGAAACTGTCATATCATGGCCAGTTATTCAGCTTTACTGAGGCTCAGTTTCTTTATTTACAAAATAAGAATGATAATGACTTGCAAGTTACAATCCTTACCTAGAATAACTAGGAAAAAAAGACATATTAGTAAAATCAAGAATGAAAAAGGAGGTATTGTAACAGATGCCTCAGATATAAAAAGGATCATGAGACTATTATAAATAATTATATGCCAAAAATTATGTAATCATGAAGAAATGGATACATTCCTAGAAACATACAATTTATCAAAACTGTATCAAGAAGAAATAGGAGCCTTGAACAGACTAATAACTTATTTGTTATTAAGATTTCAGCTGCAAACAAAACCTCTCAACAAAGAAAAGCCTGTAACTAGATAGTTTTACAGGTGAATTCTGTAAAACATTTAAAGAATTAATAACAATTCTTCTTAAAGTCTTCTGTAAAATAGTAAAAGAGGAAATACTTCCAAACTCATTTTATGAAGCCAACATCACTCTGATCAAAGCCAAAGACACCACAAAAGAGCCATATAGGCCAATATAACTGATGAACATAGATGCACAATTTCTCAAAAAAATACTACTAGCCAATTAGATTCAACAGCACAGGAAACAAATTATCACCATGACACATTGTGATTTATCTCTGGGATTCAAGTTTGTTTTAACATATGCAAATTGGTCAATATGATATACTGCATTAACAAAATGAAAAATAGAAACCACACGACCATCTCAATAGATACAGAAAAAGCATTAACAAAGCTCAGTATTTATTCATGATAAAAACTCTCAACAAAAGAGGTATATAAACAACATACCCCAACACAATAAGGGCCATTTATGGAAAAACCACAGCTAACTTCATAATCATTGGGTAAAAATTGAATGCTTTTTAATTAGTAGCAAGGCAAGGATTCCCCCTCCTACCACTTCTATTTGACATTGTGCTGGAAGTCCTAGCCAAAGCAATCAGACAAGAAATAAACAAATGCCATCCAACTCAGAAAGGAAAGAGTAAAATTATCTGCTTATAGATGGTAAGACCTTATATATAGAAAGCTCTAAAGACACCATTAAAAACTATTAAAACTAATAAATCGAGTAAAGTTGCAAGAAACAAAATTAACATGCAGAAATCAATAGCATTTCTTTACACTAGTACCAAACTATTCAAAAAAAGGATTTTTTTAATTTAAAAAAGCACATAATAGTATCAAAAAGAATAACACACTTAGGAATAAATTTAACCAAAGACACAAAAGATATGTTCATCGAAAACTATAAAATATTAATGAAAAAAAATTGAAGAAGACACCAATTAATAGAAATATATCTTTTGTTCATAGATTGGAAGAATTAATATTGTTAAAATAACCTTATTATCCAAAGAAATCTATAGAACAGATTCAATGAAATCCATGTCAAAATTCCAATGGCATTTTTCACAGAAATGGAGGAAACAGTTTTTAAATACTAATTGAAAGTCTGGGTCAGTGAAAACAATCACTTCTGGTATCAGGGGCAAATGAGCACCAAAAGGTTTCACCCTAGGTAAGTCCTTTGGCAAGACTCTTCTCAGCACCTCAAGAATGGCAAAGCTGAGTCAACAGAGCATACTTGGTGTGGCCAGCACAGGAAGTTTGAGAAAAAGACATTAGAGAAAAAAGAAATAGTATATGGAGGAATTTTGTTGGAAACTTGCCTATATATTGAGCTGAAGGGAACCCTAGCTTGAGGTCTCCAAAAGACCTGTTCCAACCACAATTGTATATCACATAGGAAGATGGGGAAAGAGTGAGAATGACTATATACCTCATGTAGTATTTTGGTAAAAGTCACGTAGCAAGAATGAACTATGTCCTTGTTCCAACTCTATTACTGGTTTACCTGGTGATACTCTATTTCTCCATCTGCAAATAATTCCTGACCCACAGAGCTGGGCTTTGTTAATGTGAAATTTAATTTAATAAATATTTATTAACATTTATTATGTGCCTAGTAGTGGTATACATCTAGGGATGCAGCAAAGTGATTTCATTCCAGTGAGACAGTCAGACAATAAAAGCAAAAACAAAACAATAACAACAAAAACATACCTGGGCAGCATGGATAGTATGTTAGATGGTGATAAATATTACAGAAAGAATAAAGTAGCAAGTGTGGGGAAAGGGTCATATTTTAAATAAAATGACCAGGGAAGGCCTCAATACAGAATATTAAATATGGGTAAAGACTAAGTGAATGAATAAACAAGCAATTGTCTTTCTAGGGATAGATCATTTAAACAGAGGAGAGACAAAGCAAAGGTTCTGATGCAGGAATGCTTAACAGGTTTATGAACTAACAAAAAAGCCAGCATGTGGATGAAAGAAAGATTCACAGATGTCATTGCATGGGGTAGGGTGTAATAGATCTAAAGGATCTTGGAGGCTACTTTGGCTTTACTCAGAGTGAACAGCAAAGCCATTCAAGTGTTTGGAGCAGAGAAGTTGTATTACCTAATTTATGTTTTAACATGATGCCTGCAGTTTCTGGTTATTGGCAGGATGAAGCAGGGCAAGAGTGTGAGAGGGGAGACTGGTTAAGAAAGCCCAACTTCCACCTGCTTATTTCTGTCATTAGCCTCTCCTTGCTGGTCGTATACTTCCTTCTTAACCCCCACTCCCACTGCTCTTTTGCTTCAAGTTCTCTTATAATGCTCTTTCTAATTTTATCAGAAAAAGAGATAATATAAACTCATTTATTTTGAATTGTAAATGATATACAGGTTTTGTTGAATAAGCAGTGTGTGTAGCTTAAACAAAAAGAAAGAAGCTCTAATTGCAGAATGACAGATATAAGTGGACAATATTTTATTTGGGTCAGAGGGCCTTTTGAAAATACCTGAATGACTCTATACAGGTACCCAGATACTCTGAGTAATGAGGCCAGCTTCAGTTCAAATCTTTTATTACAAAAGGCAAGTTAAATGCAAACAGAAGACCAGGGTTCTTTATAAATCTCACAGGGTAACAGAATATTACATTCATACTATCAACCTTAATCCATTTAATTACTATGTCATTTGTGGGTTTCACCTCCTTAATCTGTCTCCAATCAATCTCTTCATATTGTTAGGACATTCAACTTCAATTTTGAGAACTGATTTGGCCTTCTAATTTGTTTCCAGTGCTCCAGGCTTAATGCCCAACCAAACCAATTTTCACGCTAGAATGATCTTCCTAAAATGCAAAAAATAAATAAAAAGTTGTAATGGCTTTCCCTTGCCTTAGGATAGTCCAGTCTCTTTGTCTGATGCGTGAGTTCCATTAGGAAACTAACCATCCCACCGCCATGTTAATGCCTTCTACGCGCATTTTCTGCTCCAGCCACACTCCATGCTGTCTCTTTCCCCTGGGGTTGGGTGCTCTCTATTTTCTTTTCAGTAAATATTCTTATTCTCTTCATCTCTCTACTTTCCCCAACTTCTCTAACAGCTCATTTCTATTCATTCTTCAGAATTTGGTATAGACATCAACTCCTATGAAAAGCCTTCCCTGATGCCTATGACTCAGCTTCCTCTTCCAAGGGTTCCCATAGCAACCTTCTCTGGCATTTTCACACTTCACATAGCAAAGAGATTTTCTGTTAGTTGCTGGTTTGCCCTCCCCATTAGATTTTGAGTGCTTAAGGTCAGGGATCTTGCTTTATTTGAGTGTCTACAGTGCCTAAGAAGGCGTCTAATGCATAATAAAACCTTAATAGATGATTGAGAATATAAATGAAAGCTGTATATGGGACTTTTTAAGAAAGTCAAAACATGAAACAAGAGAAAATGATACAATTATTCTCCAAATAAGCCAGTTGCTTGGGAGAAATATAACTATTCCTGATGCTGAGGCCAAAGGGAAGTTTCTCCCTTGGATCTTAGAAAATGCGCTAAGAGTATATAATAGGCTTAAATGCTATGTAAAAAGAAGCAAACAATTACCCCAGTGGTTACAATAAATTAGTGCCACTAATCTTTGATTTGCTGAAGTTAGTGAGGCTGGACATAATGATAACTTTAGTTTTTTTCCAGTTTTAAGTAGTGTTTAAATAGTGATAATCATTGCAGTGTAAATTCCCTGCAAAAAATTTACATATTCATTTGTAGGTAATTTTCTAAAACCCAAACATAGGCTAAAAAACCTTTTTAAACAGAACATTGGTCTAATTTAACACTACTTTAGCTAAATAATTCTTCAGTGTAAAATAGAGAATTATTATATGTGATAATTTAAAGAAATTCCTTATGATTATGAAAATGCAGTATAAAAAGCCCAAATAACAATAAGTATAATGTTAAATTGCATTTTTTTCAAGGCCATTAAACAATGAAATAATGATTTTCTTTCAATTAAGCTATAAATTCTTTAGTTCTAAAAATGAAAATGGATATGGACCTCTTTTTTCATTTTTAAAAACTTTATTTGAAAATAGCAATCATTGGTCAATTGATTACTATTATCATTTCCTTTTGGGTTAAGAGTAGGTTACTTTAGTCACGTCAGGTTCCCATTAAGTTCTAGGGCTTAATTACAGTTTTTCAAACCCTGAAATTTCTTATCTACTGTGTGACCCCAGCCTGCCTGCTTTGAAGATCTATTTTCATGTTCTCGAGGCTCTAGAGGGAAATTTTCTGAACTCATGACAGCTCCCTCCTGAGATCCCTGCCTTAGCAATAAGAGACAATGAACTAAGTACCTCATTTGTAATCTCTGAATAAACTAAAAGGAAGAAACTGAGGAAAAATTAATATAAGTAGAGTTTATTTGGACCATGCTTTGGACAGCGATCTGGAAGGATAGAGTCAAGTTGTCCTAAATATATATTACAATTAGCAGCCGTTGCCAATGGATTTCCTTTTGTTTTTCAAAGCCCAGCTTTCTGATATATGGAATGGATTTCTAATGAAAAAGAAGAGGCAGTTCCTGAATTGTTTACCAATAATTTACATTAAAACAGCATAATCTGTTGATTAGCTAACTATACATTATTCTTTGTATGACAAATTCCATGGCCAGGCACAGTTGCTCATGCCTGTAATCCCAGCATTTTGGGAGGCCAAAGCAGGAGGATCATTTAAGCCCAGAAGTTTGAGATCAGCCTGGGCAACATAGCAAGACCCCATCTCTACTGAAAATAAAAAATAAAATAAAATAAATTAGCCTGGTGAGGCGGTACACGCCTGTAGTCCCAGCTACTCCAGAGGATGAGGTGGGAAGATTACTTAAGCCTGGGGGCTTGAGGCTGGAGTAAGCCCTGATCATGTCATTGCATTCCAGCCTGGGCAATAGAGCAAAAGTCTGCTGAGAGAAAAAGAGAAGAAAGGAAAGAAGGGAAGGGAAGGGGAGGGGAGGGGAGGGAAAAAGCAGGGAAGGGGAAAAGGAGGAAAGGAAGAAAGAAAGGAAAGGAAGAAAGAAAGGAGGAAGGGAGGGAAGGAAAGAAAAGAAGGAAAAAAGAAAGAAAGAAAAGAAAGAAAAAGAAAGAGAACTAAAATTCTAGAAATATGAAGATAATGGGTAAGACAGCTCATCAGGAGCAAAATTACTTTAAACAATTGCCCTCAGGCATGGGGAAGGAGATGGCATGATGAAGTCCCACCTTCTGCCTCTCTGGGTCTGATACATTTTACATACTTTACACAGCTCAGTCTGTTGTGAAGGATTTTTCTTTTCTCAAGTTTTCAGTCCAAATCATCCTCTAAATTGCTGTGCAAATCTAGTCAAGGAACATCATGCCTGTATTTCTATTAAAGGGGGTGTTTGGATAAAAGGTTCCCTAAATTTCATTTCATCTTTACTATCCTAAGTTTTGGGACTATGATTGTACAGGGAATTTTAATTATATCTATAAATTTTTCAGCCAGACAATTGCTGGATGCCTCGGGCAAGGTATACCTCTTTGAGCCCCTAAACTGATGTTATCAGTACTTGGACCTCCTTTTTAGGAGTAAGCTCGTTGAGGCTCCTAGTATACCTTAAAAGAACACATATACTTTTTGGCCATAAAAATGTTTACTGCCTCTGTGTCACCCACCTTCCCATGGAAGTAAGGTAGTGTCTCAGTCTAATCTTGCTCAGAGAGAGATACTTTGTTGAAGAAATCACCTCAATAATGAAGAATTTTCTATATCTGGTCATCATAGTAATCTTCACTACAAAGGTGATAAAAGGAGATGTCTGCCGAGATTTCAAGTGCCGTGTAGACTAGAATCCAAGTTTAGAACCCTGTCAATTTACAATTGCACATTAAAGGTTCTAGGATTTTTTACATTTCATTGGAGCTAGTGAGAGCAAAAATCAAAGGAAGAAAAAAAAAGTGGAGAGTCAGTATGTAAACCAACTGCTATTCAAATCTCTTTGGCCTTGAGGACATGAGACAGAGTAAAAGCAGGAAAAAGAAACATGAACTAACTTGGGGGGTCCTGCAAACCCTGGTTCCAGCTGTATCTGAAATCAGTAAAGCAAAACTATGACTGAAGAACTGACGTGGAGATTTAAATGATAGCTGGTGATGACATAATTTGTGGTTAGACTGGATGGATGTAGAAGGCAAAAGAAAGAGAAAAGTCAAGAATTACTCTCTTCCTGAAGTGAGCAACTAGGACAGAGTTACCAACAATAATAATGAAGAAGGCTATTGACACATTGTGCATTAATGCTAAGCTTGTTTTGTGAGATAAATTGTTCATGTTTCCATGTCCATCCATGGCCTGGAATAGTTGCAGAATCATCAAGTTTATTTTCTTTTTTTAAAATTTTACTTTAAATTCTGGGGTACCTGTGCAGACCTTGCAAGATAGTTACATAGATATACACATGCCGTGGTGGTTTGCTTCATCCATCTCCCCATCACCTAAATTGGGTATTTCTCCTAATGCTATCCTTCCCCAATCTCCCCACCTGCTTCTATCCCTCCCCTAGTCCCCTACCCCTCAACAGACCCCAGCGTGTGATGTTCCCCTTTCTGTATCCATGTATTCTCATTGTTCAACACCCACTTAGGAGTGAGAACATGCGGTGTTTGGTTTTCTGTTCTTGTGTCAGTTTGCTGAGAATGATGGTTTCCAGATTCATCCATGTCCCTGCAAAGGACGTGAACTCATCTTTTTTTGTGGCTGCAGAGAATTCCATGGTGTCTATGTGCCACATTTTCTTTATCCAGTATATTGTTGATGGGCATTTGGGTTGGTTCCAAGTCTTTGCTATTATAAACAGTGCTGCAATGGACATATGTGTGCATGTGTCTTTATAACGGGATAATTTATAATCCTTTGGGTATATATGCAGTAATGAGATTGCTGGATCCAATGGCATTTCTATTTCTAGGTCCTTGAGGAATCGCCAATCTGTCTTCCACATGGTTGAACTAATTTACACTCACACCAACAGTGTAAAAGCATTCCTGTTTCTCCACATCCTCTCTGGCATTTGTTGTCTCCAGATTTTTTAATGATTGCCATTCTAACTGGTGTGAGATGGTATCTCAATGTGGTTTTGATTTGTATTTCTCTAACGAGCAGTAATGATGAGCATTTTTTCATATGTTTATTGGCCTCATAAATGTCTTCCCTTGAAAAGTGTCTGTTCACATCCTTCAGCCACTTTTTGATGGGGTTGTTTGGTTTTTTCTCATAAATTTGTTTTAGTTCTTTGTAGATTCTGGATAGTATCCCTTTGTCAGATTGGTAGATTGAAAAAATTTTTTCCCATTCTGTTAGCTGCTGGTTCACTCTAATGATTGTTTCTTTTGCCATGCAGAAACTCTTAAGTTTTATAGATCCCATTTGTCTATTTTGGCTTTTGTTGCCACTGCTTTTGGTGTTTTAGTCATGAATTCCTTCCTATGCCTATGTACTGATATAGTATTGCCTAGGATTTCTTCTAGGGTTTTTACGGTGTTAGATCTTAGGTTTAGATCATTAATCCATCTGGAGTTAATTTTTGTATAAGGTGTAAGGAAGGGGTCCAGTTTCAGCTTTCTGCACATGGCTAGCCAGTTTTCCCAACACTATTAAACAGGGAATCCTTTCCCCATTGCTTGTTTTTGTCAGGTTTATCAAAGATTAGATGTTTGTAGGTTTGTGGCATTACTTCCAAGGCCTCTGTTCTGTTCTGTTAGTCTATATCTATGTTTTGGTACCATGCTGTTTTGATTACTCTAGCCTTGTAGTATAGTTTGAAGTCAGGTAGCATGATGCCTTCAGCTTTGTTCTTTTTGCTTAGGATTGTCTTGGCTTTGTGGGCTCTTTTGGTTCCATTGGAAGTTTAAGGTGTTTTTTTCCAGTCCCGTGAAGAAGGTCAATGGTAGCTTGATGGGGATAGCCAATCTGTAAATTACTTTGGGCAGTAGGGCCATTTCACAATATTGATCCTTCCTAACCATAAGCATGGAATTTTTTCATCTCTTTGTGTCCTCTCTTATTTCCTTGAGTAGTTTGTAGTTCGTCTTGCAAATTGGATAAAAAGTCACAACCCATTTGTGTGCTGTATTCAGGAGACCCATCTCACATGCAAAGACACACATAGACTCAAAATAAAGGGATGGAAGAAGATTTACCAAGCAAATGGAGAGCAAAAAAAAGCAGGAGTTGCAATCCTAGTCTCTGATAAAACGGACTTTAACAAAGATCAAAAGAGACAAAGAAAGGCATTACATAATGGTAAAAGGATCAATGCAACAATAAGAGCTAACTATCCTAAATATATATGCACCCAATACAGGCGCATCCAGATGCATAAAGCAAATTCTTAATGACCTACAAAGAGACTTAGGCTCCCACACAATAATAGTGGGAGACTTTAACGCTCCACTGTCAATATTAGACAAATCAACAAGATAGAAAATTAACAAGGATATTCAGGACTTGAACTCAGTTCTGGACCAAACAGACCTAATAGACACCTACAGAACTCTCCACCCCAAATCCACAGAATACACATTCTTCTCAGCACCACATCACATTTACTCTAAAATTGACCACATAATTGGAAGAAAATCACTCCTCAGCAAATGCAAAAGAACAGAAATCATAACAAACAGTCTCTCAGACCACAGTGCAATCAAATTAGAACTCAGGATTTTAAGAAACTCATTCAAAGCCGCACAACTACATGGAAACTGAACAACCTGCTCCTGAATGACTACTGGATAAATAATGAAATGAAGGTAGAAATAAAGATGTTCTTCAAAACCAATGAGAACAAAGACACAGCGTACCAGAATCTCTGGAAATTTATCTTCTTAAATGATCCCTCCAACCTGGCTTTTTCAAACTGTTGTCATTGTTGCCATTTATAAAAAACAAAGCATTCTCAGAGATGGAGAACCAGCCAAACCACCTGAGGTAAGTGATTGCCATCACAAGAAAAATATTCAAGTGCTGGTGTTTGATGAGAAATTTCAGAATAATGACAAGGCTGCTTGGTCCTATGAAACTCCAATATAGCTTCTCCCTTAAAGTAAGCCTCAATGATTAATTGTCCAAAAGAACCATGACATTTTGCAGACATTTATGCATAAAGTAAGACAACAGTTTGGTTCTATGGAATCAGGCTGTAACTTGTTCCAGGGACTGTGTTAGAGTCCTCAGAATACACTACTTAAATAGATTACAATGCCCACCAAAGTTGTGCGATCCACTGGCCTTGACATGTCATTCTAATTCCACTGAGAAGAATTATGGAGAGGGCAAATATAAATTTGTACACGTGGTGATTGTGATGAGCCACAGTGTATATATTTTTTACTTAAAATTGTGTGAATAATAGAGTGAATAAATAAAAATCTCCAAAATAACATTTTACCAGAAATATCTAGCATGTTTCCATTCATTTCTTTTCTTTTTGGAGGGGCCAAAACTGTGTAACATGGACACGTCTAATTGCAAGGAAGGCCAAGATTTTGCGTTTTGTTTGTTTGTTTTGTAGCCTGGGAACACTGATACTCCAGACAGATAAATCTCTTAATAACACAGAGGAGAATGAATAATTTGGTAGGCAACCAGCACTAGTAGTGTCTGCCACATATAGCCGTTTCTTTCTTTATATAATATAACTGGGTTAACCATTTGTTTTCTTTGCAAAAAGCACTTGGATACCTGCACAAAATTCCAGCTAGTATTTGAGAAATTGCCCAATGATGACATTTTATATATAAAATGCACTTTGTCACAATAAGAGGTAACAAAGAGAAAGACCACTGAGTTTTTGTTTCTTTGTTTTCCTTTTAATATAGAATGGGCTATGAGAACGTTATTTTTAAGACTAATGCCTTATCCTAATCTTTGGTTTTACTAGTTCAGTTATTAATTTATAGAAAATGAACCAAAGAAAAACATGTCAAAAAAACACATTTATTCTTTATTAGCGTAAAAAATTCAGTGACCAGAATTGCTATTATCTAAGTACCGTCAGACATGGTAGCGCATATAAAACACTTAGAGCAGTATTTTGATATTTGTTAAGCAATCAATCATGCCACTTGAACTTTTTCATTCTCACCATATCCTGGAATACTTGGAAAGCCAAATTCAAAATATGAATGTTCTGGGCAACATAGCAAGAACTTGCCTCTATAAAAAAAAATTAAAAATTAGTAGAGCATACTGATGCTGGCCTGTAGTCCTAGTTACTCTGGAGGCTGAGGTGGGTAGATCACTGGAACCCAGAAGCTTGAGATTGCATGAGCCATGACTGCACCACTGCACTCCAGCCTGCACAACAGAGTAATAGACTGTCTCTAAATAAATAAATACAACAGTTTTTGGAAAACATAAAATAAGAGTAAAATGAATTAGTTAGACATAAATAAAATAGGCCATGTGGAACCCAGAGAAGTTTCATTATTCCAGAATACACTGCTTTGATAGGCAAAATGCTTATTTTCCTCATAATCTCTGCCTCTCTTTCTCTGTTTATATGCTCCCTACCTGCTTCTCCTTCTCTGTCTGACTCTTCCTCTCTTTCCATGTGAGGATAAGATTTGATAAATGATGCTTCCTGGTCTCTGGAGTATCATTTCTAAAATCACATTGATAAGGACAAGAGGCATGAAAATACTAGGTAGAAAGGGGTGGTACCCGGCAAAGGCCCCACCCTCAAGCCTGGAAACATGCAGCCCAAAGTGGGAACAAGCATTCCTAGTTTTCCTGCCCAAATGTTGCCTTTTCTAAGACCACTCGGGTCTGTCATGTTCCTATCCTCTGGCCATATAGGCCCCAGGCTTCACAAGCAGAGAAACACAGGAACAGAAGAGAGGTAGAGTGGTAGAGCAGTGCAGCAGAGGAGAGAGGAGAGGGAGCATCTGAATGTTGAGAGGAGTTTGGCCAGGGACGGTTGGAGGGGAATTGACCATGGATGGCCAAACTCCAGGGGAAGATAATCTTCCCACTCCATCCCCTTTTCAGCTCCCCATCTATCCCACTCAGAGCCACCTTTGCCACTAAACAAAATCCCCTCAGTCACCATCCTTCAAGTCCGAGTGACCTGATTCTTCCTAGACACCAGACAAGGACCTGGGTACCAAGGGGACAGGGTGTAAAAGCTGTTACACCAACTCTGTACTAAGCTGGTTTTACACTTAACCATCCATGGATGGCAACTGCTAAAAGGGCATTAATTGTAACGCACCCCTAGATGCTACCACAGGGGGCTGGGGCCCAAAAGCTCTTGCCCCAGCTCCTGTACTTGCCTGTCTCTGTGCTCCCCCTCCCGTAAGGGGCTTGAGTGAGCAGTGGTGAGCAAATGAGCCACACCCCTGTCACAAATCGGGGGTCAGGGAACTCTCACATTTCAACATGCTAGTCAACAACTCTAATCTACCTACAACATTTCTTTAAGACAGTCATAAGATATAAAAGCAGTGCAGACTGCTGCACTGCTCTGCCACTCTGCCTGTCTTCTGTTCCTCTGTTTCTCTGCTTGTGAAGCTGGGGTTCCATATGGACAGAGGATAGGAGCATGACAGGCCAGAGTGGTCTTAGAAAAGGCACTTAGAAAAAGTAACCCCAATTTTTAAGGTTTTTATATTTGTTTCTTTTTAGATGGATGCTTTTCATTCTAGGGGCTTTTCTCCTTGCCAATCTGATGAAAATATCCCAACCTGTTAGAACACTTTTATTTCTTTGAAAGCCATCAATTTTTCTTGCATTATATTAGCTTACATTCTGAAAAATGACATTTTCTATCTTTTCTTTTGATTCTAGGAGTTTCTTTGATTACAGTGCTGCCACCTTATATTCCCCACCTAAAATACTCTATTCTTTGGAAACCATCTAATGTATAATCTCAGAAAAGACCCACTAATGAGCTAAAGATTGACATAGTAATTTTTGTTTCAATGGGAAAAACATTCAGAGGGTGAGGAATGTGCATTTCTCTTATTTCGTTTCAATAGCAGCAATCAAACTTCTAATTAAAATTAGGTACACAATTATTTCTAAATGATTTTGGTGACTTCATTAATCTGCAGTGATGAGTTACCTCTCTAATATTTAATATCCTGACAAGGCAAGCCACATATTATCAAGCACAAGTCAAATTTCAGTCAGCCCTCTATTTCTGGACACTAAGAACCCATTGCTTCTCTTGTGTGATGAGTGGCATATTTTCCCACACAGCTTGTATCCTGACTAGAGCGAACATTTGTCTCACACTGTAAACTTAGAGAGGGCAGACAACATTGGCAGTTGTAAAGCATTTTAGCTCCCTCGAAGGAGCACTAAGCGGAGGCAAAGAAACTGCTCATCAACTCTCCCAGCCACTCAGCTTGAACTCCTTGGTTTTGAGGCTGAAGTAGCTGCACTCGGAGGCTAGCTACTGGGACCTCTTTTATTCCCAAGGGGAGAGTTGCCCTTTTGTAAGAATCATGTCTTTAAATAATAATTTTATTGTAACATGCCCAGAGGTTGCTTTGTTCATAGTCCTGCCCCTGGGGAATCTCATCCATGATCTCATGATGCTGCTAATCTTTATCTCCAATCCTATCTTCTCTTTTGTGATTTGTACTCAGCTGAAACCATCCTTATAAATTTCATGAAATTTATCATGGAAGAAGGAAGGGGGAGAAACAAAAATAAACCAAGCTTGCAGCAATTCAGCTTTAATCATTGGGTCAACTTGTTCTCTGACCTGCTTTCTCATGGTTGTTCACAGTCTACTCCTCCAGAATCTCGTGAGCCCTGTCACAGATTATAGCTCTCCTTAATTGCTGTATAGACAACAACCTGAACATTCTGAAATATTAAATTTACCCTTTGAGGTATTCTTTCAGTCCTGCATACCAGTGAATTTACTGACATCAGCTGGTCTGAAGAACCCCATGAGAAGCTGACTTACCCAAACAATGCAGTTTCTACACCCTGATGATTTCATCTCTCTTACCCCAAGCAATCAATGACCCCAATTTTCCATCCCCTTGCCCTCCATAAATCCCTTAAAAACCCTGGCCCAAAACTCCTTGGAGAGATGGATTTGAGGGTCTCCTTCCATCTCCTCAGCCACCCTGAGATCATTAAATACTTTCTCTGATGGTAACGCTGCTGCCTCAGTGTGTAAGTCTGTTACTGCGCAGTGGGCATATAAGCTTGTTGGTCCTTTAACACAACCATCCAACTAATTCCTGACACTTGAATAACAAAGAGTCAGGGCTTTGTTGACTCATTTTCTTTACTTTAAAATATGTTTATCATTCAGGAATCCCAGTAACCCATGTCAGAATATTGAGGCTCCTTTTCAATTTCTTTATTTTTTTAACCTCTCATAAGTAATCAATGACCAACTCTCAATTCTTCTATCTCTTTAACATTTTTCTGATGTTAAAAAAAAAGCTTAGACCATTACCATTCAAACTGCCTCTTATAGCCGTCTCCCAAGCACTCCTTTCCTGTTCCCAATAGTAATCTAAATGTCATTCCCATATATGCCTTTCCTGTATATGAGGTGGGTAATTCAGAAAAAAATGATCCAACCCCCAACTTCAGGGATAGATCTGATTGATCGAATGGCAGTTCTACTGTTCTTGTCCCAAAGATTGGTTCCTAAACCTAGCTTTTCATATTCCCATGAATGAAAGATTAGATGACAAGCACATAATCCATTTTGCCAAGGAGATGCAAGAGGACAACTGCTGGAAATTTTCCTGAGGACTTAAAGCCTGGATGCATTTACCACATGAGGAAAACCAGCCAGAAGATAAAGTATAGCCCAGAAATAAAAGAGAAATGGATCTGAGATAGGTGCTTTAATCTATCTTCAAAGCCCACCCTACATCACTACTTTCATTGCATAAGCCAATAAGCTTACTTATTTATTAACAGTATTTGATTTGGAGTGTCTCTCATGTGCAACATAGAAATCCTAACTATTGATTTTCTCTCACTATGGTTATCACCACAGTTTCCCAAGTTATCTCTCTATCTATGGTTTAAGCCACTAATGTTGACCACTTATTCTCTCGACAGAGTGATCTTTTGAAAAACTTTTCAAATCTATGCAGCTGCTCTCTGCTTAATCTTCCACTATGATACCCTATCATCTTTAGAATAAATTAAACTTCATCAACATGACACACAAGGTCTCAATCATTGAGTTTTTTTCTGTCTTCCAAGCCTCATATCTCCCTTCTTCTGAATGTAAATTCTATGCTACAGCCCTGGTCAATGATTATGCCTCCCAGAATACAAGGTTATCATTCACCTCTTTGTCTTTGACTACATTTCTTGTTGTAGAATACAGTTTAGCTCCATTCCTTCAGCAACAACCTACTTTGAACCTACATTGTACCCAAATGTGTGCAATGCATTGGCAAAGTCCTTTCCTCCTTGCTTACCTGATGCCACCCTGCTGTAAAGCCTGTCTCCTCCTTAGAGAACTGCCCGTTCTCCTTTGTTTCATGCTCCCCTTCCTGGTAACACTTATAACACTGTTTCAATTGTTTGTTATAATTGGTCTCTCTTTAGCATCTCTCTTAAAGGCAAGCCAGATTTATTATTTATCTCCATAGTTCCTAATGTTGAGGTTGATATATTGATTTATTCACACAATTAAGTAAACAGAAAAACAGATTATTAAAATTGGGAGTCACATTAGGTATGAGCTAATACTAAGAGTGAATGAGTGAGGTAACCTACTGCCTGCTGACAAATGGCCCCTGATACTTGGCCTCCACGTAAGAGAGGCCATAGCAAGTGAAGAGCTGATGGTGACTGGAGAGCATGAGCAGATGCCAGAGGCATGCACATCTCAGCTCAGATCATTGTCAGGATGTAAATAGGCTCCATGTTACCAGCACATCTGCTGTTTGTTCAAAAAAAAAAAGAAAGAAAAGAAAAAACCCACCATACAAGGCCAATATGATTGGCCTCACCTCTCTGGACTAAATATGCCCATGCCTGATAGCATCCTCCAATTTATTCCAGTCTCATTTTATAAGTGAGGAAACCAAAACCAGAACCAAAACACAGTTTCCCCTAAGAGATCACTTGATTAAGGGTACATGCCTGTCCTGTACACGCTCATGGACCCTGCTCACTTAAGGTTTTAGAGCAGTTCGTTTATCTGTATCCCTCCTCCATCACACTGCATGTTCTATGAGTGTAGAGAGAGCCCTTGTCATTCGCTTTCCACATGACCAGGAACTCGGTGCTCTGCAAATACTCCTTGAATAGATATTAAATGGAAATCATGCTGCTGGCAGACAGCATTTGACTCTTGGCACCACCTTTAGCGTGTAGATTTGTAGATCCACTCAATAGGACATTTAATAAATCTTTCTGTGCTGAACTCTTAAAAGTTGGGAGTGGAATAGATGGCAGATCTTAAAGTTGTGGGAGAGTTGTGTAGATCAATCTCTGCTACAAAGCATAAAGGTGACATAGAAGAATAATGGCTTGCGTAAGGCCAAGAGAAAGGAACATCAGTTATAGGGGTAGATATGGAGAGCTTCCTTAACTGAGTGACCAAGTATGTATATGTAGGGCTCTGATAAATAGAGAATGAACTGTTGCCCTGAGGAGTTGGTGTGCCATCTTAGCGAATGCCGGGCATACACGCATGATGTCTTGCTGCATCCATTTTTGCCTCCATGAGCATCTCTGTACTAAGTAAACCTGTTGGGGAATTTTTCCTAGCCATAGAAGGCAGAACAATGTCTTGCTACGTACCCAGAGCCTAATCTTCAGAACCCGTGTGTGACTATGTAGGTTACATGGCAGAGTAATTAAGGTAACACATGGAATTATTGTGGCTAATCAGCTCATCTTAAAATGGGGAGATTATTCTGGATTATCCAGATAACACCAGTGTAATCACAGAGTCCTTATAAGTGGAAGAGGGAGGCAAAAGAGCCAGAGTCAGATGTAAACTAAAAATAAAATTCTAAGCCCCCGCCTACTATACACACTACCTCTTGGCCATGGACACCCCAGAAAAACTTGAAAACTGACAGGATGGGAGGTCAAACACACCTGGTTATATGCCCTCCCTTTTGGAGTTAAACTAGATATCATAAGACTAACAGGACAGACTTTGTGGCAGTGAGATACCAAACTAACAGGACCTAAGGCCATGCCACGCAAGGGTTAAGTCATCCACCCTACATTTAAAGAATAAACTGTGTTCTAATTGTCACAAATTTTTCCTTTTTCTTACGTAAATGACTAAAGAAATACTGGCCTCGAAATAAGCAATGTTGAAACTTCCCAGATTACCAATCATTAGACACTTACTAAGGGCCCCTGTTCCACCAACCCTAACTAAAACTTTGATTGGACAAGAGACTGATTTCAATAACTTACTCCCAATTAGAAGCCCAGTGACTGTGGATAGGTTTTGGTCAGTTTACAGAGGCTGCACACTTAAGCACCTCTGAGTCCTGAGAAGACTTTTAGACCCACAGGGTCTAATTTTCACGTATTTAAGTGTTAAGTCTCTACCTCAAAGTGAACATAGATTGTATGTTACATGCACATTTGTTCAGTGCGCATGTGTCAGGACCACCTTCCTGAATATTCAGAGCTTCTCCCTCATCCCGTTAGATATGTATGCGTAGCCAATCTGTTCATCATAAAGCTCCTAGCCTAGCCCCTCCTCCTTTGAAGTGCCATCTTTTATCTTTGCCAGAGACTATGTTTCCCACTCTGTGAAATGGCCAACTGTAGGCTATAATCCTTTACAAGAAATAAAATTTCCTTTTTTTAAATGTGTAGATCTTGTGTTTTTTAAATTAAGAGACTAGGATATATGATCATGAATACAGAGGTTAGAGTGATGAAGTTGTGAGCTGTGAGGACTGAGGAAGGGAACCATGAGACAGGCTATGTAGACAGCCTCTAGCCAGTGTGAAAGGCAAGGAAACGGATCTCAGAGCTTCCAGAAAGAAACATGGCCCTGACAACTCCCTTATTTTTGGCCCATTGAGCCTCATTTTGGACTTCTGATCTCCAGAATTGTAAGAAAATTAATTAGCATTGTTTTAAGATGCTGTTCTTGGAAATTTGTTACAGTGCCATAGGAAAGTCATATATTAGCTGTTTGATCTTGACAAATTACCAAACCTCTTGGAGCCCTGCCTATGTGACACAGTATATAAAATCAACCCTAAAAACTAGCTTTACTCTTATGATTAAAATTACATAGACAATACTACTGAACTAACAGTAGTTGTAACAGGGTGTAGGCTTCTGCCTTTGTCATAATTGTGGTCAACCTACATGCTTGATTTTTCTGTTTACATGGTGCTATCAACTCTGAGTAGCTCTGGGCAGAGAAATCTGGCTGACTCACTGCAAGCTTCACTGAACTCCCACTGTACATTACCACGTTCACTGACTGAGGTTTCTGCTGGAAATATCTGTTGCCTAGTTAAGGGAGCGTTCCCTGCTTTGAGAGCCTAGACAACTGCATATGTGAAAGTTTCTGGTTTCCTGGGATTACAAATTAAATGTCAGGGAAGATAAAAATGCTGTGAAAGGATTCCAAGAAGCAATGCAATGAATTAGATAAGGAGAAGAATCCCTGCTTGGCTTGGGAAGTGCTTTCACTGAAGCCACTAATAGATAAGCCTTAGATGGTGGCATTCCCCTCATCCACAGCTCCTCACCTATTATCATAAAATACGATGTTGTGCTGGATGAAAATCATACACCCTTTCTCTCCTGAGTAAGATCAGGAATCAGAATAGGCTGTGTTTTTACCGTTAGCAAGTTATATTTATCTTCTCTTTGATTCTATTTCTTCATCTATAATATGACATTAAAAGAGTAATAAAAGACACTGCAAAATTTAAACATGTGATAAGGCTAACATTTTTGACTGCTTACTATGTGCAAGGAATTGTTCCAAGTACTTTTAAGGTCATGTTTAGTCTTCACAACACTGTGAGATATTCCAGTTTTGCAGATGAGAAAATTGAGGCATAGGGAGATACATTTCTCAAGGACTCAGGGATACTAAGTGCTCAGAACTCTTACTAATGTGCTTAAATGCCTCTCTAAGATTTGGTACTTTGCATGGTAAGGATTCAGTACCGTGAACTGATGTTATTACATGTCTGCCTTGCAGTGTAGTGTAGCTGTTAGGATTAAGTAGAAAGTGTTTTGAAAATAAAACAATAGCATGTAAATGGCATTTCTATAAGGGAAGTGCTATCACTTCTTCCTCTTTGTGCACTCTCAGCTTGCCTGGCGTTTGCAACAGCAACCTTGCTCTTCTTCCTCTAGTATGTTCCCTGGCCTCACAATGCTGTGAGAATGATATTCTAAAATGCAAACCAGAAGGTGGCATTCCATGACTGAAAGCAAATATGCAATACATTCAACTCCTACAATGTACTACAGAGGCCTTTCAACATGCTGTGGTTAACACCCATCTCTCCAGTCACTTCTGGGGCTCCACGTTCACCAACATCCTTTAAGCTCTGTTAAAATCCTTGCTTCATTGACTATGGTACACCAACTGTATCACATTACTTTTTAGCTGGACACATTTGCACATGTTATTTCCTGTATGTAGAATATACTTACACCTTTTTCATGCCAGGTGAAACCATGCTCACCTTCAAATCTAAGTGCCTGGTGTGATACAATATTTTTAATGAACATTAGATAATATGCAAAGTGACTGGTCTACAAATAGCATTTTTGCAAAAAGGAAATATCTTTTGTTCAGTGTTTTCATTTCCTAGGTTGAATTCCATCACTCCATTACTTGTTTCATGTTTTATTAACACAAACCCCCTTGGCTGTTTTCTACTTGACCTTTGTCCTTCTGTTTGGTACCAGTTCAGGTCCTCCTGACTCCAGGGTTCAGCTTCCTTCCCAGCTACATTATTGCTACCCTTATTCACAGACAGCCATCATAGTAATACCTCTTTGGGCTCCTGCTACTCTCAGGACCTCGCCTGATGGAAGTCTGGAGGTTAAGGCCTGGCATTTTACATCAAAGGTCAACTTCTTTTGAGCAGTCTTTTCTGATCTCTCTGGGAAAAGCTGCGCTCTCCTCCTCCGGCTGCTATGGAATTGGTTCATTGCTTTACTACAGCATCCATCTTGTTGGGTGACTAATAGGTACTGATTCTGTGTCCAGAGTAGAGTGAGCCTCTATAAAGCAACAATAATGTTCTAAATATTCCTGTTCCAGGCCTTGCCATGTAGGTTTGAATGAACCACTTAACCTCCTTTTAATTTCACTTTCCTAATCTATGAATGGGTATAATAATATTCTGCAGAGCTACAAGAATTAGGTACTATGTAAAATGGACATAGAATAGCCTGGCACATAGTAAGAACTAATATTTGTTAGCCAATACTATTATCTAAATTCAAAGGGACACTGGACAATTTCCTCAAGATTGAAGGTGAAGAGAAGGAAGAGGGTTGGCTTTGCCTTCTCAATCTATTCAGAGGCCACAGCTGATCAAACATTAACTATGGCATCAGTCTTAACCATCAGAGTGAAGGGTAAAGAACCAGAGTTATACATCTGTTTCATTGCCACTGCATCAGTACCTAGTGTGTCTGTCATAGATCCTGGGCACCTATTATACCAGTGATATCCAGCCTTCCATAGTCCATCTTTGTGGTGTTGACTGTTCACTTCGCTGTCCAATGAGCTCTGTAGGCCTTCTACCAGGGTTGGCTATGTCCTTGTCAAAGGGTATACCCCTTTTGACACCTGACCTGGGCTTCGTCGAATCTATTCTCTGAAGGCCAGATCTGGTCTTTTCTACATCATGGCTGAATTCTCCCAAAAGCCTGTTTATTCTACCACTTGAGCACTATCAACTGGACTACTGTCTGGGAAGGACACAGCCCTATAATCAAATTTGTATCCTCGGCCCTGGCTTCTCCTCCTTATTCCCCTACTGACACTTCTAAGTTTCCAGAATTTCTTGCTACTCAGACTTTATATGAATTATGTGAGAGGATGACTCATATTTTTGTAAGAGTAGAAAGACTGATGACAAGTAACCAGATTCTGATATTCTATCCCTTCCTTCCCGAGCCAATTTGTAAATTCTGATGCTGCATTTATTGTCAAAGGCTATCCCTTCACTTCCTATGTTTATGTGTGTAGAGACCATCTCTACATCTTGCCTAAAAGGAAGTTGTTTGATCAAGCGCCTCGCATTGTTTTGTTTCTTCAATGTCTTTAAAAAAAATGGAGAAGAAAATGTGTTTTCTCCTAAACCTGGATATAAATACAGGCTATTGGTTTGAAAATAACTCATAGCAAGTACTGCTTATTAATACTATCCATAAAGTCTTCTTGGTACCCAAATTCCTATTGCAAAATGCGATTTTGTGGTTGGAACATTTCAAAAAGAGCCTTTATGTAATGCAAAGGGGTGCAACTATTAAGTCAAAAGCAATGAGTGTTCATCCAGGCCCATCTTTCATATTCTTTCTAAAGATACATTTGAATGCAGCAGGATGAATTCATCTTTTGGCATAATTTTTAATACCTAGATTGGTTCTTTGCATTGTGCCAAATAGAAAACTTTATTCAGGGACAAAATCTCATCTGTAGAAATTATATCCCTCCTGCATTTGTATGTTTGTTGACAATTCAAAGGAAGGTTTTCTCTAAGCACTGGTTTCCCAAAAGATCTTAAAAGGTAGCTTTTTGGATTTTTTTTTCCTGGTGAATTAAATTGCAAACTGGACTGTATGACTTACTGCTTGAACAGTTCAGCTTGTGTTATTTTTATCAGAACTGAAGGAAAATATGAATCAAAAAAATGGCTTCAGAATTAAGTAACCAAATATAAGGATTGGGATGTATAGTAATGAAGCCCTATAATGGACTTTTAAGACTACCTGACAGAGCTCTTCTATATATTTGTCTATTCACTCTTACTCTGGGCTTTAGATATTATTGGATGTTGTTTTCCATGTGAAACTCACTTTTTTGGACTTTGAATTTATGTTATTATTCTTGACTTTTAAACTAATTCCTATTCCTTGGTTTTATGACTGCAGAGAAATCAGTATTATCTTCAGCCATTCCTTTTCTCATTCTTTGTAGTTTGTCAGTCAACAAGTCCTGCAAGGTTTGTAATTGAAACATTTCTCTAGTTCTCACTCACGTCCACCAAAGCACAATGCAAAGACTCTCCGAACACAAACCTTCCAGTTACATTATGAGTGTTCTTTTTCAGGGGTCAGCAAACAACTCCCTGTGGGGGAATACATCAACTGTTTTTGTTAATAAAGTTTTATTGAAATGCAGACATATTGATATGTTTATGCAGTGCCTATGGCTTCTTTGGCATTACAATGACTGAGTTGAGTAGTTGCAAAGCCTAAAATATTTGCTGTCAGGCTTTCCACAAGAAATGTTTGATGACCCCTGTTCTAGTTAATGCTTGCATCACTTGAGTAATTGCAGACAGTCTTCCCATTGGTTTCCTTGCTGCTACTCACTCTAAAACTAATCAATTCACCATGCTGATGCCAAAATCACTTTCTCTCTCATATTCTAGCAAATTTCATGTATTTCTTCAAGGTCCAGATTACCTATAACCACAAATTTAGGAACTAAAGATACAAAGGTGAGCAAAATAAGCCAGATTCTTTTTCTCACAGCTTTTGTTCTCTATTTTAGAACAGTTAGGCAATCAATCAACAATGATATAACTGTGTAATATATACCTTGACAAGTATGATAATCTAGATAAAGTGCCTAGATTTAAAAACTGGCTCCATTCTATGCCAACGGTCTAACTATGAGACATTTACTGACTTTTAACCTCAGTTTTCTTATCTCTACTATTGTTTTGGTCATCAAATGGGATCATTCATGTCCAGCATGTGGTATTATGTCTGGTGCATACAAAATAGACAAGCAATAATTATAGAGAAATGATAAATTTGGAAATAGCAGAAATATTTAGGTTACCTTCAGTGTCATGGAATAACTGATATGACTGATGCTTAGACTGAAATCCACGGGTAGGTTAGCAATAAGAAAAAGAACCGTATTCTGGGAACTGGGAATGGTACATGCAAAAATTTGGAGGAAGAAATTTTCCTAATTCCCTGAATACTAAATAATTGCTGTCATCTCTGTGCTCCATATAGTACTGTATTTATACTGCTAATTTACCTGTTACCACATCATGTTACAGTTGTATTTTTGAGGATATGGCCTGGTCTTACATTTTCATCTTCATATTCCCAGCACTTATAATAGCCTTGACCCATTACACAAGTGTTCAAAAAAGATTGTTTCATAAAAGCCAACAAAAGTCAAACAGCATGATCTTTTGAATCAAAAAAGCCTAGGCTTAATTTCAGGTATGCCATTAAAAAGGTGGATGACTTTGAATACATTGAATGACTTCTCTGACCTGTGGGCGACTCAGATCTCAAATGTGGAAAGGAACACTTGCTACACAGATTTGTAAGACTTAATTACAGAGCATAGGAAAAACTTTTGTTGTGTCTGCACATAGTAGGTATTATTGATAATGAAGCTTTCATTAATTTGGACTTAGGGTAATGGTACAAACTCTTTTAGAGGTAAACTGAGCAACTGATACCAGCTGACTTCACAAACATGTAGTCTAGGTAAACAGACTAGATATCCAGGTTTCATGCCTACTTCTTTTCATTTTATCCAACAAATATTTATGGAGTGTCTATTCTGTGGTGGTTACCTGACAAGGTGCCGGGAAATTTGTATTGAACAAGACCTCCTCAGCCCCTGCCTTCTTGAAGCATACAGTTTGACACAATGTGATTGTCAAGCATGTTATGCATTTTGTCTCAGATAATTTTTTAAACAATGTGTAAGTAGCATGTGTAAGTCCCTTCCTTAGAGTAAGTGAACTCTAAGTGTCTTTAATTGAGAAGGTACTGAGTAGAGCCAGAATGGTGTGTTTCATCATACTGGGTCAACAAGAATGAACATTTGTTTTGTTTTTGTTTATAATTAAGTAATAAATATCATTTGGATAATAAGTGTCATAAAAAAGTAAAGGTCAAATAAAATTAGATAAGAATGATAATAGCCACTTTTAACTTTCTTTTTATTATAATCTAGGCATTTTATATTACATCTAGTCCTCAAAAATCATCACAATTTAGAAATTATTAAATTCATTTTGCAAATAGAAAACTAAGTCTCAGAGAGGTTATCCAGCTAAACTTATTTACTGGGGAAGAACGTACACTGGGATGGTGGTATAGATTCGCCTGAGCCTGAAACCCATGCACTCTCCACTGTACAACATCTCCTGTGAGAGACAAAATGATGGTCTCCAAAATGTTCACAATCCCAATTTCCAGAACCTGTGAATATATTACCTTACATGGCAAAGGGGAGTTAAGTTTTCATATGGAATTAGACTGGATGATCTAGATAGCCTGATGTAATCACAGAGGCCCTTAAAAGTGGGCAAGGGAGGTAGAAGAGTAGGTAAAAGTACGCTTCCACCAGTGGTATCTAAGAGTATTATTTTGGAGTAATCTTTTTAATGTGGTAGGTAAGATCAACCTTGCTTATCATTGTTAATCAGTCAGGAATCCAATGGAGACTAATTACCTTAACATTTATTTATTTAATTAGACATTAAGTCATTCAGCAAGTGCTTTTCAACAAATATATTTTTCAGTAAAAGCAATTATTACAAGATAAGATGTGATGTGAGGACTCAATCTACTTTTGCTAGCTTTGAATTTGGAGAAAAAGGCCACAAGCTAAGGAATGCAGGCAGCTCCCAGGAGCTGGAAAAGGAAAATATATAGATTCTTTAGAGTTTTCTGAAAGAAACCCAGCCCTACTGACACAATGATTTTAGCCCAGTGTGAAGGTTAATTTTCTTTGTCTCTAGACCACATAGACTAACACACTGTGAGAGCCATGTTAGGCTTCTGGTCTATAGGTATTATAAGAGAATAAATTTATGTGGTTTAAATAGCTAAGTTTAAGGTAATCTGTTATGGCAGCAATAGAAAATTAGTATAACACCTTTGTAGGCACAAAAAGATTAAAAAATATGTGCCAGGAAATGATAGAGTTACATTTTATCATCCTGTTGGAAAGGACTTTAAAGGATCAGAACTTAGAAAAAGATACATTCAGCGTCAATTTTGGTATATGAGTAAGACTTCATGTAGAAATAAAGAATTTTAAGGGTGAATTTCAATCAAGGCTTATTAAAATAGAATGTGATTACATATTATAGCTGGGAGTTATAACTGAAAGGACAGAAGAAAAGGAAGGAGAAAGAAACTAAAATTAGGAAAAGAAAGAAAAAATCTTTCAACTGTGTACCTTTAAAAAAGAAAACAGATTCAAGTAACTTTTTTTTTTTTAATTATTGAAAAGGAAGCAGCATGAAAACAAAAATAACAGAGCAAGAAATGTCTTTTATCATTGCTTTCAGTTCTGGATCTTTGCATTACATTAATTCAATAGGGAAGTTTTTCTTCCTTCTATGCCTTATCTAAGCACTCATTTTAGGTTTTTGAAAAATAAATAATACAAATAGGCTTTTGTGGAGATCTTGCATTTACTCATGAAAATAATAGACAGATCTGAATTATTTATAAAGCCAATTATTTTTACAAAGACACTGAATGGCAGGTAACGGCGAAGGAGGCATTTGCTGGTAATTTAATTTAAAAAAAATTGTGAAGAAATCTGTGACAGGTTTTAAAACTTAATTATTCTGTGGAGCATTAATAGAAATGCTTGAAAAGAAGCTCGTCTGATAGTAACTTTGATTAAAGTGAGAAAGCTGCAGGCAAATCCAGTATCACAATGCTGCCTGCAAGTCCTTTTGGACTTTTGCTTGCAAACAAATGTTAAGATGTGTGATTACATGAATATTATTCTGAATTATAGTCCAGGAAAAAAAAAAACAAAGTCATAAAAGTTAAGAGACAGAAGGCTTAGAATAAGGTTGCAAAACTCTTAACATTTACTGATTTTCCAGAATTCCGTAGAAAAATCATTTCTTCTCACTTGAAACATTCCTCAGCTTGCCTATTCCTTGTTAGGGATGACTGTTCCGAGTTTAAGATAACAACTAGCATGATGTCTTTGCGATGACAGCTTTTTGTACTCTCACATATCAGTTGAAAATGTTGATTAGTAAGGTGCTGGAATCTTTGTTTTTTAAATTGAAACAGTAAAACAAGCATATGTGGAGAAAGAACTAACAGCACCAATGTGTGCTCAGTGAAAAGTAAATCTTTCACTATTCCAGACACCTTCTTCACCTCCCAATGGCAATCAGTGACACCAGCTTCTTAATCAGCCTCCTAAAAATAGTGTGCTTATACACAAACCACTTATCCATTTACTTTACACATTTTTCTACAATGGGCTGTATTCTACATCTTGCTCTTCTCATTTAACAATGCATTTCAGAGATAATTTGATATCAACACTTATAGGTTTTATTTCACACTTATCAATAGAGGGAAGTTGTTCCATTTAATAAATGTATTGTCATCTATGTAAGTAGTCTTCTATTGATAGGCCTTTATATTATTTCCAGGATTTTAGCATCACAAAATCTCCAGAGGGAACGTCCTTGAGCAAATGTTTCTGCACTCGTATATCTGCGGGATACCTTCTTAGAAGTAGTGCTTTACCCAGGCAAGTTAGATGGAACAGCACCATGCTTTGAGCTTCAAATTATGAGTCCTTTATTTTTAGCTGACCACCAAGAGATGGCTAACACTCAAAATTCTCTCTGCCCTGAGGAAAGAGCTGGATTCCTTTTTATGGCTTGCTTAAGGTAGGGGAGGGGGAGCCTAACAGGAGAAGAGTTTACAGAAGCAGAACAAGCAAGTTAGATAAGAAGGCTGGTAACTAGGAGGCAGGAGGTTCTCATGATTGTTGATTTTGAAGGAGAGCATACACAAGCAGTTCCCATGATTGCCGGTTACCAAGGATGGTATTTGGTACTTGTCATATAATCAATCAAGGGTGGGCATTCACAATGGCAAGTGGGCTTGCCAAGCAGGCTATGGTTACAAAGATTATATGTTTCTATAGTTCTAAGTACAGCATGACCCAGCACAGTAGCAAGGCCCAGGTATGCACTTAGGGAGGAGTGGCAGGAGGGGTGAGGCAGAGGTCAGGATGGAGTCTATCTGGCTCTCAGCAAAATGGAGTCTGTCTGGCTAACACTGGGTAGGTTAGCACAGTAGACTAGCATGACTAAAGCAAATAGGTGTTTAGTCTTCTAACAGAAATTTCTAAATTGTTCTCCAAGAGCGTGTTTCAGTTTACACTTTCGCCAATGATATTTAAGAGCACTATTTTGCTGTAGTCTTTTTAATTTGATAGATATGATCAAGCTTGCTTATCATTGCTAATCTGTCAGGAAGAATGGACACTCATTACTTTAATATGTAAAATAAAAACAATTATTATGAGGTAGATTTTTCCAGTTATCTATTGCTATAGACAACTATCCCAAAACTTAGTAGCTTAAAACATTTTATTACTATTTTGTCTCATGATTCTGTGAGTTGGGATTTCAGAAAGAATCCAATGGGAACAGCTGGTACCTGTACAAAAAGTACAAATACAAACTGTGTTAGGTGCTATAAAATGTATACTGGAAGATCTTCATCTGGTCTCTGGGAGGGGGAGGTTTTCTTGAGGAATTGAAATTTGAAATGAGATCAGAAAAAAAGAGGAGGAATGAAGTATATAAAGGGCACCAGTACAGACAGCAGGGCTTTAGGGAGAAGGTGGAGGGCACCAATACAGACAGCCGGGCTTTAGGGAAAAGGTGGAGTGGGAACAGAGGGGAGCGTTAGGTAAGGCATTTATCTCAGAAAAATCCTAGAGCATTTACAAATTCTTTAAAACGAGAAAAGACATGATGATTCAAGGACCTTTCAAATTCTTTAAAATGGGAAAAGACATGATGACTCAAGGACCTGAAAGAAAGTCAAGTGGCTACAGAGCATAGAGCTGGGAAAGAAGGCACAAACGCCTTTTTTACGAGCCATCTTAAGTATGTGAGTCTTTATCCAAAAACCGGTAGGTAATAAATAACTAGGAATTGCTTTCCCACTCCAGGCTCTAGTTTATTACTGTGTCCTCTCTCAATAACCTAGACTGGGTCCACAGTCCAGGCTCCTGAGACAATGTCTTCCTCCCACCTTTTCCAGTCTCCTGGTTTATTTATGGGAATAAATCAGGCAAAGAATTTGAGATGCTAGAAAACTGCTCTTTCCAATGGTTACCCTATTGGGAGTTAGTCCAGGGAAGAGAAACAATTCCATGTTTTTCTAGAAGTAAGGGATTTAACATAAGGAATTAGGTGCTTATAAAATGATTGGATGGGCTATGGAAGAGCTAAGTCAGCAGTTCTACTAATGAACTACTGATTGCAAGATCTAGCTCTTGTAGGTGAAAGCCATTAACACTCTACTGGTGCTGCATTCCCAGTCACAGCTGCTTCACACCCATAGAACACCAGATCAAGGAGTACAGTCATCTGAATCGTGGACATTTGTTGGAACTTTGCGGAAATGACCCCTACATGCTTTCCACTTCCAAAACTTTGGAATGAGTACATTTCATTGACAGAAACCTAATTGTATATATAATCCTAGTTGCAAGACAGCCAGTGCCAAGTTGTTTCCTAGCTTGTAATTGCTATACTATTTAAAAGGCAGTGGGAATAAATGCTGAGAACCAACAGATAATGTCCAGTACATGAACTCAACCTCCCTTTCCTGACAGAAACATTGAGAAATAAGCAAGGGATGAGAATGGAAGAATGAAGCGTAGTAAATGTTCAATGACTTTCAGTAATAATTAAGGCTGTGGTCCAGGAAGTTAAAAATTCAAAATGCCTGATACTGTGCTGGTCATCATATATACTTTTTGGATGGATGTCCCCAACAGATAGCACCTTGTTTCTCTAATCTGTTTGCAAAGAAGTTGAAAATACTACAAAAAGTAAACATGGAGATCCAAATGTTTCATTCACAATTCACTAAAAGATGAACTTTTATGTGTAGGATTATGTTACAGGTGTGTTATGTATGACAGTTCTTTCCATTATAACCAGAACTTTGATTCTTTTTTCAGTACATAATTATTAAAGTATCTAATTATCTTACCAGGTTTTGAGAAATAATGTAATTGGCTACAACTGAATAGATCATAGTGGAGCAAACATGGTAATTAGAATGAGAAAATGTGAGTTATCATTCTTGTCACTCTCTTGAAAAGTCACAACTTTTGGTACTTCAGTTTCTTCACATGTGAAATTAGAATTTTAGGGTTAAAAAATTTCCCAGGTACTTCCACTAAAACATTACTTTATTATTTTGTTATTTTATGAATTGAATAACTTGAGTTGGATACAGGCATGACCATACCGAGTCTTCTATTTTAGTCTGAAGTTTAGAAGTTGCTTAGAAACTTTGAACTACTCTTACCTTGTTGCTTTAAAGAAAACATACATTTACAGTTCTACACATCTCACTACACAGATTCTTTTTCATCTCTAAGAGGGAAAAAAAAAAAACAATTAGTACATTGTACTTGTTTTTCAAGAAGAAAGTTTACAGTATTGAGAACATTCCTTTAAATCACCCTATCTAATTTTCAATTCGGCATCCATAGCATAGTCTTCTTAAAATCTGTCACTGGTAGTTTGCAAATACCGTGAGAATAGTTGAGGGCCAAGTCCTCATTCAAGACAATGTAACCATTTTGACCTACAGAGGATTCCATCCACATACATTCATTTAACTTTCTCTGAAGCCTCTTGTGTCACAAATAAGAGATCTTTCTACAATGTGAGGCTTCTTATTTGAAAAACCATTTTAATGAACAACAAAATTTCACATATTTTGGTTCTTACCAATTGCAATTGCTTGAATTGGATGCTGAGTTTTCATGAGCTGCTTTTTAAAAATACTAAGAACAATGGCTTCTCAGGCATTGCTGGAGGTAACAGCTGTGGTCCGGCTTTGAGGACTTGTATAAGGCTGTCTTGTTCTATAAAAAACAGTAAAAAATTTGAATTTGTATTGGGGATTTTTCCCTTCCAGCTGCAGAGTTATCTTATTGTTTTTTCTTAATGCAAATTTTATGTTGATGCTTCTTCTATCTTTATATCCTTATTTGACCATTGGAGCAATTTATTGAATGTCATCTTACTAGAAAGATTTTTGTCTTTTTGAATTAACATGCTGAGTCAGAAGCTGTCCCATATATCCACTGAGCATAAACATCAAGACTCTTGTGTCAAGCTTACTCTGTAAGAGGAAGCTATGAGTTCAAATGCCGATCAATATTCTTATCTCTTTTCGAATAACTAGTTGGATATCTTATCTTTCTGCTGTATTAATTTTTCTTTTCAGATGTCTAAGGTTGTATGACATTACTAACTCTACCTATTATAATTCAGTGTGTCTGTGTCCCCCCAAGTTTACCTCTAATGTCACCCAATGTGATGGTATTTCAAGATGGGGCTTTTGAGAGATAACTGGGCTATGTGGGTGGAAAATCATTAAAAGCATTAGTGTCCCTACAAGAGGAGACAAGGAACTACCTCAGTTTCTTTTTACCATGCAATGATACAAGAAGTCAGCTCCCTGCAACCTGAAAGAAAACCCTCACCAGGACCTGACCATGGTGTCACCATGATCTCTTACTTGCAGCCTTCAGAGCTGTAAAAAATACATTTCTGTTGTTGATCAGCCACCTATGATATGGTATTTTGTTACAGCTGCCCAAGCTGACTAAGATACTACCTTTAAAAAAGATTCAAAATTAACTGGAAGGGTGAAGGAGTCATGCAGACTGATGGCTGCTGAAAATATTTCCTGGTGGCCGTTCATTTACTGAGCCTATGCTCCATATCATGCACTGTGCCATAAGCTGGGATACAATGAAGTCTGTGACCTCAAAAAGCTCACACCTAGTGGGCAAATGAACAAGCTGCTTCAGTAGAGGGAGATGAGTGCCACATTGGTGAGGGATATACGCCAGGTGTTTGGAATAAGGAAGAGTTGGCTTAAAGGTCACCAAGTAATTGGTAACATTTGTGCTGAATATTAAACTAGGATGTGATGGCTTGTCAAGAGGTCCAAAGCACAACAAACAAAATATCCAATCAATGGGACCAGGAATAGAGAATCCTGCTCAGGAGAATAGCATATGCAAAACTGCAGAGAAACTTACCCTTAGAAAGCTCTTAATGATTTTGGCATAGTTGGATACGAAGTTGAAGAACTAGTTAAAGAGTTAAAGGACTAAATAGATACATATCAGACCTGTGAGATTTCTCCTCATTGCTTAGGAGCCACACCAGTTCTTTTCTAATAGAGGGTTTACCCTTTCTTCCACTTATTATCCTTCTCAAATCACTGATGCAATCATTAGGTTCTTAGAATTTCTCGTGTTAAACTTTGATTTTCAAGTAAATGTTCACAACCTTGGTTTAATAAGGTGGATACAGAAGTGACAGTTGCTTTTTTGGGAAAGGCAACACATGTCATTGTGACACTTGTGAGGAGAGAGGCCTGGGGAGTGGGTGAGGAATATTGAGAAACAGTGGTTCAGAGGCAGCCAGAAATGACTCTTCATGGAGAGAATGGCAGTGTATCAGAATTACCCAAAATAAGTATAGAACTAATAGGAAAACAAACTGAAATCTCTTTTTCTGATGGATTGGTGATATTCTGCTGCTGAAGCTGAAGAGACAGAATAGGAAAAATTGCAATGTGATGGATTTGTGGAATAAAATAGTATTCCATGCCTTCATGGAATCAAGGAAAGGGGGGAAAGAGGAAACATTAGGGATAGAGTAATGAGGAAGGCTCAAGGAAATGTTGAGGCTCAGGAAGAGGTAAAGGTTGAGGTAGAACTCAAAGTTGGCTCAATGCTCAGATGTAGAGTGAGGATTTGGGATAATAAGAGATATCTGTTGCACTAATATTTTAGCACTAATGGGGCTATTGTGATTCCAGAGAAAAAACACTATCTTCAAATATTACATCTGAATATTCCTTGAGCTAACAAATCAGTGCTGAAGCAGGGATCAGTGAGGGTTTTCTGCCCAGAATCAAAATTCAGAATATGTTCTTTTGCAGGAAAGTAAAATATTCCAAAATATATTCTCATTCAGAAATCTGGCAAAAGAAAGAATTTAGCATCTGTACTAGAGTCCTGGGAATCAAAGCAAGTAGATCCCAAATTTCCAGGCAGGAAAGCATGAGTATTTTCAGGTCAAGTGATTAGCTTTACAGAGTTGAGATCATCTAAAAGTAGCCCATATACTGACTGTTAATAAATGTTTTGTAGTATTTCTGTTAATTACACTCCTTAATATAAATTTATTTTCAGAGTGCTTATCTAATATTTCAGGTGTTCCCAGGAATACTGGTAAAGCATAGGTAGATTGCCAACCCCATTTTTTCATGAAAGTAATTATATAAGAATTCGTGAACAATTCCATTGTTGAAAATACTGTATAATTGTATTTCCATTGTGAGCAAGTATACCATGCTGATACAGTTGTGAATAGGCAAGCATTTTTGAAGAAGCAGGAAACCATGCAATAAGAATTGCAGAACATTTATGTTTAATTCTAAAAGATTTAGCAGCGCCCTAGGGCTACTAGTCAGTAATGGGAATTCTGAAGAGGAGTTAGCACAATGGTTTACGAGAGGTTAGTATGAAAACCAGAGTTTTGGACAGGACTGTTTATAACCCAACAGGGCAAGAGAATGTCTGAAGTTAGGAAAAGGAAGTTGGTTAAAAATCTGAAAGTGATTGTCACGACTTTGAGCAAATTTAAGACCCAAAGATATTAACGATAAAATTGGAACGATAAACCGACAGTCCTTGCAGAGAATAGAACAAGAGGAAGGATGAGCTCAGATGCATTCCCGAAATGTTGCTATTATGATTCTAGCTTGAGTTTAATGCCTTCAAGGGCAACTGAGATGCAGTACAGAGCTTTGTAACCCAAACTATTCACTCCTTTAAGCAGCCTTCTCAAAAGATTTATTCAACTGTATCTTTACCAAAGAGAAGTAGGCTCAGGCAGGTTCTTCATGGGTACTCCTCAAGGTATCTCCTTGGATAATATGAAGCCAAGGTAAAAGATCACTTTGTTAGAAGGCTATGGGTGACTAGTCACGTGGGCAAGGTGGCATATGGCATGGAACAGGACTAGGGAGAATGGGTACCTCCTTTGGTTCTTGCTGCAACCTGTCAATAGCAGATGAGAGAGATGAATGAAGAACTTCCATTTAACATTTCATGGAGGTCATTGTGGTGGTGAAATAAGCCAGGCACAGAAAGACAAACATCACATGTTCTTGTTCATATGAGGGAGCTAAAACAAAGTGGATCTCATGAAGGTAGAGGGTAGAATGGTGATTACCTAAGGCTGAGAATGGGAGTGGGGAGGGGAGAATGAAGAGAAGTTAGTTAAGGGTTACAAAGATACAATTAGAGAGAAGAAACGAGTACTAGCATTTGATAGTACAGTAGGAAAATCATAATTAACAATAATTTCTTGCATATTTTAAAATACCTAGAAGAGAAGAATTGTAATGTTCCCAGCACACACACAAAAGATAAGTATTTGAGGTGCTTCGATACCTCAGTTACCCTGGTTTGTTCATTACACATTGTATCAAAATAGCACATGTATCCTGAAAGTATGTACAACTATTATATATCAACTTTAAACATTCACAGAGAATATAATGTGCAGTGATTCACATTTCATTTATTCTTGAAATGTTGTGCCATCACATATTTATAAGGAGGAAAAATATCTTAAATGTAGTAAACAGTAAAAGCCTGACAGGCTCTCGAAGACATTAGCCAGAGTCCCATAGCAATGGATCTTCAATGTTAACACTGAAAATACCTGGCCAGAAACTACTTCATCACCGAGATGAGGATTTTAAACTCGGCATCTGCACCAACATTTTACTTTGATTAGGGATCCTGTCAATAGGTTTGATCAATGTTCTGCTTGCCTGGTGGTACCTCCTAAATTCTCATTTGCAGCTGTCACTTTTTAGGGACTTGCAAACTCTCAGATCATTAAAGTGGCATGCCATGTGACTCAGATTTGACAGACAATCGCTTACTAAAAATATCTGTCCTGATCAGTGCTGATGTTCTAAAAGGATATTTTCAGCTCCTTGTTCTCTCAGCCTTTCTGTGATGAAACTGTACCCGGTGAGTTAAAAGCAACAGAAGAAATAGCATTATTAAAGGCACCAGGTTAGGCCTTCCAATGGGGATTTGGGTCGGAAGCAGGAGCTCATGCAGCCCTGTGAAGGGAATATCTCTGCTGATCCTCATAGCCCATGGACCTATCACTGCATACTCCCACGCTTCTCAGACAGCCATAACGCTTCTCTCCAAATGGCCTTTAATTAGAACTGCTGTCACTGTTGCTTGGTTGGGTGGGTTTGATCTGACTTTGTTCAAGACCATTATAATCTCTCCAGGTTCATGCTCAATTGGTGTGTCAGAGATTAGGGCCTTGCATGATTTCTCAAATTGACAAGTAGCGATGGTTATGGGCTGGGATGGTTCGATACATTGTGAGAAATAGGTCTCAAGACATCATCGCAAGGTTAATCTACGGTCTTCTCAACTTCCCTATTACATATGTCCCGGGTTTTTAACAGGGTAGGTAAAAAACAGCACTGTAGAAACTGGCTTTATAAGCTGCCTTCTTTTGTGAATTCTACTTACATGATCTGCCCACTCTGGGATTTGGAATTTTAACTCTAATTGTCATTGGGATTTACCCATTCCAGTGTCTACCTTTAGCTATTTCTGAAAAAGTTGCTTTACAACCATTCTGATATTTCTTTTGAAAAATATCTATTTCCAAACTGAATACCACATCAATAAAGACTATTCACTGAATACAAGTAAGTTATTTATCCCCATGTCATATTTTCAATGATGATTTTTTTACGCTAAATCTAGAAGCCCAAAGTTGTGCTGTTTAAATATTTCACCCTCACTATGTACATGTGTATTTGCTGACACTTGGTTTTACTACTTTGTCGTAAGTGAATGCAGTGAAAATGTAATTGACATTTTTTTTCCCCTTCTTGCATGACTTTTCAGTCCTCTAGAATTGCATTGAACAACGAACCCAATCAGTAGACCAGGGCCCAGTGTCCACCCAGATTTCCGAGTAACTGAGGCAGGGACAGAGTACATGGTTCTCCAATATGGTTAGTATTGGATTGAAGATTTAACTATCTGATGAGTTACAGATAAGGCCTATGGCTATGTGTAATCTCTTGAGTTATAGAATACTACTTGCATTTCTTCTCTTCTGGTCCATGTCATAGGAGTGCCTTTTTAAATTGGGTTGTTTGCCCAGCACGCCACATGAACTGGAGCTCTTCCTGAAATCTCACATCTTCACATGGGAACTCCGACCACTGGTCGCTCCCATCTACTCCCTCTCTTAAGAATCTGTATTCCACTATAAATACTCTGTGATTAGTTGGAATGTTCCCACCAACAGTCTGGAATTTCTCCCCATAATAATCTCTTATGAAATTAAATTCTTCTAACTCTCTTCTCCCATTGATGAGGGCCCTTAAGACCTGGCTTTGTAAAATTGCCATTCCCCTCACCAGCATCACAGCCTGATTTTTCTAGCCCATGCAATAACCTGGAGTGACTGAGGCTACATCTAATCCTAGAATCCTCTGCTCCCCATTGGTGAGTTGTGCTAAGGTTCTAGAGGACTTTATACCCAAATCTCCTCTCTGTATAATCCATTACTAATAACACCACCAATGCTATAGTACTGAGGGGAAAGAGAGGGGTAATTTAGTTACATTCTGTAAAGGCTTCTTAAAATTTTTCTGCAGGGCTATATGAAATCACAATTTCTTTTCATTTGTTGACATATTCAAGTTAATTTTAATTTTTATGTCAGTAATATACTTATATTGTTTAAAATGTCAGTTAATACTTCAAGGCTCATCATAGACAAGCAGGAGTTTCTTTCTCCAAATATCCTTTCACCTGACTCTCACTCCATGAGGACAATATCTTTCAGCACATTTAGCTGTTCCTTCTGGTATTTAATGCCATATTTTTAAAAATTAAGTATCTATTGCCGTTTCTTGCTTTTTTTCAGTTTTGAAGTTATTTATACATTTTGATCTTATGGAAGATGTGACTTAGGGTTCTCTCTTCCCTCCAGTCACCATAGTCTCACCCCAGTTTTATTCCACCCCTCTTCTGAGTAATTTCTATCACCATTTAGATTGAACAAAAACATAGTATGTTTATTATTCTGACTCTCAAATCTGTTCATACCTCAACCAGGAGGTGTACTATGATTATATTTTCTTTCTCCAACTTTTAATCTTTCTTGAAGTGGTTAATTGTCCCTTTCCTTTGTTTGTTCAGTTTTGTCTTTATATACCATGACTTCTCCAAACTCTCCAATATGACAATGAAACGCCTCTCAATTCTGTCAAAGTGGTAGGGTAATCTATTGCCCTATTTCTTCTAATAGAAATTTCCCCCTTGGAGCCCTCTCTTTTTCTTTTCTAATCCAGACAATCTATACTCTGGTTTTACTGCACAGCTGCCACCCTGGGATTCCCTTTCACTTTCCTTCTAGGGTTCCTCTAACTTAAACACTGTTTCCTGGATCCTATATCTTCATCTTTCTTGGTTTACTCCATTCATTTTGGTAGAACATATCCATGGTAGAGAGATTCTAAGTTACTGCCATCATTCCTACATCCTGATATTCATGCCCTTGCATTGATGGAGAGGTAGAAACTTGCTTTTTTCCAATATAACATGGCAAGAATAACGAATTGTCAGTTCCATTATTATTTTACATAAGATCATAATGCATAATGCTCATCTTGCTAGAAGGCTCTCTTTCTTACTGGCTTGAAAAAAAAAATCTTCCATATTATGTGATGTACTATGGAGAGGGTCACATAGTGAGGTGATGAAGGCAGTGCAGTCTTTGACTGACAGTCAGCAAAAAACTGAGGTCCTCAATTTGACATCCTGTGGGAGTTGAATGCTGCCAACAAACATAAGAATGTGGGAGCAAGTCCGTCCCTGTCAGACCTTCAGATGAGAACAAAGTCCCGGCTATCTTCTTGACTATAGCCTTGCGGAGGACCCAGCTAAGTCCTGCCCAAGCTTCTGCCCCAAAGAACATATTGAATAGTTAAAATATGTAGTTTTAAGTCACTAAGCTTGTGGTAATATTATTATACAGCAATAGAAAATAAATATAGATTTCAGAACCTGGAAATGGGATACCGTCATAACAAATATTAAAAATTGTGGAAAGGACTTCGAAACTGGGCAGTGGATGGAGGCTGAAAGAATTTTGAGAAGAATGACAGAAAAATAGTGACAGACTCTTACAAATTTGGACTTTAAGGATCCTACCAG
Source organism: Sapajus apella (assembly GCF_009761245.1). NCBI lineage: Eukaryota > Metazoa > Chordata > Mammalia > Primates > Cebidae > Sapajus > Sapajus apella. The sequence continues at coordinate 17,140,635 of NW_022436976.1, read as the reverse complement.
TGAGCACTCAGAGGCAGTGAGTAGTAACGCATTATTGGAAACTGGATAAAGGAGCATCCCTCTTATGTAGTGGCAGAAAGCTTAGTGAAATTGTGACCTGCAGTCATATAGGAAGGAGAACATGTAAGTAATAGCCTTAATTAGCTAAGGAGATTTCCAAACAAAGTGTTGAGATTTCAACCTAATATCTTCATGCTGTTTATGGTAAAATGTGAGAGGAGAGACATATTTTGAGGGAATACAGTAAACAAAAAGGAAACAGAAATTGATTATCTGATAAATTTAAGCCTCTCCATGACAAAAGACACTAAAATTAAGAGACAGCTTCCAAGCACTGTTAGAAAAGTAGAGTCTAGACACAAATCCAAGGGTATGCCTATACAATTTTTTATTAAAACTTCAGATTAAAGGATCATAGTAATACTCAATCACACAAGGACCCCTTGAAAGAGATTAAGAGTATGTTTCTTGGAATTGATTAATCAAACCATAGGACCTTTAAAAAGATTAAAGGTATATCCCTCACCTATCTCAGAAGGAATCTAAGGTACAGAAGAACTTGAAAAAAAAAATGTGGCTTTTGCCTCATCGAACGGACCGTGGAAGATTTACAACATTTTTGGAAACGTTATTTCAGCAAAAGCACTGCCAAGTTGAACTGAAAGGTAGAGGGACAGTGTCAAACTGAAAGAGGCTACCAACCACGTAAATTCTACTGGAAAGAGGCAGGCTAATATAACTATTGAGTAACAAACACTTGTTACACTTTGTTTGACTGACTGGGTAGAACTAAAAGTCCAGAACCAGGGAAAATAATTACCAGATCTTGAAAGCTAATCAAGAAACTTCCAACATTTGTGAAGTTGGCTTTTAGAATTGCTGTGATTTAGTGATTCTTGTGTACTTACTATTTATCCTCCTTTTTAAAATAAAAATGTCTGTAGCTCTTATCCTATGCCTGTCCCATCACCATAATTAGAGTGTGTGGAGGGAAGATAACTTGTTTCTTTAGCTTTGCAGATCTACTCATCAAGAGGAACTACACCCAGGGAAACTCATCCATGCCTGGACTTAATTTATATAATGAAATTCTGAATATTCAGTAGATCCTATAATAGGATGAGAATTTTGGAGAAATATATTCATTCCCTTGGGAAGGAATGAATGTATTTTGCATGGGAAAGGGACATGAATCACTGAGGGCCAGATAGTGGACAAGGGCAAACAGACTCTAAAAATGGCTGCATGATTCCCACCTCCTGGTATCCACACCTTCTACAATCCCTTCCCCTTATTCAATAGAGTACACAAGAAGGAGAGGATTCCACTTCTGTTATTACATTACGGAGAACTGTAGTACCTGTCTTGCTGGAAGACTTCCCCTTTGCTGGCTTTAAAGATGGCCTATCACAGCACTACTCCTCAGAACTATAAAGTTCTCAAATGCTTTAAAGAAAAAAGTTGCAAATTGTGAGCCTCTGCCCCAGGAAGAAGCCATGTTACAATGAACTGAAGAAACCGGCTAACATCCAGCAAGAATCTGAGGCACTCAGTCCAGCATTCTTCAAGAAATTGAATGCTGTTGACAAAAATACAAGAGGAAGTAGATTCATCCCCAGTCAAGCCTCCAGATAAGAACCCAGTCTTGGCCAAAACCTTGATGGTAGCCTTGGAGAGAACCCAGCTGAGCTGTGCCTGGACTTCTAATTCACTGAAACTGTGGGATAATAAATGTGTCTTGTTTTAAGCCAATAAATTTGCAGTAATGCGGTTATGCAGCAAAAGTTAGCTAATTTATTATCTTTCAGTACTTTATACTTTATTGATATTTGTTCTATATAAAATTGAATATTTAAAATATATATTTTTACTTAAATTTTTGAAAAATAATAGTGACCATACTGTTGTTATTTAGAAATCTGATACATTTTAATTTTTGAATCCTTGTGTCTGTTCTGTTTTTTCCCCCTATATTTAAGCTTCCAGGATTTTTGCTTTATGCCAAAAATTTAAAAATATACTGTTAATGCTCATTGATGCAAGTCATTTGGTGACCTCAACCAATTTAGAAACAGATGTCCATCATTTCTGAGAAATTTCTTTTTTAAAATGCTGATTTCTTCTTTTTTTCTAATTTTCTTTTTCTAGATATGCTATTAACCACCTGCCTGAATCAATCTTCACATTTTTGTATTTTTTCTCTACTATTTTCCAAAGTTTTAATCTTTTTATTTTTTTGGACATTTTCTTAACCTTATCTGCCAACCCAGTTGTGAAATATCTTATTTCTGTTGTCATGCCTTTAATTTTCAAGTATTCTTTTTATGTTTTTTTTTTTTTTTTTTTTTCCTATTTTATTCTAGATGTTATGCCTGACTCACCAGGCAATGAAACAATGACTGGCCCAATGGGGTTTGTACTTGAGGGATGCAAATTAAAATATGGCCTATCACAGTATTACTCCTCAGATATATAAAGTTCTAAAGTGCTTTATTATTTTTGACCTCATTTCATCATAACTCACCTTCTTCAAGGTCACCAAGAATAAAATTCCTGGTGACTATAGACATGGAGTTTGGAGTCAATGAGACCTGGACTGGGGTCCTGGTTTTGCAACTTAATGGCTATGACATCTTGGGCAAATGCTTTAAATTCCCTAATATTCTAGTTTCCTCATCTATAAAATGAGACCAGTGACCTAACTGGCTAGTGTTAGGTTGAATCAAAATAATTCCTATCAAGTTCTTAATATAGAGCGGGGTAAGTGAACCATAAATGTATCTCTTCCTGGTTTTGGTGGCGCTAAAGCACTTCTTTATAGTCAGCTGGAGAAATACTTCACAAAGCTCTCCTTGACTGTCTTTATTACATATTTTGTTTTTGTTTCTCTCTGTTTCTACTTTGCTAGTTCATGCTTGCCTTATATAACCCTTTTTGTCTTCTAGTTTTATACTCTAAGCTCCTTGAAGGAAGGCCTTATGTCTTTTTAATCCACATATTTCAATGTCTAATACAGTGTCTGTATCACACTAATGCTCAGTAAATAGTTTTTGAATGAATCCTCAAATGAATTTTACATTTTGTGAACTGAAATTTGTTTATAGTCAATTTTTTTTTGCTCTGCATTTGCATCCACACTTGCATCTGTGGCTGTAGAGACATTGTTGATATAAATAGCTTTTAGCAGATTAATATGCTATAAGCCACAAGAGAGATAACTCTGAAGCAGAATCACCTACAAGCACAAATTTCACTAAAAAATTTGTTCAACTCAAGGACATAATTTCTTTCTATTCTTTGTATATACAAAGATGTAAATGATGCACCAAAATAACTCTTTATATTAAAGAAAAATCATTTTTTAGACCTAACTGAACCCCCATCTCTCCTAGAACAACTTTCTTGGCAAAGTGGACCCAACCAGATTTTCTTTCCTCCTTCCCTTCCCTGTTTATGTTCTTCCTTTCTCATATGTTTATTGTGCCCTTACAGCATGCCAGGTATTATGGTAGGTGCTAAATATTAAGTCATAAGCTCAATAGACATACTGCCTGCCTCTGCAGAATTCACTTTATAGTGAGGGGTTCAGGCAATTGTCCACATGTGGGTCAGATTGGACTTTGATAGACAGACATATGAGTAAACTATTGAACCCACTAGGGTCTTGAGTGTGCACGGAGAACCAGCCTCCCAATAGTCAGAGAACATTTGCAACACTGAGAAAGATGCCCATCTTTGGGGTTCACATGGAACTCCAAAGACCTGACAGAATGTGACTCTGGTCAGCAATGGGGTTCAGGCATGTAGAAAAAGAGATAATGATGAAGGAAAATTATATTAAGTAAAATAACTGTTAAATAGAGCTTTCCCTGTCCTGTCGCAATCTCCCCCTGCCAGAATCCATGAAACTCAAGCCTTGATGCAGCTGTGTGAAGCTGATGGTCCTCTGAAACTCTCTACTCATTGTCCAAGTACCCCATGAAGGAGAGGACAGTGGTACAAGACAAATATCATCATTAGGTTAGATTAGAGTCTTGCCCAAATAATCTGCTCCTTTCCAAAAGCAGAGACTTGTTGCTTTCTGGAGAGGGAGAAAAGCACCAAGTTCAGCAGTACAGACAAGGTCTTCAAGGGAACCAACAGTGGCCTCTTTCCTTCATTGAGCAGAGGAACGTTGGAAGGAGCAATCATCAGAGCAGAAAGGACACAAAACTACAAGCAGTAGAGGATGCTGTTTGTGAAAGTCACATTTCTCCCCATGACCAACAAGTCTTGGTGAGTAGAATTAGGGAGAAAGGCAATATTTCCAATTAGTCAAGAGTGTAAAATCTCAGACCATTGCACTTTGGGACAGTTTTGTAATTTTCAGATAGTTATACTTACTGGCAGGTGAGACATGGGGTTATATAGGTTACATTATTAAATATACAATTGCAATAAAAAGTAAATGTATTAATACCTAATATCTGCTGAATGCTTACCATAAGCATGGCATATGGATTATCTCATTTAATACTCATAACAAACATGAAATAAGTGCTTGCTATGATTTGAATGTATGAGTCCATCCAGATTTTACTGTTGAAACTTGAACTTCAAGGTGATGATATTAAGAGGTAAGGCCTGTGGGAGGTAATTAGGCCATGAAGACTCTGTAAGGGATGAGATTAATGCCCTTATGAAACAGTTTGAGGGAACATTCATCTCTTTTTTGCCTTTTTATCATGTGAGAACACAGCAAGAAGGTGTCACCCTGAAAGCAGAAAGTGAGTCCTTACCAGACACAGAATTGTCTGGTGGCTTGATTTTAGTGTTTCCAACCTCCAGAACTGTGAGAAATAAATTTCTATTATTTATACATTACCCAGTTGAAGGTATTATGTTACAGCAGCAGGGATAGACTAAGACAGTACAATTATATCCAATTTACAAATGAGGAAATCTCTCTTTAATCAATGAGATTAAATTACTTGCCCAAGGTCACACAGTTAGGCTGTGGCAGAACTAACATGAGAACCGGGATAGTCTGATACCAGAACATATGCTTGTGTCTATCTCTCATGATTCACCACTTCTCTGATGATCATGCCAATGAAAACTTGCCTTCTAACTAGATATAAGCTTTTCAAGGACTGAGACTGTCTCTTGTACCTATTTAAAGCAACTCCAAAGGTGTGTACCAGAATCCTGGGCATGGAGTACCCCTCTAGGTAAGGTTTCCAGCAGGAAACTTGTACTCAGTTACCCCAGTGTTCTACCTGCTGTGTTCCTTCTTCGCCCCCCATATACTCCCATCCATGCATCTCAGACATCTGGCAGGTTACATTGCTTAGTACTTTTTCAAACTACCTTCCCTGGGTAGTCTTCCACCTAGCCTGGTCATGATTGTCTCATGTTCTAACTTGCTCCTTCTTCCTTCAGTGGGAGGCTCTTTTCCTTTAATATAACAGATCTTGGTCAGGTGAATCGAGGAAAGTAATTCAATTAGGATAACTCAAGTAAGCCTGAAGTCATTCAGTAATCATTTATTGAATGTTTTTATTGTTCCAAGCACTATGATTAATAATGTAGACTCAGAGATGTATCGTTTGCAGAACTATAAAATTAGGCAAATTGAATTAATCATTCAATTTGTGGTATGACAGGAGAATTTGGAAAAGGGAGAGCTCACTTTGGACTTGAGATGCCAAGACTTTATGAAAGTGGCATTTGAGCTAGTCCTTGCAGTTTTGGCACAGATAAGAAAAAAAAATGTTTATTTTCAGGAGGCAGCAGGGGACACTGCTTTTACCCCTCCAAGAATTATTTGAATTTTTAAAATGAATGTCAAGTCAAATGAATCTCTAATGAGTGAAACTGCTGCCAGTGGGAAAAGGGAATGGGAAGGTAACTGTCACTAATGGGGTTCTTATTCAACACCCTGTGCTATGCTAGTTGCTTTGCCTATTTCACTGCATTTAAGTTCACAGCTCAATGGACTGGCCATTATGATCTGCATTTATAGAAGAGGATATTTAGACTTAGAAGTTAAGGAACTTACCTACATTCCAAGTTAATAGATGACTGAGCTGGAAGGCAGATTCAATTCGATTCTGCCTGGGTACACAACTGGACTTCCCTTGTCGAGCTGTTTTGAAGTGTAAACTATGGAACATTATCTTGAAAAAAGAAAAAGGGAAAAAACAAGGGTAAGGAAGAGTTCTATGGGAAAATAAAACTGGAAAACTGCATTAAAATTAAGCAACGACATTATTGCAGGTATTCTGGGATTATTACTGTTAGTAAACATTAAGAATCTTCAAGAGTAGGTATAGGCTGCATTATTTCCCAAACTGGACCATGAAAGTGAATTTTTCAGAGCATCTCTAAGATCCGTTTATTGAATATATCTTGGAAAATGCTGCTTTACAGCCAGAAAGAGCAGAGTGGTAGGTGATATAGGTCAAGAGGGGAATGAGGTGGTGACTATTTAGGACACAGAAACTTTCCTTTTTCTAATTGAAGCATGGCAATAAGCTTCCCTAGCTTCAAGATGGGTCAGCTTGGCTGAGCACATCTTAGGAGCTCAATCAATACTTAGAGAATTGAACTGAATTAGGGAATACAGCATATCTTCTCATTTCACCAGAGTTTGTTACCAACAGCAGAACTCTTTAGAGAGAGTAGCTGTGTGAAGGATTGCTCTGGCAACACTTTTATCGGCTGCTTTGGAGGCAGCAGCTGGTCATTTTGTGTGGATCCTCCCTCTCTGCACTAGCCATTAAAAAATTCCAGAGTTTCTTCTCCTACTCAGGATCAATTTGTCTTTATCCCCAGCCTCAAAATGTGACCGAAAGTCTTATTGTGTGTGTTCTTAATGTTTGTGTGTCCTTAATGTTTCAAGGGGAGATGAGTTTGCAACTCTTGTTTTCATCAAACATTTATATGGTGGTTCATTCTGATGAAAAAATATTGTACTCTGTGCTCACCGAGACATAATTGCAGCATTGTGGTCTTAATCTGAGCTACAAAACTCCAGAAATGAGTCCACATGCTTTCTTGAATTTTCAGGTAGACAGAAAATAGGATTTTGAAAACAAAAAGGGAAGAAGTTCTACTCACATGACTTCAAATTTTATTCAATTGCCTTTTCAGTTTTAAATAAACAGTATTTGTGTTTTTTTCTTAGAGTGTGGTAGAGAAGAATAGTAATAGCTCCATATATGTGGTACTTTTAGCTACCTTGATTGTTAGTATAATACTCTAAGGCACAAAGGTCAATGATTGAATGATCTCCATATTAAAGAAGAGTAAACAGATCTGAGAGGATAGCAATTGTTAATGGCACTAATCTATTTAATTTATTTGAACATATCTGTTAAACAGTAATATATGCTAAGCAGTGTACTAGGACCTGGGAATATGAGGATGAAGATAAATAAGATACTGTCAGAATCCAGGAATAAGGACAAAATGTAAATGGAAAACTCAAATCTGTGTTGATAAGCACAGGACAAGGTCAGCTCACAGTGCTGAGGGAGCATCTCTTTCTTAGTGAGATATGACAGACATGTGCTGAGAGTGATCTGGGGCAGTGCTACCCAAACTTCAGTGTACACCAGAATCCCCATAGAGTAGGAGATGGTGAATCCCCCTCACCAGACTTCTGACTCACTAGGTCTGGGGTGGAGCCTGAGAATTTACTTTTGAAGACATACAGTTGATGCTGCTGATCTGGGGACCACATTTTAAGAGCCACTGACTTGGGGGACTGGTTAATGCAGGGCCCTGGAAGTATGACAAAAATTGGATTCATCATTAAAGGGACAAGAAAAAGGTATTAATTAAGAGTCAGGAGGAAGATTGTCAAATTGTCCTGAAAGCCTAGCGATATGGGAAGTTATAAATTTTTAATGCAATTAAATTAATACCTCTCCACAATGCTGCTATAAAAGCTTGGGAACATGAGAAGAGAAGTGGAGAAATAGGATGTGTCAATGATCCTTGCTTAAGACTGTCCCAGAAGCAGAAACATGATGGATGCTGGCGACGATGCTGTTGGGCATGTGGTTTTATTTTTGTAGGAAGGAAGTAAAGACAGGTCGAGACTGATGGGCCCACCACAATTGTTTTTATACTGTGAAATAATGGGGAAAAGTCTTGTGGCTGTATATCTGTGGAGGTGTCTTGAGGGAAAAAGGCAGGCTTTCTGTGTGCCCACCCCCCCGACTTATGGCTGCAAATAGAGCAGCTATGCTTTTATATTTTATCTGCTGGGAAACCTTGTGATAATTCATTTTCAGAAAAGGTTCTACAGCAAAATGGAATTTGACCACAGTGAAATTAGTGTAAAAGAACAGGTTAAGGATTTGAGGGATTTTATGGGATTTGCTGAAATGGGGGTTCTTTGTAGTTCCATCATAGCTCCGGCTCCTTCTGGTTGCCAAGGTGAAAAATCCTTTGTGTAGCAGTGACTCTGGAATAATGTTTTCACGGAGAAAACCCAAGTGAGAGATAAACAGCTGTCTGCTAGTGAAAAGGTTATATACAATTATTCCTAAGGGCTTTGGAGAAGAAAAGAAATGTGTAGCCCTTTTAGCTCGATGCTGTGTCCAGGGGTCATTTTTTTAATTGGAAACATTGGGTAATTAGTAGATTTGCTGATCCAGTTGGCATTTGTCTTATTGATCCCCTGATATTTTGTAAATGCTTTCATTCATGTAATGCCATTTGCTCTCCTTATATAGCCTTTCTAGTGTGTTTCTAGAGAAAGCATTGGAAAAAAATAAGATAATTATATATAAAGATATATATAAATGCGCCCACCAGAAAAAGGATGAAGTGGGGGCGAGAGAAAAGCAATGCCATAATTTAAGCCATTATTTCCAAAGTATATTTGGATAATCATATAAAATGCCTCTCAATAGTAAAATGTCTAAATATAAAACTACTAAATCAAAATTTCAATGGGATACCTAGAATTTGTATTTTCACAAGTTCCTAGGTGATTCTTTGCAGTCAACTCATTGTCAGGCATTTAAAAACTACGGATTTAGGCCACCGGGCCACCTATATATACCCCTATTTGATTTATTCAACCAGGGCCAATCTACAATGCACAAAGCTGTGGACAATCGGGGGGCAGCCTATCCTTAGCACTCACTACTCATTCATCATCACCATTTATATTTGCCAGGTTGTTCAAAATGAAATATGTACCCTACACAAAATATGCTCAAAATAAATACTCACTAATGATCTTCTAACAAATTGGCAGCAAAAACTCTAAAAATTTAGTTTACAGACTACGAACTACCCTCAGGGAGAAATGTAAACTAATTCCAGGAATGAAAACACTATTCGATCCTTAAATGTCTAAGAAAGGTGCTGTGTCTGGATGTTTGTGTCCCCCCAAAATTTCTACACTGAAATCTAGTCTCCAGTGTTATAGTATTAAGAAGTGGGGTTTTACGGGAGATGATTAGGTCATAAAATCAGAGCCCCCATGAATGGTATTAGTTCCCTTATAAGAACTATGCACTACCTGATTGTGCTCCTGGAGTTACAGTTAGTGCCCTTATAAAATAGATTCAAGGGGGCTCATTTGCCTCCTCCACAACATGAGGACATAGTGAGAAGTCAGTAGTCTGCAACCTAGAAAGGGCCTTCACGAGAACCTGACCATGTTGGCACAGTGATCTTGGAATTCCCAGCCACTAGAACTGTGAAAACAAATTTCTATTGTTTATAAGCTACACAGTTTGCAGTATTTTGTTATATCAGCCTGGGTGGACTAAAATAGAAATTGATATCAAGGAGCAGGGTGTTCCTATAGTAAATAGATAAAAATGTGGAAATGGCTTTGGAATTGAGTAATGGATAGAGGCTGAAAGAGTTTTTAAGTGCTTTCTAGAAAAAAGTATACATTGCTGTCAATAGACCAAACGGGGTCATTCTGGTGAGGGCTAGAAGAAAAGGATATCTGTAGGGAAAAAGCACCATCTTGTTTAGAGATGACCTACATGGTCAGGAACAGAATATTGATAGAAATACAGATGATAAAGGCCGTTCCCATGAAATCTCAGATGGAAACTAGAAACATTATTGGAGACTGAAAAAAAGTGATCCTTGTTACAAGGAAGCAAAGAATTCGAGTGAATTTAGTTTGTGTCCTAGTGTTTTGTAAAAAGTAGAACTTGTGAGCAATAAAACATGATATTTGGTAGATGAAATTTCTATGCAAAGTGTTGAAGGTGCCATTCAGCCTCTATTGAATGTTTATGGTAAAATGCAATAAGAGAGAAATGATTTAAAGATGGTATTTTCAATCAAAAAAGAATGAAACTTGGAAAATTCTTAGCCCATTTATATTGAAGAAAATGAGAAAGTGTGCTTAGAAGAAAAGACAAAACGTGTCCAAGCAACTGTTTGACAAGATTCGTATGATTCAGAGGAATTCACTTTCTTTTCCTCAGTACAATGGAAGAATGGCTCCAAAGGCTTTTTGGAGATGGTTAGAGCTGCCCCTGCTACCACAAACCCAGAGTCTAAAGATTCTGAGGGCAATTTCAAGGCATCTCTCCCTGTATTTCATCTCATCAATACTCAGCAGTGGGCCCAGAGTCTCGGGGGCCCAACCCAGACACCTATGTGTCCAGAAGTTGAGATATTTAGTCAGAAAATATTATTCTTAAGCTTTAAGATTTAATTGTGTTTGCTATGTTGGGTTTTGGACTTACATGTGACCTGTTACCTCTTTCTTCTTTTCAGTCTTCCTGTTCCAGAATAGAAATGTCTATCCTATTGTATTTTTGAAGCACATAACTTATTTGATTTTACAGGCTTATAATGGTGATAAATTTGCCTCAGAATGAATTGTACCTTGAGCCTCACCTGTAACTGTTATGTACAATATTTAGATGTGTTTCTGGACTTCAGAATTTTGAGTCCATCCTGGACTCAGTTCTAAGACTTTTGGGTCTAATGAGCTAGAATGAATGTATTTTTCATGTGAGAAGGATACACAATTTGGGCAGGGGTAGAATGTGTTAGTCTGAATATTTGTGTGCCCCCCAAACCTCCCATGTTGAAACCTAATTTTTAACGTGATTGATAGTATTAGGAGGTGGAGTCTTTTGGAAGATGATTAGGTCATGAGAATAGAGCCCTTGTGAATGGAATAAGTGACCTTATAAAATAGTCCCAAGAGAGCTCATTTGACTCTTTCACTATGTAAGGACAACCCTCAGCAGAACCTGACCCTGCTGGCACCCAACCCTTAGACTTCCCAGTTTCCAGAACTGTGAAAAATAAATTTCCATTGTTTGTAAACCATCCAGTCCATGGTATTTTGTTATAACAGCTTGAACACACAAAGGCAAATGGATTTCAGTATTCTCGTGCTGCTGAAATAATGCAGTTGCTATAGCATTTGCAGAGAACATGGGAAGAGAGACAACTTTAATTGTATCACTGTTTTAGACCCTCTAAATAATTATGCATTGTAGCATCATTATCCCTTGCATCTAGACGGGGAACTGAGGCCTAGCATAAATAACCACCTCATTGTCACATAGTTAATGACAGAATCAGGGCTCAAACCCAAATCTTTCTGATTCTAAAGGCTATGCTTTTTCACTATGTCGTGTAATGTCTATGCAGCTTATCATGTTTCCTGCCAACATTAGCACTGATGAATGCCAAGATGCATTCTGAGGAAATAACAGTGTATCTGGGATTGCTTAACTAAGGCTGCTCAGAAGGACGGTGATTGTGTATATGGAACCTTACAGAACACAGAGGATGGGAGCACGGCACTACAGATTCAGGCTTAAGATTCAATTAACTCATAGGCGGGTGTTGAACCATGAGAACACATGGACACAGAAAGGGGAGCACTACACACTGGGGTCTGTTGGGGGGAAATAGGGGAGGGACGGTGGGGGGTGGGGAGTTGGGGAGAGATAGCAAGGGGAGAGATGCCAGATGTAGGTGATGGGGAGGAAGGCAGCAAATCACATTGCCACATGTGTACCTATGCAACAATCTTGCATGTTCTTCACATGTACCCCCAAACCTAAAATGCAATAAAATAAATTTAAAAAAAAGATTCAATACACTCAATAATGATTCGTGTGGCCTTGAGCAAATTATTTAGGATCACTAAGTCTCCGTTTTATCAGCAAAATGAATGTAATTTTAATACTTAGAGGGTTGTTAAAAAAATACCTTCTAAAAGGGTATACCAAGCACAGGACTGATAGAATAAAAATTATATAACATATTGATCAAGTTGGAGTCATTATCGCTCCCAAGTAATCATGTAGTTCCAAATCACCCAAGTCCAGCACATTGTGGGGAGTCATATTCTGGTTTCTTTTTATTAAATTATTTTATGTTTCTGTGAAGCAAGAGTTTTTCTTTATTGTATTAATGAGATCATATATTTTCAGGACAATTCTGGTTTCATAAAATTTAAGGATTCATGATACATATAATTTCTATCTATATCACTGAAAATAGTTTGACTTTACTGTCAGAAAACAGAATCTTAGAATGGAAAGCGTTTGGATTTTGGATTCATAAAATGAAATATTGGGTCCAAATGTCTCTACTAACATTCTCTAGTTGTTTAAACTTGGGCAGTTTCTTCTAAACTCATTTTCAATCTGTAAAATAAATATAATGGTTATTGTGAGGATTAAATGTCGAAAGGATCTAATAATGTGTAAAATAGCAAGCGATTTGTAGAAGGGCCATTTAAAAATGTTTTCAGCAGAAAATAACAGGAAACCAGGTAGCTTAAACAAATAGTGTGTTAGTTTGTTCAGGCTTCAATAACAAAATACAATAGACTGGGTAATTTATAGCTTATAAGCAACAGACATTTATTTATCACAGTTCTAAAGCCTGGAAAGTTCAAGACTAAGTCACTGGCAGATTCAGTGTCTGGTGAGAACACGTTTCTTGATTCAGAGGTGGCAGCTCCTGCTGTGTCCTTACATGGCAGAAGAAGCAAAACAACTCTCTGGGGCCTCTGTTTATGAGGGACTAATCCCATTCATGAGGGCTCTCTGCCCATGTCATAATCATCTCCCAGAAGACCCCACCTCCTAATGCCATTACATTGAGGGATACGATTTCAATATACAAATTTTGGGGGGAATACAAACATTCAAACAATTGCAAATGGGGCTCTGATAAAATTTCCAAGGAAGATAGTTGTTGGCATGGGATCAGCTACACAGTAAATGACAGAAACTTAAACTCTTTTATTTCTACAAGCCTCAAAACATTATCTTTCATCCTAATGTTGTTATATCATGAGCAAGATGACTTGAACATCATACTTCAGTTCCAAGAAGGATGAAGAAAAAGGAGAAGTAAAAAGTTGTCTCTTCAGGAGACTTGTGCTTTGCATTCGTAAGTAGAATTCTTCCTCAGCAGAGTACCCTTTTATAGATCATTAACCCCAGCTGGGTCACATGACCCCTGTAAATCAGACAATGGCCAAGGGTAATAAAATTACCATGATTCATCACTTGGGCTGGAACAAGGAAGGATCTGACCTATATGCAATAGGGGAATCTTGACCAGATTTATGAAACAATTAGGGTTCTATCAGACAAGAGGAAGGAGGTGGTATGGTGAGGAAGATGTTAGGTAGCCGACAGACAGTATCTGCCATAATTGTCATTCAACAAAAGCTACTTTTTCTCTCCCCTTAACTGATAAAAATTAACAAATATATAAATAAATCAATCTTGTGCCACTTTATGAGTCCCAATATTTAGCTCACAAAAAGAATTTTAACGCTAAATATACTATAGGATCTAGGAAACTGACCTTTAAAGGAGGCAGATTTTCAAGAAATCAGCTTATTAATTTTGATCATGTTTTTTGCCTGGATTCAAAAGAATGGATTTTAACTTAAATATTGGAAAAGATTAATAGCAACCATAAACCACTTCCAAAGAATGCTGGTCTTGGCTAAAGGCTTAGATAATAGAACTGTCTGGAATGGTGAGATTTGCGCTGGACCTTTTCCCAGGACTGTGTTAGGCACTGTAAGTGGAGGATGAACGAGCCGGAGATATAGTTAAGTGTCAAAGACTGCCTCTTCTCATGTGGGAAGGTTTGGATTATAAAATACGGACATCACTTCATTACAGGTGTTTCCCAAGACATGATCTAACTTATGCATACTTCCAACCTCAAATCTACCCTACCACCACCCCCCCACCGTGCACCACGGTTTCTTGCTTCCCCTGAAACTCTTACCTAGGATGGATCTCCCTGTTACAAACTGCCTGGGAATCTGGTACTTTCTTCTGTTGCACATACCCACTTGTAATTAATTGATTGATCACTTGTGCAATTACAGCTTACAGTCACTTCCCCAGTAGAACGTAAGCTCCTTGAGGTACCATATGCTCAGCACCAACAAATGCTTGATACAGGGTAAGCAATCTATAAAGGTTTATTTTTTAACACATATATTTAGAACATACCAATTAAGAAATTTATCTGAAAATCCAAATATACTGACAGATTGGGAAGGAGGGAGTGAAATTTCACTTCACAAAATAAGTTCCCAGAGGAGTTTTTTAAACAGAGAGCTTCTTTCAGGCATTTAAAAAAGGATTTTATTTACCAGAATTTGATGCACATTACTTTTCAGGAACACAGACACACACACCTAGTGTAAAGCGATATGCTATAAACACACCCTCTAAATTTCTCCTTTCCAAACAGAATTCAAAGCCAATTATGAAGAAATGAGGAGGGGGGGAAGAGCAAACCGGTTCTAGAATACCAGCACAATCATCAACAGAATAAAGTATCCATGAGAAAGCTCCAATGTCCCCTAAGGAAATTAGGATAGGAGTGTGTGGCCTTAAAATAATCACCTCCCACCCTCGCTTCTAACTGTGGGTTTGGTTTTGAGGTAATTCTGGGCCAAGAGTCTGTTCTGTGGAGGACTGGAATAGTTGTTCCTCTCATAAACAAGCCAGGTGGGCTGCCAACTGACTGCGTTAGTGTCATTGTGTGTGTGTTGGAGGGGAGGGAATTGTGGAATACTAAGCCCTAAGTAATGATTATAATGGCAGCTAACAGTCCCTGAGCACTTGGGTGTAAACACATGATGATACGCAATCTGCTAGGATCATTCCTTTTAAACTTTGAACTCCTATGTGCCACTTAACTCCCTTCATAATTTTTGAAAAGTCATTTGATCTCTTATCATTCAGGAACATCTCAACAAATGGTCTCACTCTTTATTATATCACAAAATACTTTTGAGGTTCAAAGGAGATAATGGATATGAATGTACTTTCTCACCCATGAAACACTAGAGAAATATTATATTTAACTGAGCTTTGAATTTACTTTTGTTTTGCATGTATAGTTTTATGTGTGTATTATATATTTATTTGTGTTTTATGTTTATATTTGTATTTATTTTGTTTCAACAAACATCAACTTATTATGCTCAGTATATAACAGTAGTTGAGAAGCCATCTGTCTCATCTATGTCACCAAGGAATGAGGTTATGAAAAGATAAATTGGATAAAGGAAGTCCAAAATTACTTCTTGAAAGATGGGGAGGAGTTAGTTTCCTAAGCAAAGTGGAATGAGGGAGTCAGGTTATGTAAGGTAGAGGCAAGAGAATAGCAAAACTGTAACAGCATCCAACATTATGCTTTTTACTGGGAAGCAGAAAGCAGTTCAGTATTGGTAAATATAATACATGTCAGGGAGGGTCAAATAATGAGGCTAGAAAAGTAGACAAAGCCCAGGTTATGTTGAGTGTTCTGTGCTGCTATGGTCAGAATATTTATTTCCCTGGAAAATTCAAATGTTAAAATCTTAACTCCAAAGTGATGGTATTAGAAGGGAGAGAGCCTTTGAGAGGAGATTAGGCAATGAGGGCAGAACCTTTATGAATGAGATTAGTACTTTCATAAAAGAGGCCTGAAGGAGACCTCTCACCCCTTCTGCCATATGAGGGCACAGGGAGAAGGCACTGTCTATGAACCAGGAGGAAAGCTGTCATCAGACACTGAGCCTGTTGGCACCTTGATTTGGTACTTCTCAGCCTCTAGGATTGTAAGATATAAATTTGTGTTGTTTACAAACTACCAAGTTTATGGTACTTTTGTTATAGCAGCCCAGCAGACTTAGACATGTGCCCTACTACAGGCACCGTGTTTTTGATCTGTATTTATAGGTGATGGAAACCAAATGCACTGTTTTAAACAGGGAGATGACATGCTCATATTTGTGGTTTATTATGATCAGTCTGGAAGCAGCATGAAAAGATAAATTTGAGAGGAGCCAGACTGGAGAAGGAAAGTTAAAAGGCTGATACAGTAATTGCAGCTTGATGACCAGACCTCAGCTAGGATAATGGTAGGAGGGATGAAGAGGCGGGAATGAATTTTTTAAATATATATATATGGAAGGAGAGGTTCATATTGGCAGAATCTGGTGACTGTTTAAATACGGCAATAAAAAAGAAAAAAAATGTAAGTCCAAGGTGAATCCAGGATCAATGAATACGTTTCTGGATGGATGACGTATAGATACATGGATGGATGGCTGCACAGATGGATGGATGGATGGATGGATGGGTGGATGAAGGGATGGATATTGAATGATTGGATAGATGAATATTTTGTGTATGTAAATGCTTAAAGAATTAGGTTTGGTTCTGGATCTCATAAGATATCATATATTTTATTTGATTTTTACTCCTATAAGTCTGATTACTCAGTGAAATTACTCAGTCACTCAAATACCAAAATCTCCTGAATCCTGCCAGTATTGCAGTACTAGGCAATGCCAGGATATTATTCAAAAGTGAATAATGCTGACCATGTCCTTTGAGAGATTTTTATTCTTGGTAAAGACACATGACTTAAAGGTAGTCATCTAAGGTGGTCTGGGAGTAAGTGACAGATCCAGATTAGTGGTTTAAATCCCCAGATGTGAGATATGGAATAGGGTAGCCTGGATGGTTTCCTGTAGCATTTTCAATTTGAGTTGGGAAAAGGAAACACAGGTTGAAGGAGTAGGGAAGGAATTTGTGGCAGGGAGAATGGAAGGTGTTGAGCTGAGGGCATTGGCAGAGTTGGGATTGAGGACTATAAACAGGCTAGTGTGTCTGGAAATGCTGTCGCTCTTGTCTGGTCATATATGGAACATGCTAAGTGAGCCAGCTTTTGCATGGACTTCTCTGATCTATCATAGCAGATCTCTGCAGGGACCATGTGACCTTCTAAATGTTTTAGCTGTCAAATTATTCCCCTGTTCTAGGTGAACATTTAATTTCAATATATAAAATAAATAAAAGGAGAACTGAACTTATTAAAATGGAGGGAGGAGCTAGCCCCTGTTCATTCTACAACCTCAGAGACAAGGCACCTCACCCAAGATAGTTATGAGGAAATTCCAGCCTTCTGAAGACCTCACAGTGTGGAAACCATTGGTTTAGTCCAGTTCTTTCATTTTATAACTAGTAAAGCAGGGACACAGAGAGGTTATGAGACTTTCTCAAATCCACATATACAAATATCCTCTTACTTAGTGGAGTTAAGCTATAAATAGAACTCATGTTTCCTGGAACAAGTCTAAACAAGAACAGTTTCTACATCCTTGGTTGGACAGAGGCATCTTACTAAATCAGACACTGTCCAATTTTTGTCCCTTTTTAGACACTTGCAAGTTGCCATTGTCCTGGGGATATGCAGAGTCTGCAAATGCCCTGCCTGGCTTCTAATTGAGGGTGGTTCAGAACGCAACTATCAAGCTTCCCTTTTGTAAGTAAGCGCCAGAATAAGGAAGTATTCACATTCAGCAGTGGGCACAGTTGTGATGTGCCTTGTACTAGAGCAGCATTAATTTCCCCTGCTCTGTGTTCTAAGGAAAATATTCCCATTTTTGACAGATGTTCTAATTCAACAATTAGCAGTGACTATGACATGCAAAAATTACCAGTTGCTAAAGCCCCACTTAGCCAAATGGGAGGCATGGAGTATTTTTATACTCAGCAGCCTTGGGCTGTGTAGCTTGAAGCAAACACTTGCCCAGCATTTCTCTGGCTTATGTGTTTTATCACTAACTGTAATTTATTTTTAAAGATTCTAAAAATGTGCCCATCGCAACAGCTTCTGGGTGGTGGGAGGAGAAGAGAAAAGCATAAGATGCTGTATGAAATGGCATCCACTAAAGGGCTCTCTTCCAAGCCCTTGGTACCATTAGATCATGGGAAAGGCTGTTAGCTTTTCAGCCAAAGGGCAGCTTTGCTAACACGATTTAGCTCCAGCAAATGAGTCATCCCACCCTTGCCACTTAGTGGTCTCAGTAAAATCAAGACAGGAGATTTAGTTGGTTTCAATGCTCCCAGCCTCTCTCTCTGTTTATTTTCCTCCTCTTATTAATAATAAAAATATGCTCTTTAGATTTGTCCACTCACCCAGGTGATTCCCATACCTCCATTTTTAACCCAACAAAGTCTTCTCTCCATACTTATTTTTTGTGTGTGTGTCAGAACACTTAAAAACTACTCTCTTAGCAGTTTTCAAGAGTGCAATACATTATCATTAACTATAGTCACCACGTTGCACAATAGAGTTTTTGAGTTCTTGAACTTATGTCTTCTACTTGTGACCCACAATTTTCTAACTCAAATTCAAAAAGTGATCTATGTGAAAAAAGTTAAGATTCAATGACTGTTTTAGAGTCACTATTTTTAACGAAAAAAATTGAATCAATTATTGGGAAGAAGTGATTTTTTTTTAAAGCCACAAATGAAGAGGTATATTTTCTCATTTTATTCTAAACATTATCTGCTATTTTAGAAAACATTTATATAGGCATGGAGCATTAAGCATAATGTAAACTATAGTTGTCAGGGTTAAATGAGGTATTCAATAAATATGAGCTCTATTTCTAAAAAAAAAAAAAAAAGAAATAGCTACAGTGCCTCAGAGTTGGAAAATTATTGACAGCTATGATCTACGCTTATTTCAGTAAAATAAATACACGTATACATGTATTTAGATGCATATCCTCATATACATAAAAATGAGCAGGCACATACAATATAGGTGCACTTATAAAATATATGCACAGTACACATCCAGAAAAATCGTAATAGCTAATTACAGTGAGTACAAATAGTTTTCTTAGCAATTTTAATAATTTTGAAGTTGTTGTCAAATCTGATTTGAGTGTCGCTTTTTACATTTTGATGTGGTTAATAAAGCCTTCATAACAGGGATAGGAGGGAGAAGTCTTGGTTGTACCATTTTCTTGTAGCTCAATGCTACATAAATTATTTGTATTATCTTCACCTGGGCAATTCCTCAGTGAGTATCGTATAAGCCATCCATGTATTTTTGTGAGTATTAGTTTGTTTAATACCAGATATTCTACTCTGTACACCTACCTTCTGTAAAGAATAATATATGGCAATATCCCAAAAGCAATTTCCAAGTGCAGGTACCCATGTCAATCTTTCTACCTATGAAGTCCTAATCTCCAGCATGTACTACTTTCAACAACATGCAGACTCCAGTCCAGAGGCTGGTCTCATTCTACATATTAGACTTTAGTACTTTTTTTCCCTTTAATTCTTTTTACATTAATAATTAAAAGTTTTCATTTCCTAGTTGCTTGTCTTGACCATTCCACTTTGGAGGCTGTGAATGAGCCTTGGTAGATGGGCCCTTCTGTCCTCTCTAGAGGGAGTAGTCTACACATTCAGATTGATCGAATGGTCTGTGTTGATTGTGATGCCTTAGAGAGAGGTTATGTGTAACAGGGGCAAACGCTCAGTGGTCCAAACCTGGCTTCTAGGAGTTGTGGGTTGCATGCAGTCAAATTCAAGTTCTTCAAATCTCCATTTGCCAATATGCAATGCAAATTGCACAGGAAGGTATAGCCAGACTGGCTGTGAACAAGCCAGCCAAGGGAGCAGCCTGACCTAGCCACAAAAGTGCTAAATTCTAACGGTCAGCAGGGCTCTCTTTCTGATTTTTTTTTTTTACCAGTTTCCTCATAACAGTCTGTGCTCTCTTTCAATCTCCCTCCTCTCTGATTCTAACATCACTTTCTGGCAATTAGTTTACTTGCTATTACCATATGAGACACTCATGGTACTCACAAACAGAACATGCCTGGCTTCCTATGTCCAGCTCCTTACCAATTCCTGTGGGTTCCACTCCTCCATGCCTCTTACTTTGTCTACTCTTCTCTATCCTCACTGTTAGCATCCTAATTCAGGCCTCATTATCTCTTGCCTCAACTGGGAGAGCAGCCCCCTACCAATATCCCTACCTCTCATCTTCCTTCACACAAATCTGTTATCTATGCCACTTACGTCTCCAAATACGTTTTGCTTTGCTTGGAAGTTTTCAATGGCTCCTTTACTCCCTACAGTACTAAGTAATCAGCAACTTGTATTGGCACTCATGTTCATATTACATGTGACCAATCTGTTAATTCTGACTTCCTGCACTTCTCTCCCAATTATTTTTTTTATTTTCTAGACAGATGACTCCTTTTTCTATTCCTTTATCAAATCTCACATTGTCATACCTTGTGCCTTAGTTACTAGTTTCTTCTGCCTGAAATATAATCTCCAACCTTCATGCTTTAATCTATGTATTCAACTGCTACTTCTTAGGTATCTGCTATGATTTTCAGAATTTCTCACCTATAAAGCATCTACTTGTGCTTCTATAACCTATTCCATTAAGTCTTTCTTGCCTTTGGAAAGCAATGCCATTTCTATGTCTTCTAAACTTCTTTGGCACCTTAATTTTGCTTCTGGTACTGTTTTCTCTTTGGCTTGTTTTGTCTTACATTTTGGTGAAAACCATTTAAGAAATGTCTAGTTTGTGCTAAGCATTATAAAAGCTATATAGTATTATATTTAATACCTTCAGTATCTTTGCTAGACCCATATACTTATTCTCATTTTAAAGATTAAAAAAACGAAGCTCAGAATAATTAAGTTACTTTCTCAAGGCCAAACCACTAAGGTTCTACACTTAGGGATCAAACCAAACTTGTTTTCTTTCCTGATTACATGATACACTGATTATAATCATCACTGTACTTTTTCCTACCCAATAATACATCACAAAGTCCTTGAAGACATGACTGAATTAACTGAGTTCAATTCAGTCAAATTGTACCTGAGGGACCTTGCAGAAGGGAAGTCAGAGGGGTGGTCTCCATATGTCTTTATATTGGCCAATCTCACTAGTATGGGCCTTCCCCCACACCTATTACAAGACAGCCTGAAATAACTCAGTCAGTCTCATTCTACATAGGTTTTAATTTTCTAGCTTTTGAGAAGTCACTGCTGCCTAACTCCTGGCTGCTGCACAATGTGTTGTAGCTTTAAATATTCTCTATGTTAATGCTGATTACTGAATAAAGTGGCAATTAAGTTTTCATGCCATAATTTCTATGTTCCACTGAACAGCACTAATAGTACATTGTGTCTGTCCCTTCCAAGAACCCACCTGTTTTGGGGGGAGATGGCAGCAGGCTGGTGCTGCGGGCTGCTGAGCAAAGTACTAGTGTTACTCAGGGATTCGATCACAGCATCAGCAGCCACAGAAGTCCTGGGCTACACGAGAGGTGAAAGCTGTGCACATTTCTTCAACTCTGCCTCTCCAGAGGCAAATTTGTGTTAGACTCAAAGAAAACCTCCTCTGTGGCCTTTGCCACTTTGTATTCCCTGGCATTTGCAAAAGCAAATGGAGCCATATTTTACAGGCAACAGGAAAAACCACAAACCTTCTATGAAATTATACCTGTGCCACGAGAAATTTCTCTGTCTTGTCTACCTCTTTACATTTACAGTCTCAACCTTCATTTGCCCGCAGCAGTTCTCAGACCTTTAACTCATTTTTTTGTCTCTGCTCCCCACCTTAGGGTCAGAGTCTTACTTCAGCCTGACTCTTCATTTCCCCAGCCCACTGTCATTCAGGAAGCTGACTTCTGCTCCTCTTTGCTCTGGCTTCAGGCCCCACAGTAAGGCTAAGCACCAGTTCCTGGACTCCAGCCCCAGTTTAGAGTCATGAATATTCCTTTCTAGCAAGCCTGGCTGTCAGACATGCTGGGATCTTAGTAGCAGTCAGGATGGGCAGAGCTAAGAATGGGAAGGGGAAGGACTAGAGCTGGAGATACTGGCCCAGCTACAAAGCTGACTACTAGAAAAAAAAAAAAAAGGTGATTTGAGTTTGGCTGTGTCCCCACCCAAATCTCATCTTGAATTGTAGTTCCCACAATTTCCATGTGTTGTGGGAGAGACCTGGTGGGAGATAATTGAATAAAGGGGGCGGTTTCCCCCATACTGTTATCATGGTAGTAAGTCTCACGACATCTGATTGTTTTATAAGGGGTTTCCCCTTTTGCTTAGCTCTCATTCTCTCTCCTGTCTGCTTCAATGTAAGTCGTACCTTTCACCTTCCACTATGATTATTAGTCCTCCCCAGACATGTGGAACTGTGAGTCCATTAAAGCTTTTTCTTTATAAGTTACCTAGTCTTTGGTATGTCTTTATCAGCAGTGTGAAAATGGACTAACACAGAAGGTCATCAACTTAAATTTCACTCTACAGTGGCCTGGAGAAAAGAACCAGTTGCAAGCCCAAGATGGCTCTATCTGGTGGGCAGTGCACAGAAATTAGAATCCTAATTATTGGCAACATACAACATCTGACTGGTGGTAGCTTTGTTAATGTGAGTGATTTGCATAATATGGAGAAGTTTATCCTCACCAAAGGTGAGTTAGGCATAATGGAAACGGATTTAGGCTTTGGAGTTAAAAAGACTTGGTTTCTAATTCCCAGTGATCCGTGATGATCTATAACTAGTGCTATGATTTTTGGCAAGTTGATTAATTTCTGTGAACCTTAGTTTTCTCACATAGAAATAGGGAAAATAATAATTACTTCATAAGGCTTGTGGTGAGATTTAAATACAGAAATACCAATTATTTCATGTAAGAGCAAACAATAAAACACAGTTATTCATATGGATGGTGGGGTTGAGATCCCTGAAAAGGTGAGGTGATACAGGCAGATAGTAAGTAGTAACTTGTGTTCAGGGTCTCAGAAGTAGAAATGAAGTGAAGATCAAGAAATAAGATCTGAAGTTCAGAAATACAGATGGGACACTGATAGCCCGAGCAAGGGCAGGACAAGTATCAGGGCTCCCTGGTCCACCTGGCTAAGACAAGACACATTTTAGACCTCACCAGCTGGCAGGTCAGAGGCTGTTAAGGTGCTCTCTGCTTTGGTCAGCTTTGGTCCAAGAATTGGGCAGGGTGCCCTCAGGCAAGGGCATGGAAAAACAGGCCGGCCTCTCAGGTCAATAATGAGAGTAGCTGCTTGAGAAGTAATAGGAAAGGCACTGCCAGCAGTCCTGCTGCCTCCACCTCTGCCAGAGCTGAGGCTGCCTCGTAGCCTGTCTTGGAAGCCCCAAAATCAGGCTGCAATAGCTCTGTATTTGGCACTTGGGTTGGAGACCTGAGTAGGGCAGGGCTAACTGGTGTTCACAAACCATCTTGGAAAATAGTAAAGTCATCCTCTCAGGAGAAAAGCAGATCAGAAGTCAGGTGCCAAGATGTGCCCACTGACAAGGTCTCAGTGGTCCTTTCTGTTGCTTTTGCTGGTTCTTGACTAATTGCTCCACATCTGGGCCCCTGAAATTCTATAACAGCCATGATATATGTATGGATATGTATGAATGAATGTATGTGTGTGTGCACTTACACATTTATGTAAAAACAAAACAAGAGTGAGTATTGGAAAATCAAGGGGCATAGTAATCAAGTTGTCTAAATATTTCAAAGGTCCCATGATTCTTTCTTCCCATATTAATCATATGAGCATTCCTACCCCAAACTTATATTCCATGAGAACAGGGAGGATTTTCAGTGTCTGTCTAGCACAGAATATGCACCTGGGAAATATTAACTGAATGTATCATCTATAATTTAGGCCCATGTCAGCTGTCTCACTATATTGTTTTTAATCTTAGGCATAATCCTACCAAAAAAACCCCTAATTTAATAAACAACAAAACTGATATTCATAGAAAGTTCACACAAAATTTGTAAGTGGTAGAGGTTGGAAATAGCCTGTACTCTAGTTCATACATCATATAATGTGTCCAGATTTGAGTTTTGGAAACATGATTATTCATTATTAGCTCTAAAGTAGGCAGGAGACTCTCAGGAATTCTGGGGTTAAGTTGGAAAAATAAAATGTCACAGAGGGAAGGAATAAAAATCTGCTGTTTTCAGAATGACATAATTAACACTGCCGCTTTTGCCTGATTTAGTATTGCCAGATTTAGCAAATAAAAATACAGGACTCCAGGTACATTTTAATTTCAGATAATGATTTTTTAGTGTGTCTTGAACATTGCATGAGACATACTAAAAATTACTGAAAGTTTATCTGAAACTAAAATGTAACAAAGCATTCTTATTTTATCTGACGTCTCTATTTTGGTTTAAGATATGAGACAATACCTTGGTATTAAGACATCGGTTAACATTGGTGGGGTTGGAGTTCTGGCTGAAGAGATCTAGAGGTCACCTAGAGTGTGTCTGATGTGTATTCTTTCAGTCACTCAACAAATGTTTTTGGGCAATTGTCCCTTGCAAGGCACTGTGAGGAGAGAGAAATGTCTTGGTTCCAGTTAATCCTCCTTTGGTACTTGGAGCCCAATAGAAGAGCAGAGTATATTAGTTACTGTGATAATAGGCTATGGGAAGTATGTAACACATTACTTGCAAAGACTTAATATGGCCTGGACACAGGGAAAGCTCCTTGGGGAAGCATTTACTCCGGCTAGGCATGACCCAAGTCTCATTTCCTTGCTCCCACTTCAAATCTAAGCTCCACACTCCTGCCAAAATCATCTTTCAAAATACATAGCCAATATCCTACTAAATGGGCAAAAGTTGGAAGCATTCTCTTTGAAAATCGACACAAGACAAGGTTGCCCTCTCTCACCAGTCCTACTCAACATAACTTTAGAAGTTCTGGCCAGGGCTATCAGGCAAGAGAAAGAAATAAAAGGCATTCAAATAGGAAGAGAGGAAGTCACATTGTCTCTATTTACAGATGACATGATTGTGTATTTAGAAAACCCCATCGTCTCAGCCTGAAAACTCCTTAAGCTGATATGCAATTTTAGCAAAGTCTCAGGATACAAAATCAATGTGCAAAAATCACAAACATTCCTGTAAACCAATAACAGACAAGCAGAGAGCCAAATCATAAGTGAACTCCCATTCACAAATGCTGCAAAGAGAATAAAATACCTAGGGATACAACTTACAAGGGATGTGAAGGACCTCTTCAAGGAGAACTACAAACCACTGCTCAAGGAAATAAGAGAGGACACAAACAAATGGAAAAACACTCCATGCTCATGGATAGGAAGAATCAATGTCGTGAAAATGGCCATACTGCCCAAAGTAATTGATAGATTCAACGCTATTTCCATCAAGCTACCATTGACTTTCTTCACAGAATTAGAAAAAAACTGCTTTAAATTTCATATGGAACCAAAAAATAGCCCATATAGCCAAGGCCATCCTAAGAAAAAAGAAAAAAGCTGGAGGCATCATGCTACCTGACTTCAAACTATGTACCACAGCTAGTGCTTGACTTACGACCACGGTCGGGACCACAGACCGGTCGTAACACGATTTGGTTGTAAGTTGAGTAGGCTATATGTACAGTTGAAATGGTGCACACGGCGATGGTAGTGCTGCCAGAAGCTGGTCTGCACTGTCGTACACCCAGCTGGGCAACGTTTGCGCTGCCAGACGCGGCGCAGTCATGGCTAGCGATTGTGGTCGTAAAATCGAATGGTTGTAAGTTGCATAGGTGGTAAGTCGATCAATACCTGTACAAGGCTACAGCAACCAAAACAGCATAGTACTGGTACTAAAACAGATATGTAGATCAATGAAACAGAACAGAGATCTCAGAAATAACACTACACACCTACAATCATTGATCTTCAACAAACCTGACAAAAACAAACAATGGGTAAATGATTCCCTATTTAATAAATGATGTGGGAAAAACTAGCTAGCCAAATGCAGAAAACAGAAACTGGACCCCTACCTTACACCTTATGTAAAAATTAACTCAAGATGGTTTAAAGTCCTCAATGTAAAACCCAAAATCATAACAACCCTAGAAGAAAACCTAGGCAATACTATTCAGAATATAGGCATGGGTAAAGACTTCATGACTAAAACATCAAAAGCAATTGCGACAAAAGCCAAAATTGACAAATGGGATTTAATTAAACTAAAGAGCTTCTGCACAGCAAAAGAAATGATCATCAGGTGAACAGGCAGCCTACAGAATGGGAGAAAATGTTTGCGACCTACCCATCTGACAAAGATCTGATATCCAGAACCTAAAAGGAACTTAAACAAATTTGCAAGAAAAAGAACAAATAATCCCATCAAAAGGCAGCTAAAGGATATGAACAGACACTTCTCAAAAGAAGACATTTATTCGGCCAACAAACATATGAAAGAAAGCTCATCATCACTGGTCATTAGAGAAATGCAAATCAAAACCACAATGAAATAACATCTCATGCCAGTTATAATAGCGATCATTTAAAAGTCAGGAAATGACAGATGCTGGTAAGGCTATCGAGAAATAGGAATGCTTTTACACTGTTGGTGGGAGTGTAAATTAGTTCAACCATCATGGAATCTAGTGTGGCAATTTCTCAAGGACCTAGAACCAGGAATACCATTTGACTCAGCAATTCCATCACTGGGAATATGGCCAAATGATTATAAATCATTCTGTTATAAAGACACATGCACATGTATGTTTATTGCAGCACTATTCACAATAGCAAAGACTTAGAAACAATCCAAATGATAGCCTGGATAAAGAAAATGATAGACGGGATAAAGAAAATGTGGCACATATACACCATGGAATACTATGGAGCCATAAAAATGAATGAGTTCATGTCTGTTGCAGGTGCATGAATGAAGCTGGAAACCATCATTCTCAGCAAACTAACACAGGAACAGAAAACCAAACACTGAATGTTCACACTCATAAGTGGAAGTTGCACAACGAGAACACATGGACACAGGGAGGGGAACATCACACACTGGGGCCTGTCAGGGTTGGAGGGCAAGGGGAGAGAAAGCATTAGACAAATACCTAATACAAGCAGCACTTAAAACCTAGATGATGGGCTGATGGATGCAGCAAACTACCATGGCACATGTATACCTATGTAATAAATCTGCACATTATGCACATGTATCCCAGAACTTAAAGTAATTTTTTTTTAAAATACAAGTTTTTATACATCCCTGCCCTTACTTAAAACCCTGTAATGGTCTCATCACCTTTTAATTCAAACACCAAGCCTTTCTACATGGGATAAAACTATCTGTCTAATAGAGACCACGTGACTTCCCAACCTCATCGCCACTCTGCCCTGGCTATGTAGAAACGTCCCGGAGCTTCAGTCATGCACTCCTCCACCTCATGCTGCCCCTGAAGCTGGTTGCACCCCTGATGTGGCTTTAGCCCCTCTTCACTTTTCTAACTCCAGCTGTCTTTTCTGCATGACCAGTATGTATAAAACACCTTCAATGCGACCAGCTCTCCACAAGATACTGAAACCACTTAATCCTCCAGGATCCAGTCACAAAGTCATACCGTCTTGAAACATACCCCTCCCTGCCTGTGACCTTGCGGACTCCTCCTGTTAGCTTTCCTTTACTAGACTACCTGCAACCAGCTGAGATCACCATCAGCTGGCTTTTCTGTCTTTACTACAAAGTGAGCTCTTTGAATAGAAAGGTAGCATATTATCTTTGTCTGTATCTTCACAAACTAACACTGCACCAGGCATGTGGAAAGGATTCAGACAATTAAATAATGAATAAATATTGTTAAGAAAATTAGAAACCCTCATCATAACATTAGTACTAATAACTATTATTTATTAAACCAGAAGCCGTGTTAAGTTTTTTATATGCATGGCTTTACTTACTACTCTCAGTGACTACCTAAGGTAGAAATTTTCACTGCCTTCATTTCATAAATGAGAAAATAGAGGTTAGAAATGGTAGGTAACTTACCCAACCTAATGGTGGGGCTAGCATTCACATTCAAACCCAGGTGAGGCTGACTGCAGAGTCCATGGTCTTAACAACTAGGCAGTACTGCCTCTCAGATGTCCCCTAAGATTGTCATCATCTTCCCTAAGCTATATCTCTTAGTCTTTCCCTAATGGGTTAAGCTGACTTCTCATGCCTGACTGCTCAGGAAAACTCAGCATGGCCAAAGAAAACTTCTCTGTTGAGAGAGTTAGGGCTTATGCAAATACCCAGACTGCGAGGAAGGCCTGTGATTTTCCTTTGTGCTCTGTTTATAATAAACAAAGCACCACAGCAACATGATTAGGTCATTAACAGGGATAGATGAAGCCAACCAAACCATCACTCTGCACTTACCCATATGGAATTGCTGTTCTGTTCATGATGCTGCCCCATTTGTGGAGCAGGGCGGTAAAGGGATTCCATGGCCATTATGTGCTCCAAGAGGATGACCACACAGGGAAGGAGAAATCGAGTGTAGGAGGAGGCTGCAAAGGAATTTCTGGAGAAAGCCCTCACCAAGGAAGGCAAATGAGGGACTGGCTGGTACAGAGTCAAGTTTGTGATCTGCCTGTAAGTCTTCGTACCCCTGAGGTATCAGTGTCTTCCTCTGTCTAATGGTCTGGGGTGTCCTCAGTGTTTCCTGGTGCACATTAATTCTGTGGTATCTTAAAAGGCATTCTAAGGTAAAAATAACTTCCTTCTTAAAACAAAAGGGGGGAGGATGTGGAAAAATAGGAACGCTTTTATACCATTGGTGGAAGTGTAAATTGGTTCAACCATTGTGGAAGACAGTGTGGCGATTCCTCAAGGATCTAGAAATAGAAATACCATTTGACCCAGCAATCACATTACTGGGTATATAGCCAAAGCATTATAAATCGTTCTATTATAAAGACATATGCACACATATGTTCATTGCGGCACTGTTTATGATAGCAAAGACTTGGAACCAACCCAA
This sequence comes from Sapajus apella, assembly GCF_009761245.1. Classification (NCBI taxonomy): domain Eukaryota; kingdom Metazoa; phylum Chordata; class Mammalia; order Primates; family Cebidae; genus Sapajus; species Sapajus apella. Next base: position 17,111,494 of record NW_022436976.1, on the reverse strand, counting down.
ATGCCCATCAGTGATAGACTGGATAAAGAAAATGTTGCACATATACACCATGGAATACTATACAGCCAGAAAAAAGGGTGAGTTCATGTCCTTTACAGGGACATGGATGAATCTGGAAACGATCATTCTCAGCAAACTGACCCAAGAACAGAAAACCAAACACTGCATATTCTAACTCATAAGTGGTTGCTGAACAATGAGAACACATGGACACAGGGAGGGGAACATTACACACCAGGCCTGTTGTGGGTGGGGAGGCTAGAGGAGGGATAGCAGGGGGTGTGGGGATTGGGGAGGGATAATATTAGGAGAAATACCTAATGTAGATGATGGGGGGATGGATGCAGCAAACCACCATGGTGTGTGTATACCTATGTAACAATCCTGCACAATCTGCCCATGTACCCCAGAACTTAAAGTATAATAATAATAAAAGAGGAAATATTTGTTTAGATAAGGTTTGCTGTTATTGTTTTTGTGTGTTTGTTACTGCAGGATTTCTCAGCGCCTTTAGAGGCTAATATGATTATTGATCTCCTAAGATGATAAACTTGAAAGCATCTCCCAAACTTGATCACCAAGCAATTTATCAGAGTTTATTATGGAATACAGTTTCCCAGGACAGAGCTCAGGAGAATGCTACGCTACCTTGTGTCTGAGTATGATTTGTTTGAAGGAAAGCTTGGCTGCAGCTCTTGGGATGGGGATGGCAAAGCCATTTATCTTATTGGGTAGAGAGAAGGACACACAAATGTGCTTTTTTGGTTAAAAGCCCTTTGCACATCTGTGTCCCCAAAACTTCTCTACTTACTTATTATTACCAAAAATCCTATCAGAGACAAATGGACTTTATATTGTGCTTTGAGAAATAGAGTTTATGCCTATATTGAACACACACTGCACCACATATTTTTATATAAATTTTATATATCTCATTTCACTTTCATGAGGCTCCCACAACAATGGTTGTGCGTATTGTGTAGTAGATGTTATTCATATTCTTGCCTGAAATATACACATTATTTCTCCTATTTAACTGGTAAATTGAGGTCTAGGGAGCTTAAGTGTCAGAAAAGATAATAAGCCTAGGAACTGGTATATAAACCCAAGTCTCTTCCTATTGAAGTACCAGGAATAATTTCAATTCTTTTATGGTTCATTTTTTTAATTTTTCAAATCAGGCTGACCTCAATAAGTAGTAATTTACAAATGTAAACCTTAGTACAAATTCAGAATTCAACTTTTAGTATCTTGGCCACTTGAAGAAAAATGAAAGTTGCTAAAGTGTATGATAATTTTGATCAAATATCATATTATTTTTGCATAATAAACCACTCGAAAACGTAGAGGCTTGAAACAATTCTATTTTCCTGTAGTACTTCTAATAACCTCACTTGGGGTCATTCAAATGGCAGCAGTCACCTGATGGCTCAGTTGTGGCCAGGAGGCCTAGCACATAGCACAGTCTTGCTGTCATAACTGAGGATGGTTGCTGGCTCACAACAGGAACCTCTCCCCGCATCCAGACCCCAGTATCCAACAGACAACTGTGGGATTCTTGCATGATAATGACAACGTGTTAAGGCTTCTTGAGACTTAGGCTTCGGAACTCTTACACCATCATGTCCCCTAAATTCTGTTACTCAAAGCAAGTCATAAATCTAGTTCAGACATAAGGGGCAGAAAACAGACTCTCATTCTTGATGATGAGAACAGCAAAGTCATACTGCAGAGTGCCTACAGACAGGAATTATTGCTGTAATCTTTGCAAACACTTGACCACCATTTTAGCAGATACCTCTTAGAACATCTGTTAAGTCAATGTCCCATTTTCTGGGAATCCATCTTCTTGTTAACGCGATAGGGCTAACCCTAATCCCCTAGTAAGAGCTAATTAGGCAAGAGATGGACTCCTACCTCAGAAGAAGTCAATTGCCAGAATTGATTCAACCAGATTATTTCCCTAAGAATTTTAAGTTCTGAAGCAAAGAAATAAGTTAGTGAATCAGTAGTACTGAAATCAACAGCCATTAGGTACAGCCATTTTTTTTCTCCATATTTATGGAAAATCAGAGATGTCCAATTCATTTATTCATTGAAAAATATTTACAGCCATACCCATTATGTGCTTGGCACTCTAATAGGCACTTGGCTCACTCAACTGAGAAGGTATGATAAAACATATGCACAGAGATAAGAGACTAAACTCCACATGTTTCCAAAGAGACAGAGGCTCTGGTTCCAAAACTTGATGATGCTTGTTATATATCCTTCTCTTTTTTGCTCCAAGCTGCTCTGGAACTGTACAATAAAAACTCTTATTTTCCTTAAGCTGGTAGAAATGGCTTCTATTACTTGTATCTAAATGAGTCCAGGTGTAGAATTCTATTGAGAGAAGCTGCCAATTACTTCTGTATTGGCAGAGAGATTGTAACGTTGAAACAAACTGTCTACTATTCCTAGAACTTTTAAGAATCGGTACCTGGGTGATATGGTCGCTTGAATTGTCAATAGCAGGACCTGAAGATGTCAGGCAGATTCTTCTCTATTTTTATACAGCAAGATGTTTCCAAACGTAGTAAATCTCTGACTTGCTTACTGGGCATAAAATGACTCAGGAGGAATAAGCCTGTCTTTCTGTTAATACTTATTTATTCAGCTTTGTACTGATTATTCTTTGAGTGCTTATTGTGTGCCAGGCACCATTCTAGGCATTTAAAAAAAAATCAGCAAACCAAATTGACAAAAATTCCTGTTCTTATAGAGCTTACAGTTTAGCACTTTCTTCTCAGGTTATAAAAAAATGTAAAAAGAAAAGCATAGATGTCATTTTTAACTCTCCTGGTTTGTTTAGAAAGAGATATTTTCTAAAATTGGTATTTACTAGCATAGGTACTTTCTTATTGAGAAATCCAATGGTCAATAACATATCTAGTTCTTAAACATTTTAGAATGTACAAGTGCAGTAGAAAATGAAAAAGCAACAACAAAGATATTAAAAAGGATCCAGTGGTGTTGATTTACTAAATGTTTCTGTGAAATAATTCACTCAGTCTCTCGCAAGATTGAGCCTATATTTCTAGCTGAAGAAATGCTGAGCTGCCCTCTCATTGAGATAGAACTGGCGAGGTTAGGAGATAATAGATAATACAGCAGAATTCAGAGCATTGTAATTCATCTGCTGCATGAATGCTAAGAGCTTGATTTCATTCTCATTAGTCCTGGGCAGTCTATGTTTTTCCTCTGGCAAATATAATATTGTTAATACATATTTCAATCAGTTGCTTCTTCCATCTATTGGGAGAAAAAGGCCATTTAGTTTTTTAAGTATTTTTAAAAATTAATACTCAAAGATTTCTTGAGTTGTTTTTATTTGGGAAAAGCTGTGACTTTAAAAAAATGTGGCTTCTTTTATAATAGTCAAGATGTTGCTTCTCAGATGGCTGGCTTTGAATCTCTATTCTGGGAGTTCAAACATTAATACATTTCCTAAATAGTCTACATGCTAGCTAATAGGCTCACAAAAGAATATTTACTAAATCAATTTTCAAAACAAACTTTTACCCGAGAATGCTACAAATGCCTCTACAACAGAAGGATTTGGGAGAGGATAGATTATTATATAGATAGAGATGTAGAAATATATTGATAGAGATATAGAGCTTTTGCTACTCATAATGTATTTGCTGTTGGAAATCATTATCTTCCTGGTGAACCCTTTGAAAGCTTAATCAGAGCAGCTGAAGTTGTACCTATGTTTGATACCATTTTTTTTTTCTCAACCCATAGAAACATGTCTGCACAGTTGACCTGGTCCATTAAACACATTATACAGAAAAAAAACATCACGTACTAACTACTCTCAAAAAACGAGAGGTAGGCCAGGCATGGTGGCTCACACCTGTAATCCCAGTGCTTTGGGAGGGTGAGGCAGGCGGATCACCTGAGGTTGGGAGTTCGAGACCAGCCTGTACAGGCTCATGCCTATAATCCCAGCTACTCGGGAGGTTGAGGCAGCAGAATCTCTTGGACCCGGGAGGCAGAGGTTGTTTGTGGTGAGCTGAGATCATGCCATTGCCATTGCCCTCTAGCCTGGACAACACACAAGTGAGAAACTCCATCTCAAAAGAGAGAGAGAGAGAGAGAGAGAGAAAGAAAGAGAGAGGTGACCTAGCATAGAAACTGTGAATATAGGTCTTGAAGATAAACATAATAGGTTTAGATTCAAGCTTGGTTACTTACTGGCCACATGACCTCGAACAAATTGCTTGGTATCTCTGAACCTCCAGCTTTCTCATCTATTATAAGGACACTTTTATCCCATCTAGTTCACATGTATAGATATGTAAATAAAGTAATGCAGCCATAGCACAATGGCACAGAATAAGGCACTGTTGTCACTACTGCAAGATGATAGAACAGTAGTAGGGGTAAGGAAATATAAGTGAATAGAACATATATTTGTGGAATCTCAAAGCAAAAACAAACCTTACCAATAAGTAAGGTCTTTTAAGTTTTTCATTTTGTAGACCCTGAGTCAGAGGCCCAGAGAAGTTAAGTGACTCACTGTGAGTGACCAAGCAAACTGACAGAGCCAAGAGTTATACAACCAGATGTAAGATGCATTGTAACTGGTCTGTTCTTTCATTTATCCCTCTCATAATAAGAAGGCAGTGTCTGTGATCATTGTAGCATATTACCTGAGTAGCTTTAGCAGTAACTTCAATCCAAGGAGTTACCTGAGACTCTACCACTTAAATGTAGATCAAAAAGAGGAAACTTGTATCATCAGGATAAAAGGGAGCCCAATGCTTGAAGAACAGATTGTATCCCTGAGTCTATTAACTCCCTTATGCTTCAAAGGAAAATTCTCTTGGGCAGATAAGAAGTTGCTACTGTAAAAGGTAATAAATACATAAATTTTCATGCTCAACAGTCAGGGCTTGAGCAGGCTTGCCTACCATGCAGCCCACAGCATCCAGAGTTCTCCCCCACCCTTCTAGCTCTTGTGCACTACTCATGGCTCTGAGCAACAGAGGAAGGAAGTGCTCATTGTTCAGGGTACAAATTCATCAACTGAGGGGGCTGTTCTGAGTGGAAATGTACACTCTTCCCTCCTACTACCATGTATCTCACCCTCAAGGTGCCACATAGGGTGTGAGGAGCTTGGAGGCTGTGGTAGGAGAAGCCACTTGCACTGCATTGTGTGGGCACTTGAGGCTCCCTGCTGGACCACGATGTTGAGCTCCCTGGGCTGAGAATCTGTCCCTTATAAATAGAGCCTTTAAGAATCTGCATCTGTAACTTTCCTAGGTGTTGCTGTCTCACTAACCTGGAGATAGACAGTGATATAAAAATAATCCACTTTTATTTGGAGTAGCAACTCAGAAATGCCGTAGTGATCAGCTATTTAGTTCCATGGGCATGTTCTTTCATGACCTCTGAGAGGGAAATGTTTGTTTAGTTTCTTCTAGATTGTTTGGCAAGGTTATTTTCAGAGGGAATTCAAAAAAGAAAATAATTTTATAGTAAAATAAAAGCTAATTGCTTATAATTAAGTTCAATAGAAACATACTCCATAATTTATTAAAACTTATTTTTTAAGGTCTTTAATGTTTTATACATGCCTGCTAAATGAATCAGCAGAAGGCTATTTTACAAAATACGATTCAGATAACTAGGGAATGATTTGTGCTTTCTAAGCCCTAAGTTTTCAGTGTGTTTTCTTGGAAAAGGAAGAAAACGAATGTAGATTATTTGCTTCTGGAACAACACATTTTATTTGTTCTTCATTCTTGCCTTGAGAAATATTTGTGAATTTAAGTTGCAGAGGCCAAATGATGCTTTTTAAATATTATTCATAATATTCTAACTGAATTGAAACATAGTGAGACAGGAAATGTTTGAATTTGTGCTCTGACCCCACCGACATTGACTAAAATCATCTTCTGAAACAGAATAGCTGTGAGTGGCCATAGACAGATTTCTTGTTGCTTCTACTCTCCACTTTTCTTTGTCCCTCTGTTCCCATGATCACTTAGAACACCTTAGCTAAAGCACTTTTGTGTGTGGACAGTTGAGCCTTTTGTGACTAAGATTGTAGTCAGGGGAAGGTATATTTTCTTACTGCCATTGCCTATTGATGTATAAAATTAAGGTAATTTGGTATCTTTAAATCTCAAGCCTGGATATTCTCGTTAGTGCTGTGGATCATGGAGTAGCTAAGGAGACAAAGCACTCCCACCCCTCTGGATAAGAATCAGCAACATCTTCTCCAATCTGTTTTGTTACATGCGTTGCCATGGTGTTGGAAGGCGGTGGCCTAGATAAAGCATTGCAGAACTGTGGTTCAGAGAAAAGCTTTGCAAAATATCTTCTCTCTCAGTCAGCCTTAAACCTAGCTAGGGTCTCCATCTACCTTCTGTAATCTGATGGATACATTATCAATGTCATCAATAAAGTCTCCTAAAACCTCCTTAATGTTCTTGCTGTCTTTACATTTCTGAAGGTCCCCAAAGTGCCTTCGTGCCTATCTTTCTATTTATCTCTTCTCTGTTTCTCCCCTCTATTCCTCCTATCTCTTTCTCTCTGTCTTTTACATTTATTGAGCACCACGTACCATACTGTGCAACAGGGGACTGGCTCCTGGTAACACAACCTTGTTACCATGTATTATTTTCCCTTTCTTAACACATATTGCCCCTGAAGCTTTGGGCAATTGGGTGCTTTAGTGTTGTGATAGGATTACACTACCTGGAAGCCGGGCAGAGCCGGGTTTCAAGTTCTCTCTGACTTTGGAATCTCTGCACTTTCCATCATATCCAGGACTTTCAGGGTCTAAAGTGATCTGCTGGCCGCAGGTATCCCCTAAGCCTCTCCCAGTAGCTTACTTGTTACTAATTTGTAGATCTCAGGATCTCCTTATTGGTGAGGAAGTTAATAGTAAAATCTAAAGAGAATAATTACCTGCAGTGGCTGAGGAGATCCCATAGGAATCAACTGCTTGCATCTAAAGCAGGATGTGCTAATTCAACTCTGCAGCAAATCGTTTTAATTTCATAAGACTCACCTAGAGAACACTAATAAAAAATTTGGATTCCTGATGCTGTAGCCTTTCTTCGTGATTTATAGAACAGAAATGGAGCCCGGGAATCTGAATTTTTAGCAGTTTCCCTGGGTGATCCTACGCAAGTGGAGGGCCATACTTTAGTATGCGCTGCTGGAAGGCAGTATTATCAAAGTGGAGAAGATTGAAATAGCCTGGGAGGCTTTAAAATAATATAGATTTTCGAGCCTCACCCCACACCAATGGAATTAGAATCTTTGTGATAGGCAGAGATGGACCTTGAGATTCTATACTTTTTTAAAGTTCCCCAGGTGATTTTGAAATAACCAGTCTTATTACTATCATTTGGTCAATGCTTTCAACTGCTTTCCCATCCATATATTATTAGCATCAGACTCTCGGTTCTATATCTGCAATCCTGATGCCTCCTTCCAGGCCTTTGTACCACTGCCTCCCCCTCACCTTCACTCCTCTTTCTAAGGGGCTAGAATATGCTTAAAGCCAGACTGCCATTTTGAAAAATATTCCCCTAGGAGACAAGCAAATTTCAAGCACCATTCTAAGCTGAACTCTTGATTTCAGCAAAAAAAACTTTTTTAAATGATGAAGAATCATGGTTTAATGAAACTATTGAAAATTCCCTAAAATTTATCCTACATGACTAAGCTGTAGCAGCTTTTTGTATTCAGTTTAACCCACATGGAAAATGTGAAATCACCATATTAACAACACAATCTAGCAGTTAAATGGCATGACAGTTACCATGGGAATGTGCCAAACACAGGTGGGCTGACAGTGTGTGTAGGGGGTTTTGGAGGGGGATGTATTGTAGGTTAGAACTGCTATGCCTGTTTTTATATTTAAATTATTTATACAGTCAACAGATTTTAAAGAGATGCATCTGGACTTTCTAAATTATGATCTTCCGCCTCTCTACCTTGTCAACTTGTTAGAGGGAATTATTTAATTGCTATAAGTGCAACCTTTTTCTTTTGGTGAAAACATGGTTATTTCTGCCTTCAGCTAGAATCTCTGATTTTTTTTTTCTACACAGACTTCTGGATGTAGTAATAATAATAATGACCAAAAATGTAAAATCCAAATGCATTCTATATCCTGCAAGACCCTAGATAAACGGAACCTCAGCTAGCTCCCTGATGTCACCTTGTACAGTCACTGGTTTTACCCTTATAATGACACTATGATATGGATCCTATTCTTATTTATTCCTGTTTCATAGATAAATAGAAAATATAACACTGCAGTGCCCCATGACTGAAGATCTTATGGGTTTAAACAACACAATGAAATTGATGTTAAACTTGTTAAAGAAGATTTGCTACCCACACATTTAGATTCATTACCCACACTGATTTGGCCAACTCCTGGTGGCACATTTGTGAGTCTGCATTATAATCACTCATGGAGATGATTAAAAAGAACAGTGCCTGGCTTTACCCCAGACCCATGGAATCAGATTTCCAACGGTGTGTAGTGAGGAGATACAGAGCTCAGGTAAAGGTAGTCTGAAGACACTCTAGGTTATTCTGAGGCACAAGGGTTGAGAATCACTGTGGAATTATAAAATATCTTATTTTGCACATGAGACATTTGTGCTGTTTGAGTGCTGTTAGGGCAGTACTAAGGAAGAAGTTTCATAAAGTCACTTCTGTGTTTTATTTGTCTAGTCCAGTGTCAGGTCAACAATAGCACTACTCACTGGGTGCGGTGGCTTACACCTGTAATCCCAGCACTTTGGGAGGCCGAGCTGGGTGCATAACCTGAGGTCAGGAGTTCGAGACCAGCCTGACCAACATAGTGAAACCCCGTCTCTACAAAAATACAAAAATTAGCAGGGCATGATGGCAGGTACCTGCAATCCCAGCTACTCAAGAGGCTGAAGCAGGAGAATCTCTTGAGCCCAGGAAACGGAGGTTGCAGTGAGCCAAGATTGTGCCATTGTACTCCAACCTGGGCAACAGAGTGAAACTCCATCTTAAAAAAAAAAAAAAAAAAAAACAGATAGCACTACTATTGCTCCTATGCATATTAATATTCAAGATAATGATAATAAATACCAAGTTAAACTGATTTCTCTGGATCAGGCATTGAACAAAGTTATGCATATTATCTTGTTTAATCTTGCAAACAACCTATGGAGGTAGGTACAAAAATTATCCTCTGCATTTTTCACATAAGGCAATTGAGGGTCACCCAGGCTAAGTTATTTGCACTGGGTCCCATATTAAATGTGTAAAGCAGATTTTCTTCTTATTTTAGCTCTAGTCTTAACCTCTACACAGCATTTCTTCTCAAAGATATTTAGCTAATGCTTTTGGAAGGAAGAAACTGGCAATAAGGAAAGAAAGAAAGGATGAATGCAAGGAAGGAAGAGAGGAAATGAGAGAGGGAGGTGAACAATAACAGAGGGAAAAGGAAGGGAAAGTGGAGGTAAGAAGAGTATTTGTCCTATGAAAATAGAAATACAAGTCAACCCTGAAGTCAACTCATACTTGCTTTTCTTCACAAAATGAGTCTCTGTAGTCACTTGCCAGCAATATATCTTATATTTCTGTCACCTGTGGGGTTCCTGTCTTACAGGTCTTATTGAAATGTTATCTCTTTTCTCCCAAAGAGAAAGTGCCAGTGTGGGACAGTGATTTCAAGTACATTCTTAGGTTATGGTATTTGGGGGGAGAATTTTTGGTGTACTGAACAAAGGGATTAAAAAGGTCAGTTTTATGTAGGGACTCCCTTTGCGGGGGAGGAAAGGTCTCATTTCCAAAAACTTTATTTTTTCTTCCCAGAGTTTTACATGGAAATATGATGAAACATTGCCTTCCTACTATATAATTAATAGAAAAAACATGAACTGAGCCTGGATTGCACTATTATGATAAGGTGTGGGAGAAAGGGAAAAGGATTCAGCCAAGTGCCCCAGATTTTAGGTTTTACTCTGGGTTTTCTTTCTCTGAGTTCATCTTCCATTGTCTCTTCTCATTACTGGAGTGATAATGCTTAGAGGCCTAAGATTAGGTTGTAGGTCTGGGATAAGGTAGCAAGAAGCCACAGTCTTACTTCTGGTCTGGGCCTCTCATATCCTCCCACTCTAAACCAAAGTTGCCCCTGTTTCACTCAACAGTTCTGTAGTTTTCATGCAGGGTCAGAGACCAATGTTCCACAGGGCAATAAAATGAATGCATTTGGCTGGAGTGTACCTTCCATGTATCTTATTCTGGAATCTGAACGAGCAACATATGGTTATTCAAAAAATTCACAGATACTGGGTCCTAGTCAAATATCACCTCTTCTTAAATAAGAGGGCCATCCTTTCTCAGAGCCTGCAGTGAAGAGAGTACTACTTAACTTAGCAGTTCATAACACCTGTGAATACCAAAGTCCCCTGTCGCCAAAACACAAATTATTTTGTAAGGGTTGTAGCAGGTTTCCAAGCAGGGCTTCACCTGCTCGAATTGGGAAACTTTTTCCAAGCCCCTAGTCACTTGTCTTGTGAAAAATGCTACTTCTATGATTCTTTAATTAAAAAAAAAACAAAAAAAAAAAACCCAGAGCAGAAAATTATGTTGTATGAGAGTACAACCTTCAGAGTCAGACACACCCAGATTTTATTCATGAGCATTACTCGATATGAATTTGGATTTTATGTAAATCTGTTTCCTTATCTCTATATCATGGATAATAACAATAACCATATAGGTATTTTGTTATGATTAAATGCAACAATCTTGCACTGGTCTTTAAGTTTTTATTTTATATTGTGTTCTTTCCCCCAAGTCTCACATCTTTGGCCTCAAAGGGATTAAAATGATGTAGGTTGTGTTCTTCAGGAAGCCAACTCTGAGATGTAGTTTAGTGTGCAGAGTATGTTCAGATGAGAGAGTTCTTGGGACCAAGTCCCATGAAAGAAAAGGAAGGATTGAGAGAAGGAGAAGGCTGAGCAGTCTTAGCTGATCCCACAGTAAGATCTGAACTGTGGTGACCATCTTAATTATCCTGTATTAGGTCAAAAAGACTATGCCTTTTTACCTGAGCCTCAACAGTCATTGGATGTTGCCTGAGGATCCCATTACCCTAGAAGAGGTGGCTCTGTGCAGCTGAGGCAACTGGAAGCTGGAATATGCCTGCTGGCAGCACTCCCTGTAGCTGAACAACAAGTGCTTCTTGAAGAGGGATTTGGGTGGGTCATCCCTGTGTCCCCACATCATGCCCCTGACACATGATTCTTAATGATAAATAGCTTTTGGCTTCCTATGCTCCCAGCAATGTGTCATAAATCTGGATACATCTATCTATCTATCTATCTATCTGCCATTTACCCATCCTAAGCACACATAAGTGAATTGCACAACATCAACCATCTGGTAAATAATAGTGTGGCCTTTAAAGCAACACAATCTAGCTGCAGTGCTCCTATGCTTAAACTCTGCTATACTCTATCTTGCAGTAACCTGGGTCTTTAAAAAGATCTACTGGTCCTGTCAGACATAGCTGTGTGTTTCTAGTACAGTGGTTCTCAAACTTTGATTCCCCAGATTAGCATCATCAGCATCAGTGGAAATTTGTTAGAAATGTAAATCTTCTGGCCTTACCCAGACGCAGAATCAGATATTTTCAGAGCAAGGCACACAATCTATGTTTCAGCAAGTCCTCTAAGGGATTCTGCTGCACCCTCAAGCTTGAGAAACTTTGCAATAATATATAGGGACAAAAACAACAGCAAAAATAGCCTAGCATATACTAAGGGCCTTTCCATTCAATCTTCTTTTCATCTACCCTCACCTGTGGAACTCTGCTCCTTCGTAGTCAATGACGCCGGCTGCTGAAATCTTTCCCTGCTGGGTTCCACATTAGAAATGGACAACTCCTTATTGCATCATGTCACCATCATTCCCTCTTAGCCTCAAGGGTAGTGCTTCATTAGTTTTGTTATTTATAATTTGATCTTGTCCCAAGGCAAGTGTGGCAACCCAAACCATGTATGTTGGTTTTATTGGCAGGCCAAAGAGCCCTGAGTTGAGATCTCAGGCCCATGACTAATTAAAAGCATGTCCTTGACCAATCTCAAATTTATCTTTGTTTCAATGTTTTTATCTGCAAAATTGGGAGTACAAATACCTGCCTCACGGGGCTGCCTGCATATTTAATTAGATCATTAATTTCTATAATTGCCTAGTTTCTAACACATAAAATATGCTCCACGAGAGACTTGGTTAAAACTTACATGGAAACCCTTTCCCTCTTCCTGCTGAGATATCATTAAAAAACCAACTGGACTTACAAATTAACAGCATATCAGTATATGACATATTATTCTAAATACAACATTCTACTCATCCATCCTTCTTAACCTCACCAAGAAAAGCCTTTATTAAAATATTTTACATTTTTTTCTAAAAAAAAAAGTCCAAGTAGAATGCCAGAAACATACTCCAATGGATTTGTTTAATCTGAATATATGTATATGTGTGTACACACACATAAACACATACACACACACACACACACACACACAGTTAAGCTCTTGTAACAAACCTTCACATAATCATAAGTCTGCAGAAACAGAAAGTTATAATACATTTCCCCATCCATCATAAGGGTCACAACTAACACGCCTATAACAAAAGACATGTTAACAAGAAAAAGCATGACAAGTTTCTTATGTCAAAGTTCAATATGGCATAAATGAAAAGCCAAAGACCCAGGGAAAAATGTCTATTTTTATGCTTCGATTCAATCAAGAGTAGATTGCCATTTAGAAAGGTGACTGGACCAAAAGAGTTGATCTAATAGACTGAGGTGGGGAACCCATAAGACCTCTTCATTTATATTCTCCTTGGCCTCTCTATGGTGCATCCCTTCCTCCTGGGTATAGGGTAGGAGCTCTCTGGAATGAGGGTCTTATACCCTACAGTCAGACAAGGTAGGTCAGAGAGTTTCTTTGTGGCCATCTTTCACACAGAGATGTGGGGAAAGATTAAAATTATATTTCTATGTTTTATGTCATGATTTATGAGAAAGGGGTTCTAGTTTTTATGACCCACCTTGGAAAGGAGAAATTGTCTTTTCTATATCTTGCTTCTGGGGAGAAAAGGGGCAGGAGACAGGAAGGCAAGAAAAGATCAGAGACATTTTGCTTCTGAGGCTGCTTCTGATGCCTTCCAGTCTCCTTTAGTTCAAAGTACTCAGCATGCCAAAGCATCATACTGTAGGATGGTATTTTTTGAGCCCTAAAAAGTCCAATATTAATTATATGAGTTAAATATAGACTTTTCCATTTTAGTGATGACAAACCACCATTGATAGTGGTTAACGATCTTGCCAATATTATGCGGTTAACAAAGGGCAGAACCAGAATTGGAGCTCAAAATCCCAGTACAGTTTTCTTTCCATTATTCAGCCCTACCTCAAAGAACTCTGATTAGCTCTTAAATTATTATTTTTTAACTAAGAAAGAAATCTAGGTGTTGATGATAGATTAGAACAGTATCCAGATAATGATATTCACCTTTTCTAATCAGAGCATTACTGAAATTTTCTCTTTGGATAGATGTTGGGAACCTTGCAGAGAAAAATTTTGTCATCAGCAGGGCCCAAAAACCCTTAATGTGAAAGAAACTGGAAAGTTATTAAAATACCAAAGGATTATGATTTAAACCTAAACTAAGGAGGCTGTGAAAGGAGAGAAGAATGAATATCTCCTGGCATGAGGCCCATTAACATCCTAGAAAGAGCTAACTGTGGAATAGGACACAGTGAGGAACTAAGAGCTTTCTAGAGGTTGACCTTGAAAATCCAGCCAATCTCCACAGGGGTCTTGATCTACAGAAGTTCCCTGGGCATTAACTTACATAAGAGTGACCAGAGCAGCAGCTCTCAACCTTGACTGCATGTTAGGATCATCTGGGGAGGGTTTTAAAATTCTGATGCCCAGGCCACACCTAGACTAATGAAATCAAGGATTGCTAAAGGTGGGACCCAGTCATTAATATTTTTTAAAGCTCCCTGTGAGATGATAGAGCATAGCTCAAGTGAAGAGCCACAATTCTGGAAGCTAAAATATTTTCCTCTCTTTTTTGTTTGTTCCTTCATACTTTTTGCCTTCCTTTCTCCCTCTCTTTCTCCTTTCTTCCCATCCTTCTTTCCTTTCTTTCTTAAAAACGGGTTTGAGAATTTATTACACAGAAGCCATGACTATAAAGATACATAAGATGTGATTTCTGTCCCTGTCTTATTTTTATGTAGCTCTGTAGTAAATCAATGCAAATTTAGAAATTTAAATTGCACCTATATATTAACTAGTAGTTCTGTAGTTCAGAAGTCTGTCACAGCATGAATGGGCTCCCTGCTCAGAATATTGGGAATGCTGAAATGGAAGTGTCAGCCAGGGTCAGTTCTCATCTTGAGGTGCTGGCGAAAAAAATCCACTTCCAGGCATATTCAGGTTGATGGCTGAATTCAATTCCTCAAGTTCAAGTATTGATCTTTTTTATCTCTTTTTTTTTGCTGTCTGTCAAAAAGGGGCTTCCCTCAGCACTTAAATGCCACCCACATTTCTTGCTATTTGATATCCTCCACCTTCTAGTCAGAAATGGTGCAATGAATCTTTCATGCTTCAAATCTATGATTTCAGCTTCTGTGACCAGCTGGACAAAAGTCTTTGCTTTTAAAGAGTTGAAATGGTTAGGTCAAATCCATTTAGATAATCCCCCTATCTAAAGGTCAGTTGATTTGGGACTTAATTACATCTGCAAAACTGCCTTCATAGCAACACCTAGATTATCATTTAAATAACTGGGAGAAGGTTTGTGCACATACAAAACAAGACTCTTGGGGGCCATCTTAAAATTCTGCTACCACAGTCCCCAAGGAGTTCACAAGTAGGGATACAGGCTTGAGACTCAGTATTAAGTAATAAAGGACAGTCATAGGTACAAGAAATAAAAGCGGTACTAATGTGGTAATCTTGTTCTTGGGTGAGGGACCAAGAACAGCTCCAGTCTGCAGCTCTCAGGGAGACCAATGCAGAAAGTGGGTGATTTCTGCATTTCCAACTGAGGTACCAAGTTCTTCTCATTGGGACTCGTTAGGCAGTGGGTGCAGCCGATGGAGGGCGAGCAACAGCAGGATGGGACATTCTTCACCCAGGAAGTGGAGGGAGCTGGGGGAACCTCCCTCCCCCAGCCAAGGGAAGCAATGAGGGACTGTACTACCTGGCCAAGATACAACATTTTTTCCCACAGTTTTGGCAATCTGAAGATCAGATTTCCTTGTGTGCCTACACTGGGTGTCAAGCACCAAACTGAGTGACTGTTTGAGCAGATACTGAGCTAGCTGCAGGAGTTATTTTTTGTACTCCAGTGACACCACTGAGGCAGAACCATTGACTCCCTTGGAAAGGGGGTTGAAGCCAGGGGGCCAAGTGGTCTCACTCAGCAGGTTCCACTCCCATGGAGCCTGACAAGCTAAGAACCACTGGCTTGAAATTCTCACTGCCAGCACAGCAGTCTGCAGTCAACCTGTGGAAGACCTAGCTTGATGGGGGAGGGGTATCCATCATTACTGAGGTTTTAGTAGGCAGTTTTCCTCTGAGAATGCTAAGCAGGCTGGGAGGTGTGGACTGGGTGGTATTCACCACAACTCGGCACAGTCGCTATGGCCAGACTGCCTCTCTAGATCCTCCTTATTGAGCAGAGCATCTCTGAAGGAAAGGTAACAGCCCCAGTCAGGGGCTTGCAGGCAAAACTCCCTTCTCCCTGGGACAGAGCACCTGGGGGAAGGGGTGGCTGTAGGCACAGCTTCAGCAGATTTAATCTCTCCTGCCTGCTGGCTCTGAAGAGAGCATCTTGACAAGATGAATTGTCCCAGCACAGTGCACCAGCTCTGCTAAGGGACAGACTACCTCCTCAAGTGGGTCCCTGACCCCCATGCCTCCTGACTGGGAGAGACCTCCCAACAGGGGTGGACAGACACCTCATACAGGAGAGCTCTGGCTGGCATCAGGCAAGTGCCCCTCTGGGAAAAAGCTTTTAGAGGAAGGAGCAGGCAGCAATCTTTGGTGTTCTGCCGCCTCCACTGGTGATACCCAGGTGAACCTCTAGCAAACTGCAGCAGACCTGAAGAGAGGCCTGACTGTTAGAAGAAAAACTAAAAAATAGAAAGCAACAACATCAACATCAACAAAAAGGACCCCACACGAAAACCCCCTCCAAAAGTCATCAGCCTCAAAGATCAAAGCAGATAAACAAAACCAGTACAAAAATGCTGAAAATTCCAAAAAAACAGAATGCCTCTTCTCCTCCAAATGATTGCAACTCCCCTCCAGCAAGGGCACAGAACTGAATGGAGGATGAGATTGAAGAATTGACAAAAGTAGGCTTCAGAAGGTAAATAACAAACTCCTCTAAGCTAAAGGAGCATGTTCTAACCCAATGCAAGGAAGCTAAAAACCTTGATAAAGTTTTTTAGTTCCTTTACAAGAACCGCTAACTAGAATAACCAGTTTAGAGAGAAACATAAATGACTTGATGCAGCTGAAAAACACAGCATGAGAACTTTGTGAATCATACACAAGTATCAATAGCTGACTCAATCAAGTGGAAGAAAGGATATCAAGATTGAAGATAAACTTATTGAAATAAAGCATGAAGACAAGATTTGAGAAAGAAGAATGAAAAGGAATGAACAAAGCCTCCAAGAAATATGGGAGTATGTGAAAAGACCAAACCTACAAATAATTATGTACCTGAAAGTGACAGGGGGAATGGAACCAAGATGGAAAACACACTTAGCAATATTATCCAGAAGAACTAGCAAGACAGGCCAACATTCAAATTCGAGAAATACAGAGAACATCACTAAGATACTCCTCAAGAAGAGCAATCCCAGGACACATGATTGTCAGATTCTCTAAGGTTGAAACAAAGGAAAAATGTTAAGGGCAGCTAGAGAAAAAGATCAGGTTACCTACAAAGGGAAGCTGATAAGACCAACAGTGGATCTCTCTGCAGAAACCCTACAAATCAAAAGAGGGTGGGGGCCAATATTCAACATTCTTAAAGAAAAGAATTTTCAATCCAGAATTTCATATCCAGTCAAATGAAGCTGCATAAGTGAAGGAGAAATAAAATCCTTTCCAGATAAGCAAATGCTGAGGGATTTTGTCACCACCAGACCTGCCTTACAAGAGCTTCTGAGGAAGCCTAAATATAGAAAGAAAAAACCAGTACTGGCCACTGCAAAAACACACCAAAATATAAAGATTAATGACACTATGAAGAAACTGCATCAACTAATGTGCAAAATAACCAGCTCGCAACATGATGACAGGATCAAATTCACACATAACAATATTAACCTTAAATGTAATGAGCTAAATGCCCCGATTAAAAGACACAGATTGGCAAATTGGATAAAGAGCCAAGACCCATCCGAATGCTGTATTCAGGACACATCTGTTGTGCAAAGACACACATAGGCTCAAGATAAAGGGCTGGAGTAATATTTACCAAGAAAATGGAAAGCCAAAAAAAAAAAAAATAGCAGGGGTTGCAATCCCAGTCTCTGATAAAACAGACTTTAAACCAACAAAGATCCAAAAAGTCAAAGAAGGCCATTACATAATGATACAGGAAACAATTCAACAAGAAGAGCTAATTATCCTAAATATATATGCACCTTATACAGGAGCACCCAGATTCATAAAACAGATTCTTAGAGACCCTACACAATAATAGTGGAAGATTTTAACACCCCATTATCAATATTAGACAGCTCAACGAGACAGAAAATTAATAAGGATACTCAGGGCTTGAACTCTGCTCTGGACCAAGTGGACGTAATATACATCCACAGATATATATTTGGATGTCTCCACTCCAAATCAACAGAATATACATTCTTCTCAGTGTCACATAGCACTAATTCTAAAATCAGCCACATAATTGGAAGTAAAACACGCCTTGGCAAATGCAAAATAACAGAAACCATAACAAACAGTCTCTCAGACCACAGTGCAATCAAATTAGAACTCAAAATTAAGAAACTCACTCAAAACTGTACAACTACATGGAAATGGAACAATCTGCTCCTGAATAACTATTGGGTAAATAACAAAATTAAGGCAGAAATAAATAAGTTATTTGAAACCATTGAGAACAAAGAGACAACATACCAGAATCTCTGGGACTCAACTAAAGCAGCGTTAAGAGGGAATTTTATAGCAGTAAATGCCCCCATGAGAAAGCTGGAAAGATCTGAAATTAACACCCTAACATAACAATTAAAGAGCTAGAGAAGCAAGACAAACAAATTCAAAAGCTAGCAGAAGAAAATAAATAAAATCAGAGCCAAACTGAAGGAGATAGAGACATGAAAAACTCTTCAAAAAAATCAATGAATCCAGCAGCTGGTTTTTTTGAAAAGATTAACGAAATAGATAGACGGCTAGTCAGACTAATAAAGAAGAAAAGAAAGAAGAATCAAATAGACATAATAAAAACTGGTAAAGGGAATATTACCACTGATCTCACAGAAATACAAACTACCATCAGAGAATTCCGTAAACACCTCTACACAAACAAGAAAATCCAGAAGAAATGGATAACTTCCTAAACACATACTTCCTCACAAGACTAAACCATGAAGAAGTCTAATTCCTGAATAGACCAATAACAAGTTCTGAAATTGAGACAATAATTAATAACCTACCAACTAAAAAAAAAGCCCAGAACCCAATGAATTCACAGCCAAACTCTCCCAGAGGTACCAAGAGAAGCTGGTATCATTCCTTCTGAAACTATTCTAAACAATTGAAAAAGAGGGACTCCTCCCTAACTCATTGTATGAAGCCAGCATCATCCTGATAACAAAACCTGACAAAGACACAACAACAACAACAACAATAAAATTCAGGCCAATATCCCTGATGAACATCAATGTAAAAATCTTCAATAAAATCCTGGCAAACTGAATCCAGAAGCACTTCCAAAAGCTTATCCAAAATGATCAACTTGACTTCATACCTGGGATGTAAGGCAGGTAGATTATGTTTATTGTAATCCGTCACATAAACTGAACCAATAACAAAAACCACATGATTATCTCAATAGATACAGAAAGGGCCTTCAATAAAATTAAACATCCCTTTATGCTAAAACTCAGTAAACTAGGTATTGATGGAACATATCTCAAAATAATAAGAGCATTTTTTTGAAGAAACCATAGCCAATATCATACTGAATAGACAAAAAGTGGAAGCATTTCCTTAGAAAACTGGCACAAGACAAGGATGCCCTATCTCATCACTCCTGTTCAGCATAGGATTGGAAGTTCTGGCCAGGACAATCAGGCAAGAGAAAGAAATAAAGGTATTTAAATAGGAAGAGAGGAAGTTAAATTGTTTCTGTTTGCAGACAACATGATTGTATATTTAGAAAACTCCATCGTCTCAGCCCCAAAATTCCTTCAGCTGATAAGCAACTTCAGCAAAGTCTCAGGATACAGAATCAATGTGCAAAAATCACAAGCATTCCCATACAACAATAATAAACCAACAGAGAGACAAATCATGAGTGAACTCCCATCACAATTGCTACAAAGAGAATAAAACACTTGGGAATACAACTTATAAAAGAGGTAAAGGGCCTCTTCAAGGAGAACTACAAGCCACTGCTCGAGGAAATAAGAGAGGACACAAACAAATGGGAAAAAACTTACATGCTCATGGATAGGAAGAATCAATATCATGAAAATGGCCATATTGCTCAAAGTAATTCCTAGATTCAATGCTATTCCCATAAAGCTACCAATGACTTTCTTTGCAGAATTAGACAAAATTACTTTAAATTTCATATAGAATTTAAAAAGTCCATATAGCCAAAACAATCCTAAGCAAAAAGAACTAAGCTGGAGGCATCATGCTATCTGACTTCAAGCCATACTACAAGTCTCCAGTAACCAAAACAGCATGGTACTGGTACCAAAACAGATATATAGACCAATGGAACAGAGCAGAGGCCTCAAAAATAACACTACACATCTACAACCATCTGATCTTTGACAAGCATGACAGAAACAAACAACGGAGAAAGGATTCCTGCTCAATAAATGGTGTTGGGAAAATTGGCTAGCCGTATGCTGAAAACGGAAACTGGACCCCTTCCTTACACCTTATATAAAAAATAAGAAGTATTAGGGCCAGGCGCGGTGACTCACACCTGTAATCCCAGCACTTTGGGAGGTCGAGGCGGGTGGATCATGAGGTCAAGAGATCGAGGCCATCCTGGTCAACACGGTGAAACCCCGTCTCTACTAAAACTACAAAAAATCAGCTGGGCATGGTGGCGCGTGCCTGTAATCCCAGCTACTCAGGAGGCTGAGGCAGGAGAATTGCCTGAACCCAGGAGGCGGAGGTTGCAGTGAGTCGAGATCGCGCCATTGCACTCCAGCCTGGGTAACAAGAGCGAAACTCTGTCTCAAAAAAAAAAAAATAAATAAAAAATAAGAAGCATTAAAGACTTAAATGTAAAACCTAAAACCATAAAAACTCCAGAAGAAAACAGGCAATAGCATTCAGGACATAGAAATGGGCAAAGACTTCATGACAAAAACACCAAAAGCAATGACAACAAAAGCCAAAATTGACAAATGCGATCTAATTAAACTAAAGAACTTCTGCACAGCAAAAGGAACTACCATCGGTGTGAATAGGCAACCTACAGAATGGGAGAAAATTTTTGCAATCTATCCATCTGCCAAGAGCTAATATTCAGAATTCTACAAGGAACCTGAACAAATTTACAAGACAAAAACCAACAACCCCATCAAAAATGGACAAAGGGTATAAACACACACCTCTCAAAAGATGACATTTATGAGGCTGAGAAACAGGAAAAAAAAGCTCACCATCACTGGTCGTTAGAGAAATTCAAATCAAAACCACAATGAGATACTATCTCACACCAGTTAAAATGGCAATTATTGAAAAGTCAGGAAACAACAGATGCTGGCAAGGCTGTGGAGAAATAGGAACACTTTTACACTGCTGGTGGGACTGAAAATTAGTTCAACCATTGTGGAAGACAGTGGGTGATTCCTCAAGGATCTAGAAATAGAAATACCATTTGACCCCACAATCCCATTACTGGGTATATAGCCAAAGGATTATAAATCATTCTACTACAAAGGCTCATGCACAACTATGCTTATTGCAGCAGTGTTTACAATAGCAAAGGCTTGGAAACAACCCTAATGCCCATCAATGTTAGACTAGATAAAGAAAAAGTGGCACATATATACCATGGAATACTATGCAGCCATAAAAAAAGAATAAGTTCGTGTCCTTTGAAGGGACATGGATAAAGCCAGCAACCATCATTCTCAGCAAACTAACACAGGAACAGAAAACCAAACACCACATGTTCTCACTCATAAGTGGGAGTTGAACAATGAGAACACATGGACACAGGGAGGGGAACATCACACACTGGGGCCTGTCAGGGGTTGGGGGGCTGGGGAGGGATATAATTAGGACAAATACCTAATGCATGTGGCTTAAAACCTAGATGATAGTTAATAGGTACATCAAACCACTGTGGTACTTGTATACCTATGTAACAAACCTACACATTTTGCACATGTATCTCAGAATTTAAAGTAAAACGAAATTTTAAAATGACATAAAAAGAGAAGTGGTACTAATGACTTACTGAGAGACTAACTCCAGGAGATACTTGTAAAGGGTCAAAGTAGGCTTCGAGAGGAGTTGACACCTTAGCCCCACCATGTACTGGACAATTACTTATTAAGTAACTACCTTATATACCAGGCACTGAGCTGAATTTTGAGAGATAAATCGTTATTTTCTGGGTGGACAGGAGAAAGGATGAGTTTTCTGGAGAGGAGTCATTTTACATGTAAAAGCATGTGACCAACATGTAACAAAAAAGAGAAGTGTTTAAGGGCTTAGATGCAGTTCAGTTCTACCAGCACAAATACATGTGGAAAGTGGCTGGCAAGGAAGCCAACGTGAGGCAGGTGCCCACTTGTGACTCAGATATCCTGTGACTCCGATTTTATATTACTCTTTAGTGATAGAGAACCACTGAGGGTATCTCCCTCTACTTGACTGAGGCATAAAGTACAATAAACTGCATATATGTAAAATGTACAGGTTGATGCATTTTTATGTATTTATTGATTCATGAAACTCTCACCACAATCAGTTAAACAAGTATTTTCTATCATTCCAAAATTTCCTTATGCCTTTTTGTAACCTGTAGACACAGGTAACCACTGATTTGTTTTCTGTCACTATACATTAGTTTCCATTATTTAGAATTTTATATAAATGGATTTATACAGGAGGCACTCATTTGTGCTTGGTTTCTTTCCTTCAGCATAATTCTGAGGTTCATCTATGTTGTTGCAAGCATTGGCAAAGTATTAACACGTCATTTTTTTTTTATTCCTGAGAACCATTCCATTGTATTGTATGAATATAACGAAATTTTGTATACATTCTCCTGTTGATGGACATTTGTATTGTTTGTGGTTTTTGGCTGCTTAATAGATAAATTATTTAATAAAGTTTCCATAAACATTCATGTGTTAGTTTGTGTCAACATGCTTTCATTTCTCTTAAACACCGGAAAGAGAACGTGTCATAAATTTTTGTCGTTTGTTTTACTTTCAATTTTTTAACTTTGAAGAAACTATCCAGATTGCTTGTATTTACAGCAATATATGAAAGTTCTAGGTGCTTTGCAACCTTGCTAAGTCTTGATATGTTCTTTTTTTAATTTTAACTTTGGCAGATCTAATGGGTGTGTAGTGATATCTCATTATCTTTTTAATGCACATCTATCTGAAATCCAGTAATGTTAATTTGCCTTTAAATGCTTATTGGTCATTTGTACACCTTATTTCATAAAGTCTGTTAAAATATTTACCCATTTTTAATGAAGTTGTTTGTCTTCTTGTTACTGAGTTGTAATTTTTTTATATATTTTAAACAGAAGTCATTTGTCTGATAGATGTGTTAGAAACATTTCATTGGTCTGTGACTTACAGCGTCATTTTTATGGTGTTTTGAAGTGCAAATATCCAGTTTATTATATTTCTCTTTTATGTTTTGTGTCTTTCCTGTTACAGCTAAGAAACTTTTACCTATTCCAAGGTTGCATAAAATTTCTTCTGTGTTTTTCTCTACAAGTTTCTTCTCGATCATTCATGTCTATAATCCCTTCTGAGTTTTTTGTCTATATGGTGTAAAATAAGATTAAATGTTAATTTTCTAATATGACTATCTAGTTGGTCCAGTATGATTTGTTGCAGACTTTTCATTCTTCATTGAATTGGTTTGGTAACTGTTGAAAATCACTGACCATATAAACGTGGGCCACAGAGCTGTTTTAAGTAGGAGAAAGATGACAGCCTATGCACTTAAAAAATAATTCATTCTTTCTCTCATTAATTAATTCTATAAATATTTCTGAAAATTCTACAATATGCTGAATGCTGTGCTAAGGACTGGGTCATATTTGTGTTTCGGTCTTCAAAGCTAGCACAAAGCCTAGCCCAAGAAAGGCCCTTGGAAGTGTTTAATTAATGAAAGAGAAAGGCAAATAAGATAGAGCCTCTGCCTTTATGATTCTTAAGAGTTTAGAGCCAAAGAAAGATCCTTGGTTCTGTGTAGGTGATACTACAGATAAGGAGATAATTGAGAGTCAATACAGCTTTCTAGGGAAAAAGTGCTGAGAAGGCATTGAGGTAGGAAAATGATAGTAAACACTAACAATGGATTCAAGAAATAAAGATATTGGTGATTGATGAGGAGTTTAAGATGCTTCCTAGGTTTGCAGCATAGAAGATATAAACAGTAGACCAGATATAGTGGGGACAAAAGTGCACTGGGTAGGGAAGGGTGTACAACCTAAATCCTGCCTTCAAAGAGTTTATAACTCAGGAAAGAAAAGAGATCTGTGCAGATAAGTATGATGTCTGTGGGAAAAAAAGAGGTCAATAAGAGATCACGTGAAAGCAAAGAGAAGACTCTGAAGAAATTAGTATTTAAGGCCAGGCGCAGTGGCTCACGCCTGTAATCCCAGCACTTTGGGAGGCTAAGGCAAGAGAATCACTTGAACCTGGGAGGCAGAGGTCTCAGTGAGCCAAGAGCGCACCATTGCACTCCAGCCTGGGCAAGAGGGCAAGACTCCATCTCAGAAAAAAAAGGTATTTAATAAAGCTTTTGGAGGTAGCTGAAGATTTTTTTAATAGTTGATGTGATAGGAGAACATTTTGGGCATGTAAGTGAAAGCTTGAGGGTACGGCTACACACATCATGTTTGCAGGTCAGAATTTTCTGTTGTGGCTAAAGCAGCGCAATGTGGGTAAGTGAAGGACTGATGGATTTAGTGAGATTTGAGGCTGGAAAGAAAGATTTGGGCTAGATGACATGTGATTTCAGGTGCCTGGATATACAGCACTTTGTCAGGCCCAATGTTAGATTCATCTGACATAGTAAGATGTCCCTGCCTCTGAGAAATTCATTCTTCAGTGATTAAAATAATCCAATAAGTAATTATAAAGAGGCTGAAACATGCAGTAAGGACATATGTAAAGTGGAAGGCATAAAGTAAGAAGAAACTTACTCTGCCTGTGGAAATGAGGAACTCTTCACTCAGGAGAGTCCTAAATGGCAAGCGGAGGTTTCTGGAGGGTGGAGCATTGTTTAGAAGGCTTTCCAGATAGAGACAGCAATGTGATTGGAAGTGTGCTCAGGCTCTATCAGATCTCTCTTATTTTTTTCCCTTGCTTCTAACTAAACAAAATACAACGTTAAATCTGTGTTTAGGGTTAGAATGGAGAAAGAGACACTGCTTCAGCTTCCGGTGTCAACTGGGTCAATTTGATCTACCAACACCAGAGAGTCCTTATTATGGTGTCAGGTGCTAGCCCAGCTTTAATGATGAGGTGGTACTTTATTTCTCTTTGTGATATTGGTCCTTGTATAAATCTGCTTCAGATAGCTCAGTGAGGAAGTGGTGATTACAAGGCAAGATTCAGGTTTTCTTGTTTTCCCACAGACAAAAAATATCAGAGATGGGTACATCCCTGATATTTTGGAGTGAAGGACTTAGTTCTCAGAACAGACAAGGCTTTCATTGGAAATGCTAAATTTCCAGAGGCTTCTACAATACTATTTATTGTTTCCTTGGCTCAGTGGGCTCTCCTTCTTGCCTGTATCAGAGCTCTGCGTTTTCTTGCATTCTGATGATGAGAAACCTTACAGGAGACAATGCAGCTGTTTGGAATTTCAAGTGATTCAGCACCACTGGGGATGTGACGTACTGGAAATGACAATCTCTCCATTTCCACCTGCCAGAAACTCAGGGACCAGCAGCACGATCTTCCCATGTCATGAATGTGATAAATAGCCTTGTGCTCACCAAACAGTTATCTTGTTGGAGTAATTCAGGTTGAGAAGATGCTTTCTAAATAGAAAGCTCAAGTTTTAACTCAGAAAGTTCTTAAGCATATTGGAATCTCTGGGTATATAATCCATTTGCTTCCATGGGTTCCATCATTTTCTTTTGAGTCCAAAACATAATCCTAATCATATAGACAATGGTGACTATATGTGACTGTATCCTAGTCAAAGAGTCAGTGGTGACAGAGTGACTGTCACATGTTGGGTTTCCTGGGAAGCAGATGCTGAGGTGAAGTATATTAGTCAGCTTGGGCTGCCATAATTAAATATCATTAACTGGGTGGCTTAAACAACAAAAATTTATTTTCTCACAATTCTGGAGCCTTGAAGTCTCAGATCAGGGTGCTGACTGGCCAAGTTCTGATAACTCTTTTTCTGGCTTGCTCTTGTTGCCTTTCGTCTGTCTTCGCACGTAGAGAGAGATTAGGATTTCACCTTTATAATATAATTTAACTTTAATCTATCTCCAAATATAGTCATGTTTGGGGTTAGGCCTTCAACATATGAATTTGGGAAAAACACATTTCAGTCTATGGCACAGAGATTATCTTGCAAGAGCTTGGTTTAGCAGTGCTTAGATTCACCGCTTCTGGAAGGGAAGAGAAGGAAATGGGATTGAACAGAAGGACAGGTTGGACTGTGAGGCTAACTCAGTGAAGATCTCAGTTGACCCTCTAAGAAACTCTAAAGCCCATTTAAAGTTGCCTCAACTTGAGGTCTTTATATTACCATGTCAACCAGTCCTGGATGTAGGCTGCCCTAGTAAGAGTTTTTAAATTCTCTTTGATAATGTGTATGCATTTTAGGGATATGTGGATAGATTTCTAGGCAGTTGGCATTATTCCACAGGAATGTGAAAACCTTGTTTCAGATTCTTGTTATAGATGATGGCTTTGATGACTCACTTTTGAAAGGGGTGGGGGCATAATGGGCAGGGAGAATCCAGACAAAAAGATTATGCTTCTGAAGTCAACCTAGAAATCAGACACTCAAAATTTCCTGGTTTTGGATGAAAATTCAGAAAATACCAGCATCATAAATATACAGTTATCACTTTAAGTGATTCAATTTCTAAGTGACCTATTTACCTGTCTATGTTTTTCAAATCAAGGCTGGCTGGCTCAGTTAGCTATGTTAACCATTTCAGTTTCTCATATTTCATCTAGAAAATATTTCTATATCTCCACCCTGTTAGTCACTATAATCTTTTAAGCTTTAGCTTCTCCTAATCTCACAGAATTAAGGTTTTCTATTATGATCTTCTTAGAGCACAGTACTATGTTCTTGGTAGCAGATCCTATATATGTAATTATCTGGCTGATTGTTTTGTTGTTAGGAGGTAAGTCCAATAAACATAAGGAAATATGCTTGTGTTAATCACTCTTGTATAACCATTGTCTAGCACAATGCCTGGCACATAGTCAATGCTCAAATATTATCTGCTAAGTAAATAAGTGGATGAATTAATAAATGTTCACAAGGCATATGTATCAACTATATCTTTTGATCTTTTGGAGTCAGTTTGTATATATGATGTAGAGTCCACAGTGTGTTTGTCTTTACATTAACATGTACCACCTTTTAATAGCTCATTTTAAGAGCTAATTGTCAAAACTGTATATATTTTTTCCTTAGATGATAACATTGGGAAACAACATCTTGGGATTGGTTTTCTTGACATACATTAACAATAATTTGAAATTGAAAAAAAAAAAACAATGATATTAATTTTTCTTCATGGCCCTTGACAGCACATCACGGGGTTCTCACAGGGAGATGCACACATTTATTTTTCTTTACTGAAGAATAGTCCCTTATCATGGAAAGTTTCTCTCTTTGAGTGAAGCAAAATGGAGGATACTTACCTTGCTGGTCAGAGGACCAATTTCACCTCGCTTTTTAAAGCATCGCAGCTAGATCACTCTAGTGTTCAACATCTCTTTTCTATTTCAAAATTTAAAAATTGGCTTATTAACTTAAGTTTATACAAAGATATTGTATTATTAATTATCCCCAGAAAGACTTTGTCAGGTTTGTCTTGGCCAGTGGGTAGAGATTGATGCTAGGTCATGTAAATCTTATATGTTTCTCTGTTAATGTTGGTCCTTAGTTGGCAAAGGGTATCTAGATTTATTGGAAAAACTACCTCAAGTTTTAAAGAAGCTATTGCAAATGTGTGCTGTGGCTACTTGTATTTCTATACTGATCCCTATGGGAGATATCACTAGTTATTAACAATACTTATTCCTATTAGACCTCAAATTTCTTCAGAATCCTTCTCAGTGTAGTATGTTACACAGCCACTATCACTGTGTTGATATATTAGAGGAAATCTCTTTTCCATCCTTACTCTAACAGAAGACATGATTTAATTGGGCAAAACTCGAATTAAGAAACACATCAAAAAATGAGTAATAAATTAAGGGATAGTATAAATACTCAAGTGGATGAATCAAACATGTTTATACATGTTCCCATTATCAGGAATGTTGTGCATGTATTAGTCTGTTCCCACGTGCTAATAAAGACATAATCAGGACTGAGTAATTTATAAAGGAAAGAGGTTTAATTGACTGACAGTTCAGCATGGCTGGAGAGGCCTGAGGAAACTTACAGTCATGGTGGAAGGGGAAGCAAACACATCCTTCTTCACATGGTGGCAGGAAGGAGAAGTACAGAGGGAAGTGGGTAAAAAGCCCCTCATGAAGCATCAGATCTTGAGAGAACTCACTATCATGAGAACAGCATGGAGGTATCCACCCCCATAATTCAATTACCTCTCACCAGGTTCCTTCCAAGAGACATGAGGATTATGGGAACTACAGTTCAAGATGTTATTTGTGTATGACACAGCCAAACCATATCAGTGCACATTCTTTCATTTGATACTCACAACATCCCTATGGAATAGGCAAATCAGATATTTCCTCCCCATTTTACAGATTAAAAAAGCAAGACAGAAAAGTTAAGAGGCTTGCAGACTAACTTGGGATAATAAAGCTAACAAATAGAAAGCAATTGGTCTTCTGATTCCAAATTATTTATACTTTCTATAGACCCACAGTGGTTTTTAGTAATTTCTTTCTAATGGCCTGATTAATTTTTATCTAAAGACTCTGAGCAAAACTTTCTGGAGTTAAAAAATATAATGTGTCAGGCTTCCTATTATCTGATAAGAAACCAATTAAAGGCATCAGGGATAAAACACAATTCTTGTATGAACTTTATTCAAGACAACTGAAAAGGTCTTCTGACTCAGAGGAAAACTGGTTGTTTTCCAGAACTATTGTCAAAATATTGGCTGATTATTATCTTTCTGGTAAACAAACTGCTCAAAAGCCGGCCTGGGGTGCTCATGGTAAGCTCTATTACTGAGCAAGAAAGCAGAAAACATTACTATGCTTATTTAGCCTAGGTACAGTCACTCTGGGAAGGAAGACAACACTGAAACTCCTAATTCTGGTTGCACTTCGGTTTTCCCAGGTATCTTCCCTCTCAGCACTCTCAAGCTCTTCAAGACAGGTTCAATACCAATGGATCTATCATGTTATTTGTTTTTGAGGCTATTTGGATGGTCTGACTTATTTTATCAGTATAAAAACAAATTATATGTGAGGCTAGGGCTGCAAAATATGGGTCAAGTTGTGAGGGTTTCTAAAATAAACTCATATATCTGTATCTGTGTCTGTGTGTGATTGGTTGGAAATAAATGATCTTAAGACAAGGCATGAAGTTTGCTTAATTTAGAGAGCTTTCCAAATTTATATGTAATCAATTCAAGTAGTTGCTGTGAAAAAAGTAAAAATAAAATCAAGAATAATAGGCTGGGCACTATGGCTTACACCTGTAATCCCAGCACTTTGTCAGGCCAACGTGGCCGGATTACTTGAGGCTAGGAGTTTGAGACCAGCCTGGCTAACATGATGAAACCTCATCTCTACTAAAAATACAAAAATTAGCCAAGCGTGGTGGTGCACACCTGTAATCCCAGTGACACAGGGGGCTAAGGCACGAGAATTGCTTGAACCTGGGAGGCAAAAGTTGCAGTGAAACAAAATCTCACCACTAGAGTCCAGGCTGGGCAACAGAGCAAGACCATCTTCCCCCAAAAAAGAATAACAAAAACAATATTTCTTTAACAGTAGAGAACTATAGGTATCCAATATTGAAGCCAAATGTCTATAGTAATTTATTGAAAATAAAGTGATTTTATTAAATACAGTGAAAATTGAAGAAATTCAGACCAATGGATGTGTAAAACAAATGATCCTATTTAAAAGGATAAATATATATGGAGATCTTAATTTTAGATGTACTTTAATTAATCAAGTTTTTATTCAGCTTTAGTTTTGTCATCAGGACTTGATCTGAGTAGCTCTTCCTTATGCTTCATAAAATTCATAACTTTAATCCGAAGGTTGAGTCCTGAGCCAACCCTGATTAAAAGCTTTACTGTATAGTATCACAATTCTGATTATACTGATGGTAGGGTCTGGCTGTGGAGCCTGGTGTTGACTTTGCCTAGGTTGAGCACTGAGCAAGATTCAAAAGAGATTATTGTTTCTTGTGTCTATTATCTTTGATATAACAAAACCATAAATGAAGAAGTGCCTGGGAGAATGCCTCATTTTCTGTGACTGCTGTTATTGAAAGCAAATTAATGATCTATCATAAAATAGCCAACATAAATACTTTATATGCAAGAAAAATATACTATAGCTTATTCAATGTTACAGTTCTTTCCTTTTTTATTTGCATGTATTACACAGATATTTCTGGTTTCCTGGAATTTTGACCACAGATCATACAATCAGGTATGTGGTACTACTTCAAAATGAGGAGCAAATGAAAACTGCCTAAATATGACTAAAGAATTTGTGTGGTAAAATGACATAAATTCTGAATTTTGATGCAATGATTCTTGTTCAGACTCATTATATGATAGTCATTACTGCACAATAGAACATGTATGCACTTTAAAATCATAAATATCTATTGAGATTGAAAAGAAATGGTTTGGCCTGTCAAAGCTGACTTGCCAGAATCAGATATTTTACTCAGTATTTAACTTTGCTAGTAATTAAAAGGATATGAGTGATGGCAATATATTAGCAATATCTTTCATTGCCTTTTGAAAAATTTGAAACAATCAGTACAGTTCCATTAGGAACTGTTCAGTTTTTTTTATGAAATGTATTATGTTCTAGGCAATACATACATAATATTGCTTGTTACAGAAGAGCCATTTGGTTATTGAACAGTTCCTTTCTTTACTTCACTTATCTAGTTTATGTGATTTCTTCCAGTGGGCTATGACCCATATACCTATGAATCATTGAGGTATGTACAATTGCAATCTAGACAGACCAGATGTATTCTGCTAAAGGCTTTTCATATGTAAGGATGTTCTGTATTATCTTTCTGCTTGTAATTTTAAAAAAGGACTTTGACCAAAACGTCTTGTTCTTTCCTAGATGTCCCTGGTAAAGAAAGAAAATATTTTTCACAGATTTCAAAGGCTTGCCACTAACATGTTCTTTCCCACATGAACTCATATCCTTTCTTCATTGTTTGCTCACTAATTGTGATTATTTTGGGAGACTTTGGTCAATTTCCTCTATAAAAGCCTTAGGGCTTCTGGTGTCCACCATACAGATTATAATTTTTTCTTTTATCACTACAAATTATTTCTAACCCCGGATAAGTTATTGTTTAAATGCCAGAATAGGCATTACCCTAGAATGTAGAAAGCTGGAACAAGCATTGCTCGTATGCTAAAAACAAGAAAAAAAATGTGTTTACCTATGTAACAAACCTGCACGTTCTGCACATGTACTCCAAAACTCAAAGTATAGTTTTTAAAAACAGAGAAACAGTTAAAATTCACACCTTTTCTTGAACCTATCAGGCAGCTGAATTGTAAGAAAGCCAAGTAGTCTGAAATCCAAGGACAGATGGGACACTGTGCCTAGATCATCAGTGGAAGACAATAGTAGACTGACACATCAGTTATACAAGTAGGTAAGAGAAAATCAGCCAGGAATTTTTTTAGCAATCTCCATAATTTTATTTAGAGTTGACTTAAATTATTTTACTTATAGTGACAGATTTAAAATAGTTAACCCATAGAAACTTATTTAAACCTTTATTTTAGGTTCAGGAATATATGTGCAGGTTTGCAAACAAATAAACTCATGTCACTGGAGGTTGTTGTACAGATTATTTCATCAGCAAGGTACTAGCCAATAGTCATTTTCTTCTGCTCCTCTCCCTCATCCCACCCTCCACCCTCAAGTAGACCCCAGTGTCTACTGTTCCCTTCTTTGTGTCCATGAGTTCTCATCATTTGGCTTCCACTTATAAGTGAGAACATGGAGTATTTGGTTTTCTGTTCCTGCATTAGTTTGCTAAGGATACAAAAGAGATTATCTCATTCTTTTTATGCCTGCACAATATTTCATGGTGTATACATACCATATTTTCTTTATCTAATCTGTCAATGATGGATGTTCGGGTTGATTCCATGTCTTTGCTGTTGTAAATGAACATATGCATGTATGTGTCTTTATGGTAGAGTGATATATATTTCTCTGGGTATATGCCCAGTAATGAGATTGCTGTGTCAAATGGTAGTTCTGTTTTTAGTTCTTTGAGGAATCGCCACACTGCTTTCCACAATGATTGAGCTTATTTACACTCCCACCAACAGTGTATAAGTGTCCCTTTTCTACATAATCCCTGCAGTATCTGTTTTTTTTTTTTTTAACTTTTTATTAGTAGCCATTCTGACTGGTATGAGATGGTGTTTTATTGTTTTGATTTACATTTCTCTAATGATCAGTGATGCTGAAATTCTTTTCATATGCCTGTTGGCTACTTGTGTGTTTTCTTTTGAAAATTGTCTGTCATGTACTTTGCCCACTTTTAAATAGGGTTGTTTGGTTTTTTTTCTGGTAAATGTGTTTAAGCTCCATATAGATGCTGGATATTAAATCATTGTCAGGGTGCAGAGTGTTTAAAAACCTTCTCCCATTCTGTAGGTTGTCTGTTTACTCTTGATGGTTTCTTTTGCTGTGCAGAAGCTCTGAAGCTTAATTGGATCCAATTTGTCAATTTCTATTTTTGTTGGGGTTGCTTTTGGCATCTTTGTTATGAAATTTTTGTTCATTCTTACATCCAGAATGGTATTGCCTAGGTTGTCTTCCAGGGTTTTTAGAGTTTTGGTTTTTACATTTAAGTCTTTACTCCATCTTGAGTTGACTTTTGGATATAGTGTAAGGAAGGGAGTCCAGTTTCAATCTTCTGCATATAGTTCGCCAGCTATCCCAGTGCCATTTATTGAATAGGGAGTCCTTTCTCCATTACTCATTTTTGTAAGTTTTGTTGAAGATTGGATGGTCATAAGTGCACAGTCTTATTTCTGGCTCTCTATTTTTTTTCCATTCTTCTATGTGTCTGTTTTTGTACCAGTACCATGCTGTTTTGGTTATTGTAGCTCTGTAGTATAGTTTCAACTTGAGTAATGTAATGCCTCAGCTTTGTTCTTTTGTCTTGAAATCATCTAAAATTTTAATAGATTGATAAGTTAAATGTGGGTTAGCATTATAGTATAGACCACTGGAGAGCCTAGAGGCAAGAGGCAAAAGAAGTTTTTATTCACTGTAAATTGGGAGCAGGTAAGGAGTCCAGAGAGAGCTACCTTCAGGGTGCAGGTGTTTAGAAGGGGATCTATTGCCACAGAAGGAAAGACATGACACCCCATCTCCTGCTTAGATTCCTCTCTCAAATGGGAAAAATCCTTAAATAAAGAAAGGACAACAAACCCTGTCAATAGGAGTGAAGAGTCATTGCTCCTGGAAGAACTGTAGAAAACACCCTCTACCCACGGGGAAGCAGTAGGAAAGAATCTTCTATCTAAATCCTATAAAACTAGTAGAGATCTCCTACCACTGGGGGAGGAGCAAAAAACTTTCACCTGCACATGACCAATACTGAAAATAGGCAATTTGGCTGCCATGTGGAAGAGGGGCAGGAACACTGAGAAAATCCCACCACAAAGCCCAGTCATACAGAGCCTACCTCCACTTAGGTGAACTAGACAGCATAGAACCTCCCTCCCATTAACCCAGTAAGCTCCAAGTACCAAGCAATAGCAGTCTGATACTGAGAAAGGTCAAAAGTGTGACAAGAGACCCCCTATATAGTATAGGCAAATCAGGATGGCAGAAAGTTCAGGGTGGAGCATACACATTAAGGCAGAACCTCAGAGGAATTTGAATTTTATAGTTCCCTGGAGATAGCCATAGCAAAAACAAAATCCAAATCTAGCTTAACTCTTGACTATATCGACTCAATCTTCCAATCATAATGGCCTGGCTGAGGAAGAGGCATATGTACTTTCAAGCATGAATAGTATTTGCCTTCACCTCTACTATTCTACACCATGTGGCTGGCATTCTTCTGAACTCATCATATTTACTAACATCCAAACATCCTCTCTAGATCTTTCCTACTTGTCAAATTGTTAGGATTAAAAACACACAGTGTTCAGCCAACCAACACAGTTCCCTTCTCACTGTGTCTTCACACGGTGGAAGGGGAAAGGTAGCTCTCTGGGGCCTCTTTGATAAGGGGACTAATCCCATTCTGGAGACTGCCCTCATGACCTAGTCATCTCCCCAAGGCTCTACCTCTTAATATCATTACTTTGGTGATTTGATTTTCAACATAAGAATTTGGGGGCAACATAGTCATTCACAGCACAGCATTAGAACGACTGTGCACCTGAGATGCTCCTAGAGCCAGTTTTAACTGCCTGATTTTCTCATTAAATGAAAATGTAAGGAGAACATGAATCACGTTATCTCTGAATGTACAGTTATACTCGGTGGTTGGCACAATAGATGATTTTTAAAAAAAGATTTATTTTATTGCATTTTAGGTGCTTTAAAAATAAATTCCTGAATTATCAAAAACTCTAAAACTTATATTACTTCTCTTAGGTTGAAGTATTCAGGGTTTGGTAAGGAAACTGCACCAAATATGTCAAGTAATAAGGGATCTAATGCAGGTAATTAGAGTCCAAAAAAGCTTTCTTCAGTGGTACAGGTATATGGGAGATCTGCCACCACTGGAAGAAAGGCATGAAGAAAGGCATGAAATCCCTTTTAATACAGGGAATTAGAGGCTTACATAACCTTTGGAAACTTTGGAGGAGTGAAGGCATGAGAACCACTGCTGTCTTTTCAAGAAGTCCACAAGAGAATGGATTGCAGACAAGGTGTTGTCATTAATCTTAATTTTCTGAAAAGTCTAAGTGTGGCATTCTCAGGACCACAGCTGGTATCTACTAGCAAAATCTCACATCTGCCATCTCTCACATCCATGCCTGCCCATTGCTATTACAGAAAAAAATATGGCTTTTCTCTTTTTCCTCCACCTCCAAATATTAAATATGTTCCCCAACATTATTTTTTGAATGTCATTTTAATTTCATTTTTTAGCCACTATAGTAAAAGGGAAAACTTTGAAAGGTGGGTGTAGCATCACTATCAAATGACATCTGGCAGACATAATGTGTATTTTTTTCTTAGGCTCTTTCAAAGGTAGAAGGCAACCCCTTCACAACAGGTTTTGCCTTCTCTTTCCTCCAACATGCAAAATTTATGGACCAATTATCTTTTTTCCTCTCTTATCTCTCAAATGCACGTTTTCTTGTACTTTTTTTCAATATAAGTATTTGATATCATCTGCTGATAGATTATTTCCATTTAATTCAACTGTGTTTAATAACATCTAGTGTAATTCCATATCAATGTTGTTATTGTCACAGATTATACTCTTAAAGAGTATAGGTATGACTGCTTTCTTGGCTCTGATTATGTTATTCACAGAGTATACTCATCAAAAGTTGAGCCAGGGCCAGGCGTGCCTG
Organism: Sapajus apella; assembly: GCF_009761245.1. Lineage (NCBI taxonomy): Eukaryota > Metazoa > Chordata > Mammalia > Primates > Cebidae > Sapajus > Sapajus apella. The sequence continues at coordinate 17,075,986 of NW_022436976.1, read as the reverse complement.
TGTCCTCACATGGTCGAAGGGGAAAGGCAGCACTCTATAATCCCAGCACTTTGGGAGGCTGAGGCGGGTGAATCACCAGAGGTCAGGAGTTTGACACCAGCCTGGCCAATATGGAGAAACCCCGTCTCTACTAAAGCGACAAAAATTAGCCTGGTGTGGTGGCAGGCACCTGTAATTTCAGGTACTTAGGAGGCTGAGGCAGGAGAATCTCTTGAACCCAGGAAGTGGAGGTTGCAGTGAGCCGAGATTGTGCCATTGCACTCCAGCCTGGGCAACAACAGTGAAATTCCATCTCAAAAAAAAAAAAAAAAAAAGTTGAGCCAGATCTCAGGATCATAGAAGAATAAAAGTACTATTTGAAGAAACCCACTCATACCTATTCATCACCTGGTTCAACCTCTCACTCAATGTACAAAAATCACAACATCTCAAAAACTCTTTCAGCTACCAAAATTTCACTTTATGGTGAGGAGATGAGTTTTTTCTATTTCTTTTTTCTCACAGATCAAATATTTAATCATTTCATGTGGAGGATTTGTTTTCTAGTAATTCATAGACAATTAAATATTCCTTATCAAATAAATAGCATGAAGACATGATCCTACTAACTTTTACTTGGGTAAACATTTTCCCTTGTAAATGTCAGGCTGTATATCTCTACAATTTCACAGCATGTGTTGCAGTTGCATAATAACATTTTCTGTCTCAATTGCATCATCCAATATAGCAGTCAAATTTCTCAACTGTAGGTATCTCAAATAAGAAGCAATAGCATTCCATATATTAACTCAAAACATGTTAAAATAGGGAGGAAAAACAATTATAGCAGGACTACCGGGCAAGTCATTTCCAACCTCACTTCAGTTAGACCCCAATCTGTGGTTGAAGTCTAGACCATAGTTAGTTTTTCCTGTTCTAGAACTTCACGTAAAGGGAATCAAAGAAACAATGTGCATACTTTTGTGTATGGCTGTTTTCTTTTAGCACAACATCTTTCAGGACATGTGGTGCATATTTTAAGTAGTTTATGTGTTTTAAGTTGGTGACTAGTAGATTATAAATATGTTATCATTTTACTTATTCATACTCAAGTAGATAGGCATTTGGGCTGGTTCCAGGGTTTGCTATCATGAATAAAACTGCTATGAGCATTTTTATACAAGTGTTTTTGTAGACACACATATTCATTTCTCTCAAATAAATACTTAGGAATAGAACTGCTGAGATATAGGTTAGTTGTATGTAATTTTCCCAAAATGATTATGTTATTTTCTATTTACAACAGAAATGTGTGAGACATTTGGATGCTCCAGATTCTCACAGTCAATGTCTTCAGTCTTCTGTATTTTAATTATTCTAATGTGTGAATAATAATGAACTCCTTTTCATATACTTATTGGCTGTTCACATAACTTTTTTATGATGGAAGTTTGCAAATTTAAGCCATTTTTTTAAATGGGTTAGTTCATTTTTTTAGTGACTTGCAGGGATTTTTTAAAATGTATTTTGGATGCAAGTACATGTATTTATATAAATGTCTATGTGTGTACATGTGTGTGTGTCTGTATGTGTATAGATGCTCAAATACACACTTACTGTTGTATGCCACTCTATGATTTGCCTACACATTTTCTTGATACTGCCTTTTGATGAGCAGAGATTTTAATTTTTACGTAAATGCAATTTATCAGCTTTATGGCTATTGTTATCTGTGTCTTATGTAAAAGTTATTTGCTTACCCCAAGGTCATGAAAAATTCTTTTATATTTTCACCTAAAAGGTTCAAAGTTTTGGGGTCTATGAAGTAAAGGTTTAATTATATTTTCCCAGCAGTCTTATTACAATTTGCTGAAAGACTTTCCTTTCCACATTAAATTGCTTTGATAATTGTTTTTTAATGAATTGACCCCACAAATGTGTGTATATCGCTGGACTCTCTATTCTGTTTCATTGATCTACTTTTTATCTTTATGCTAATATCAGACTCTCTAGATTACTATGACTTTACAAAACATCTTGAAATTACAAAGGACAATTGTTAGCTCTCTTTTTTCTTTTCTCAAAACTTGTGTTGGCATTCTAAATCCTTTGAATTTCCTATTAGACTTTAAATCAAGCTTGTGAATTTATATTGTTAGAAGTCTTCTGAGGATTGTATTGAGATTGTATTGAATCAACAGATCAATATTTAAAAATTACATTTTAACATTATTGAATCTTTTGATCTACAAACGTGTATATTTATATAGGTTTTTAAAAATTTGTCTTACAATGTTTAGCAGTTGTCAATATAGAAGTTCCATATTCTTTTAGTAAATTTATTTCAAAGCATACTTTTGTTTTTGCTATTATAAGTAATATTTTTTAAATGTTATTTTCCATTTGTATGCTGCTAATATATTTTTAATGAATTTCTTTGTTAATATTGAATCTTATCACATTGCTAAGTTCACTCATTAGATGTAGTGTTTTTTGTAGATCATTGGGATTCTTATGGACACCATTATGCTCTTCTGTTCAAAAGTTGTATTTCTTTCTTTACAATTTATAGTACTTTTGATTTTTTTTTTGCTTTGTTTCAGTAACAATAATATTCAGTTCAATCTTGAACAGAAGTAGTGAGAAAAGATTTATCATGGTTTTCTGCCTCTATAGACATAATTATATGGGTTTTCCCTTTTATTCTTATTTAATATGGTGAATTACATTGATTTTTCAATGGTAAACCAACCTGGATTTCTGGGACACAATATATTATTCTTTCATATTTTGTTGTATTTAATGTGCTAATATTTCATTAAATATTTTTGTATGCATGTTCAAAAGGAATATTAATCACAAATTTATTTTCCTTGCAAGATTCTTTTCTGAGTTTGATGTGAGGGTCCTTCTGCCTCATGATAAGCAATGGAACATATTATTTCTTCCTCTATTTTTGGAAAACATTTAGTAATTTTCATATTATTTCTTCCTAAAATGCATAATAGAATTCACCCATGAAGTCAACTGGATTTCAAATTTTGTTTGTGAGAAAACTTCTGATAAGAAGTATAATTGATCATATATTAAGCTATTCATATTTTTAGTTTTCCTTTCAATTAGCTTTGGTAAATTTCATTCAAATAATTTTAATATTTTAACTAAATTGTTGATTATATTGACATATATTTTTTCTTAATATTTTCTCTATATTCTGTCTTTTTTTTTTTTTTTAATTGAGGTCTTCCCTTGTTGCCCAGGTCTCAAATCCTGGGCTTGAGCAATCCTTCTGCCTGAGCCTCCCAAGTAGCTGGAACTACAGACACATGTCACTTGCCCAACTTTAATATTTTCTTATTGTATATTTAATAACAACTCTAGGAACTAGAAATAGTTTCTGTCTTTCAATTCTGATATTGGTAATTTGTGTTTGTTTAAAAGTCAGTGTAGCAATTTTTTAATTAATTTTATTTATTTTCAAGAAACCAATAACCAAACACTTTCCTGATGCTGAGGAAAAATGATAACTGCCAACCAATAATAAATCCCTCTGCATGTGCTCTTTAAAAATGAAGGCAAATACATAAGTTCTCAGAAAAAAGGAAGCAGATACTTTTTTTTTTTTTGCAGCAGTAGATTTGTACCATGAGACATGTTAAAAGTTTGTTAGAGGAAAAATGCAGAAGAAAACTTGGATATACACAAATAATTTTAAAAATTTTAAATAGTAAATATGTGAATGAGTAGAAAATATTTTTACTTTATATTTTGATTTACTTAAATAATTATCTGTATAAAAAAATAATACTAATTTAGTGTGGGGATTATAACACATGTAGAATAAACAATATGACAATAGTACAAAGATGGAGGAATGTAAACAAAAGTATACTGTGTGGCCAGGTGTGAGTCAAAAATTAGCTGGGCATGGTGGCTCACACCTGTAGTCCCAGCTACTTGTGAGGCTGAGGTATGAGAATTGCTTGAACCTGAGAGCCAGAGGTTGTGGTGAGCCAAGATCATGCCATTCCACACCAGCCTGGGCAACGGAATGAGACTCAATCTCAAAAAAAAAGAAAAAAGGATACTGTTGCAATGTCTTACATAATATATGAGGAAATATAATATTCATTTATGTTGGACTGTGATTGAGGATCCATATAAAATCCCTAAAACAATCAATAAAATATAGTAAATAAAAATAGAGAGATGTTTGATGAGGCAGTAGATGAAATAAAATTGAATACTTAAAAAATTCTATTAATAAAGGTATAAAAAAAAGAACAAAAACCATATCAGATCATAAGATAAAGAGAAAATAGTACTTCTAAATATAATCATATAAATAATTATACTAAATCTAAATAAACTCCAATTAAAATGCAGAGATTCTCAGGCTGTATGTTTTAGGCAAATATGATTGTTAAAAACACAATATATTTAAATACCTTGAGTACCTTTGGATTTGCCATAATTTCTTTAATTTGATTCTGTACATTTACCAAGTAAAATATATTATCTTTAAAAATAGAGAGCACATTCATTTTTTATTTATGAACAAAATCTTTAACATTATTGAGGATACACCACTTTGGTTGACTGAAATCAAGCTCAGAACTTGTATAACAGGAAAAATCCATTACAAGTTATAATTATGTGATGATGATGATGGGTGATTCTTGACTTTGGCCAAGATGTTATCACTGTACCTAATAAGGTGTGACATTAAAGATTTAAAGCTAGAACCTCAAAAGAGCTCTGAAGCAGAGGGATCTCAACTGCTAATCCAGTTTTAGACCCATATTCCTGCCAAATATTTTTAAATGGGGTACAAATAACAATTAATTCTTTACAATGGTGCCTGTTATGTAAGCCTTTCTGCAGGAAGAAGAAGAAAGAGATTATTTTTCAATTTTTCTATTTATTTTTTTAAAAACTCATACCTAGAAAGAAAATTGTAAGAATATTACAAAGAACATACATACACTCACATTCTTCACCTAGGTTTGCCTACTGTTAATATTAGCCACATTTGCTTTCTTCTTTCTCTTCCTGTCTCTACATACACACACACACACACACACACACACACACACACACGTATATGCAAACATACAATATATACATTTTTTGAGAAAACATTTGAGAATAAAGTGTACAAATTGAGACATTTTATTTCTAAAAACTGTAGAATACATAATGTATCTCTTAACAAGAGGATTCTCTTATATAACTACAGTTAAATTATCAATTTCAGGAAATTTAGGATTCAGTACTATTATCTACTCTACAATCCATACTCAACTTCTTCTAAATTATAGCAATATTTTCCTTTATAGAATTTTTTTCTCAATACAAGATCCAATCCAAGATTAACCGCTGTGTTAATTTTTGTCTCTTTATTCTCCTTTGCTCTGACAAAGATACTCAGGCTAATTTTCTCTTTTATAACGTTAATATTAATATTTTTGAAGAGAAAAGGCCCAATACTTTTTAGAATGTCCCTCAATTTTGGTTTGTCTGATATTTTTATGAGTTAAGATATCTTGTATGTGCATAATTTCATTTCTATTCTAGTCTTGCCTACAATAACAAACTAAGGAGTACTATGTAGTTCAAGGTCAGCTTTAACTGGCCAGTACACTAAGCCCTTACAGCTGGCATTTGCTACAGTCTGCAGCTGCACCCTTCCCTGTATAAAAATAATGTTACTCAAATAATGTACCAAACCTTAGAGTGATCTACCAAGATTCAAGTCTTACATGTGTACCGGAACCTGAGGCTTAAAGCCACTTAGGCCGTATCCGTTAAAAATCATCTGTATAATTATAAAAGGTTTGCCTAGCTCAACATAAACTTCTGTATACCACCATGGTTAAAGAAAATACCTATGGACTATGCTTAGCAAAGTGCCACAAAAGCCTAAATTCACCTGCACTAGCCAGGTGAGAAGTTCCAATCTTTCTGTGTTTACCTCTGTCTCCAAATTTAATCCTTTGCATATGTTTCAAAGATCTCAGCCCAATGTAGATACAAGGCCTATGACTGGTATGGTCTTAATACATAGTTGCTATGTCAAATGGGATTGCAATGGATTACACTGATACTAGATCCTAAAACAAGATGTCCTTCTGCAAATGTGGTAAGAGCATAATTTTTTCCCTGTGTTGGTGAAAAGTTACCTCCATTTTCCCATTAGATTATCCACCCAAATAGATGGTCAAATTTGATATTTCAACAAGGCTTAACCACAAATTCAGTTAGCCAAAAAATTGGCCAACGAAACAGAAGCACTCCCAAAGTAGTGGGCTGAACCTCAAGGGCACTCATCAGACCCTGGATTTTGACACCCATGAAAGAGAATACCAGGCACAGAGAGCACAGATGTGTTGTTATTGACAGAAAAGACCCTGCAGTGTTGGCAAACAGAAATGAAAGTGATGAACAAATCAGTCCAGAGAACAGGTGCTGACATGTGTTTTCATATCAGATGGAACACTTCCTTCATCTGTGTGACAAGGAAATCAAGGACAGAACACCCAGCAACATTACCTAAAAACAAAATCTTGAAAACAGAAACAGAGAGGTATAAAAATGATAGATGAAAATGCTATAAGAAATGGCCTGATCAAACAATTCAAAAACTGTGGTGATTGAAGGCTATGTGTGATGCTTTACTCCTGGCTTCTGTCCTTGGCCTCTGGCGACTCACCTCAGCTGGCTCTTGCATTGAATGAAGGTTGTAGTGCACAGTTCTTTTTGGTGAACTAAAAAGTATCTTTTGGTTTAAATGTAGGTTTGAAGAGCCCTGGTTTTCTAACCATGAAAAAAGGGAAAATCTAGGACCAGGAATCTTATTTTAGTACATCATAATGTAGCATTTTCTAACTTACAGAATTTTCTAGAAAGAATATTAGCCAGCAGTGTTCAAAGTTTGATCTAGGAGCCTCTAACTGTTTCTGAAACTCTTTAAAGGAGTCTGTACAGTCAGAACTATTTACATAACACCAAAATGTTATTTGCCCTTTTCACTCTTATTTTCTTATGAGTGTGCCATGGAATTTTCCAGAGGCTACCTATAGTGTGATGGCATTATCGTTATCAATCTGATAGCTAATGGAATATATATTTATGTATTCTGGTATTTTCTAAGGTAGTATAAATATATACTTTCTCGGGGATTTTTAACTCAGTTTGTTCTCAGTGCTTTTATTTTGCTATCAGTGGCTATTTGCAATAATACATCCTAGTCTCTCTAAGTTTGTCATCAAATAAGTTATTATTTTTGAAATTCCCAGATAAACCCTACAATTTTATAAAAAAGACAAAAGACACATTTTGGAATTTCAATATAATGATTTATTAGGTAATAATGAGGTTAGAGAGCTCATAGGAAGTAAAATTCCTAGTACAACAGTTCCAGCAAGGTGCACTAGTAACTTATCACTATCACACACAATTTTTCAAATGCCAGTTTTACATAAAAACATCTTTGATAAAGTTGTAAGAGTGTCAAACTTTATCAGCTATTGACCCTTGAGTACTTTCTTATTTACATTTTGTGTGACAAAATGGGAAATATACATAAAAAGTAGTTCTGCACACCAAAGTACCATAGTTGTGTCAAGAAAAAGCACTGTGTGATTTTTGGTTTGATCTAACTGTTTAGAACAACAGATAGATTAACTATGGTTATTCAGACTGATGTATTTGGCAGTCATTTTCAAAAAAATGGGCAAAGTGACCCTGTCCTCTTAAAGAAACTAGTGGCCAATATTTGCAGTCAATGATAAAATTACGGCTTTCTAGAAAAAATTTAAATTTTGGAAAACTTGTAACCATTAGTATTAACGTTTAAACTTTTCACTACTCAGAAACTTTACTATGGAGCTCAGTAATGATCTTAAAAAGTGTTATTTACTGATGATTTTATCTTATAAAATCTGTCTATACATGGAAAAGCCACCTAAATCGTTGAATATTAAATATCAGCTAATATTTTTCAAATGATCCATGCATGATGTTACAACATAATACATGAGTCAAACATTTCTTGAGACTACAGTTAGACTAATAGAATTGAATGTAATAATTCATTGACATGGTTTTAGATTCTACATTGCAAATAACCTAGACAAAACTACTATTTATGTCATTTTGATGTGGTATCAAAGAATAACATATATAATTATTTGAAAATGCTGTTGAAATATGTATCTCTCCAATTCAGATCTATGTCAAGCTGACTTTTCTTCATTTATTTCAGCTAAAACTACCTACTACAACTCATTGTGTGATGAAGCAGATATGAGAGACTAGTTAACTTCTAGCAAGCCAGACTTCAAAGAGGTTTGCAAAAATATAAAGTGATGCCATTTTTCTCACTAATTTTTTGGAAAGTATACATTTTAATAAGCAGTACTTATTTTAATAAGCAGTACTTTTTATGAATTAATATTTGTTTTGTATTACTAATGCACGTAATATAGCTACCTAGACAAAATATATATAAGCTCTTTGGGGTGCTCAATAATTTTTTTATAGTATAAAGGAATAATGAAACCAAAAAGTTGAGAATTTCTGACATAAGCTACTTTTTATTTATATAATATCAAAACAATTATGGACATTTATGTCAGGAATTATTCTAAATCTCAGTGTCAGAGTAGAAAAAAAATAGAACATGCATTTAAGATACATCTGTTGAGTGTAGTAAAGAAAAACTTGGAAAAAACTGACCTTATTTCTGTAACATTACTGTGAATTATACACTAATATCGCAAGAATGAGATGCCCTCCAGGTTTTTGTTGTTGGTGTTGTTTTGAGACACGGTTTCTCTATGTTGCCCAGGCTAGAGTATAGAGTCACAATCTTGGCTCACTGCAACTTGATCTCCCATGCTCAAGCAATCCTCCCGCCTCAGCCTCTGGAGTAACTGAGACTACAGGCACTTGCCACCACCCCAGCTATTTATTTTACTTTATTTTTTGTAGAGATGGGGTCTCACTATGTTGCCCAGTCTGGCCTCACGCTCCTGGGGTCAAGTGAGCCTCCTGCTTTGGCCTCCAAAAGTGCTGGAATTACAGGCATGAGTCGCTGTGCCTGGCTGCCTTCCAAGTTTTATTCCAAACAAACATTCAATATTTATTGAATGCCTACAATATGTCAGGTGCTTCATATACATTATTTCTAACTTTTACAACCTCTGTCAAATATCTCCATGTGAACAATGAAGCTAAGGTCTAAAGAAGTAAAGAAATATGCCCATGAATGCATTCCTGTTTGAAGACAGAGCTGTAAATCAAGAACAGGATTGTCTATTTCTAAAATGCAGATTGTTGCCATTATTCAAAAGTGGTATCATACAGAAGATGCTTATATAGAAACTTGATGACTCAAAAAAGAAATATTGTGTAAATTTTTCATGCATCAGAGGTAGTTTGACCAATTAACATTTTGATATTGCCTATACCACAAATAATGTGATTCAAATATTCATATTTATTCTGTCAATATGGTACATTATATTGTTATTTAAATTTAAAAATAGCATCACTTTCCTGGAATGCCACCCACATAGTTATAATGTAATGCATCATTATCCTGTGTAAATACTAATGTATTTGGAACATAAATCTTAGATCCTGACTTGGTTTTCCTATGTAGGTTGTGCCTTCTACCACAGTTTTCTGAAAATGTTTGCATGAAAGTGAAAGCAGTTTCTAAACATTCAACATTGAAATTTTATTTGTGAAATGTTTTTAATTACAAATGTATTTCTTTTATAAAATATAGGGATATTCACATGCTCTGTTTTACAGTGTGTTAGATTTTGGTAATTTGAACCTTGTTATTAATAGCAATTTGTTGATTTTGTCTAAGTTACTGGAATTTTATGAGCATGAAATTGTTCATAACATTTTATTAGTTTATAAATGTGCAGGATCTGTAGTAACATTCTTCTATTTCTAATATTATTAATTTATGTTTTGTATTTTATTCCTTATTAGTAAGGCTAGCAGTTTTTAAAATTTCATTAAATTTAGCATAAATAAACTTTTGACTCAATACTTTATAATTTTCTATCAACATTACCTTTTGTTCTTATTTTTATTGTTTTCTTTCTTCTATCTACTTTGAATTTAATTTCCTCTTCTCTTCTTAAATTCTTACAGTAGAAGCTAGATTATTTTTCAGGCCTTTCTACTTTTTAGTGTAAATACTTAAAGAGGTAGATTTCTCTAGCCAATAACTTAGCAATATCCCACATATTTTTGTATTTTCATTATCATTCACCTCCAAATACCTTTGTATTTCCCTAGTAATTTTTCTTTGATGTATGATTCGCTTAAATTGGTGGTGTTACTAACATTTGAAGGTTTTCCAGATATAATTTTGTTATTAGCAACTAATTTAATTTCACTGTTGTTAGATCATATACTTTATACAATTGCAACCTTTTTAAATTTATTGCAACATGTTTCCTAACCCAACATATGTTCCAACTTGGTCAGCATACCATGTACATTTGAAAATAATATGTATTCTGCAATTGTTGGGTGTAGTTTACTATAAATGTCAAAAAGATCAAGGTGATTGATAGCGTTGTTCAAATTATATCCTTACTGATATTATTCCTATTGTTCTTTTTTTTCTTTTTTTTTTTTTTTTTTTGAGACAGAGTTTCACTCGTTACCCAGGCTGGAGTGCAATGGCGCGATCTCGGCTCACCGCAACCTCCGCCTCCTGGGTTCAGGCAATTCTCCTGCCTCAGCCTCCCAAGCAGCTGGGACTACAGGCACGTGCCACCATGCCCAGCTAATTTTTTGTATTTTTAGTAGAGACGGGGTTTCACCATGTTGACCAGGATGGTCTCGATCTCTTGACCTCGTGATCCACCCGCCTCGGCCTCCCAAAGTCCTGGGATTACAGGCGTGAGCCACCGCGCCCGGCCTATTCCTATTGTTCTATCAATTATCAGTAAAAGGTGTTGAAATCTCCAGTCATGGTTGTGAATTTGTTTTTCTTTTTAGTTTTGCCAGTTTTTACTCCATGTATTCTGAATTCCTGTTAATTAAGCACATACATATTTAGCATTATTATATTTTTTTGCTCAGTGAACTCTTTTGTCATCTTGAAATGCTCCCTCTTTAATCTCTTCTGATATTCATTGTTTTTAAGTGTATTATGTCTGATATTAATCACTACCATCAGTTCCATGTATTTTTTTATGGTTATGATTTATTTATTTATTTATTTCACTTTAAGTTCTGGAGTACATGTGCAGGTCCTGCAGGGCTGTTTCATAGGTATATACAAGTCATGGTGGTTTGCTGCCTCCATCCCCCCGTCACCTACATTAGGTATTTCTCCTAATGTTATCCCTCCCCAATCTTTCCACCCCCTGCTATCCCTCCCCTAGCCCCTACTTCACAACAGAACCCTGTGTGTGATGTTTCTCTCCCTGTGTCCATGTGTTCTTATTGTTCAACACCCACTTATCAGTGAGAACATTTGGTGTTTGATTTTCTGTTCTTGTGTCAGTGTGCTAACAATGATGGTCTCCACATTCAACCGTGACCCTGCAAAGGACATGAACTCATCCTTTTTTATAGCTGCTTAGTATTCCATAGTGTATATGTGCCACGTTTTCTTTATCCAGTCTATCATTGATGGGCATTTAGGTTGGTTTCAAGTCTTTGCTATTGTGAACAGTGCCACAATGAAATACATGTGCATGTGTCTTTATAATAGATTGATTTATAATCCTTTGGATATATGCCCAGTAATGGGATTGCTGGGTCAAATGGTATTTCTACTTCTAGATCCTTAAGTAATCGCCACACTGTCTTCCACAATGGTTGAACTAATTTACACTCCCACCAATAGTGTAAAAGTGTTCCTATTTCTCCACATCCTGTCCAGCATCTGTTGTCTCCAGTTTTTTTTTTCCATTTATTTTATTGCATTTTAGGTTTTGGGGTATATGTAAAGAACATGCAAGATTGTTGCATAGGTATACACGTGGCAGTGTGATTTGCTGCCTTCCTCCCCATCACCTACATCTGGCATCTCTCCCCTTGCTACCTCTCCCCAACTCCCCACCCCCCCGTCCCTCCCCTATTTCCCCCCAAATGACTCCAGTGTGTAGTGCTCCCCTTCCTGTGTCCATGTGTTCTCATTATTCAGCACTCACCTATGAGTGAGAACATGTGGTGTTTGATCTTCTGCTCTTCTGTCAGTTTGCTGAGAATGATGGTTTCCAGGTTGATACATGTCACTACAAACGACACAAACTCATTGTTTTTGATGGCTGCATAATATTCCATGGTGTATAAGTGCCACATTTTCCCTGTCCAGTCTATCGTTGATGGGCATTTGGGTTGGTTCCAGGTCTTTGCTATTGTAAACAGTGCTGTAATCAACATTCGTGTGCATGTGTTCTTATAGTAGAATGATTTATAATCCTTTGGATATACACCCAGTAATGGGATTGCTGGGTCAAATGGAATTTCTATTTCTAGGTCCTTGAGGAATCGCCACTCTGTCTTCCACAATGGTTGAACTAATTTACACTCCCACCAACAGTGTAAAAGTGTTCCTATTTCTCCACATCCTCTCCAGCATCTGTTGTCTCCAGATTTTTTAATGATCGCCATTCTAACTGATGTGAGATGGTATCTCAATGTTGTTTTGATTTGCATTTCTCTGATGACCAGTGATGATGAGCATATTTTCATATGTTTGTTGGCCTCATGTATGTCTTCTTTTGTAAAGTATCTGTTCGGATCCATTGCCCACTTTTGAATGGGTTTGTTTTTTTTCTTGTAAATGTGTTTTAAGTTTGTGTAAATTCTGGATATCAGCCCTTTGTCAGATGGGTAAACTGCAAAAATTTTTTCCCATTCTGTTGGTTGCCGATTCGCTCTAATGACTGTTTCTTTTGCTGTGCAGAAGCTGTGGAGTTTGATTAGGTCCCATTTCTCTATTTTGGTTTTTGTTGCCAATGCTTTTGGTGTTTTGGTCATGAAGTCCTTGCCTATACCTATGTCCTGAATGGTTTTGCCTAGATTTTCTTCTAGGGTTTTTATGGTGTTAGGTCTTATGTTTAAGTCTTTAATCTATCTGGAGTTAATTTCAGTGTAAGGTGTCAGAAAGGGGTCCAGTGTCTGCTTTTGGCACATGGCTAGCCAGTTTTCCCAATACCATTTATTAAACAGGGAATCCTTTCCCCATTGCTTGTTTTTGTCTGGTTTGTCAAAGATCAGATGGTTGTAGATATGTTAGGTTGCCTCTGAGACCTCTGCTCTGTTCCATTGGTCTATATCTCTGTTTTGGTACCAGTACCATGCTGTTTTGATTACTGTATCCTTGTAGTATAGTTTGAAGTCCGGTAGTGTGATGCCTCCTGCTTTGTTCTTTTTGTTTAGAATTGACTTGGCTTTGCGGGCTCTCTTTTGGTTCCATATTAAGTTTAACATGTTTTTTTCCAGTTCTGTGAAGAAGGTCATTGGTAGCTTGATGGGGATAGCATTGAATCTGTAAATTACTTTGGGCACTATGGCCATTTTCACAATATTGATTCTTCCTAACCATGAACATGGAATGTTTCTCCATCTGTTTGTGTCCTCTCTTATTTCGTTGAGCAGTGGCTTGTAGTTCTCCTTGAAGAGGTCCTTTACGTTCCTTGTTAGTTGTATTCCTAGGTATTTTATTCTCTTTGTGGCAATTGTGAATGGAAGTTTGTTCTTGATTTGGCTCTCTTTAAGTCTGTTATTGGTGTATAGGAATGCATGTGATTTTTGCACATTGATTTTGTATCCTGAGACTTTGCTGAAGTTGCTGATGAGTTTCAGGAGGTTTGGGGCTGAGACGATGGGGTCTTCTAGATATACAATCATGTCGTCTGCAAATAGAGACAATTTGACTTCCTCCTTTCCTATTTGAATACCCTTTATTTCTTTTTCTTGCCGGATTCCTCTGGCTAGAACTTCTAGTACTATATGAATAGCAGTGGTGAGAGAGGGCATCCTTGTCTATATGCCAGATTTCAAGGGGAATGCTTCCAGTTTTTGCCCATTCATTATGATATTGGCTGTTGGTTTGTCATAAATAGCTTTTATTATTTTGAGATACGTTCCGTCAATACCTAGCTTATTGAGGGTTTTTAGCATAAAGGGCTGTTGAATTTTGTCAAAGGCCTTCTCTGCATCAATTGAGATAATCATGTGGTTTTTGTCTTTGGTTCTGTTTATGTGGTGAATTACATTTATAGACTTGCGTATGTTGAACCAGCCTTGCATCCCCGGGATGAAGCCTACTTGATCATGGTGGATAAGGTTTTTGATGTGCTGTTGCAATTGGCTTGTCAGTATTTTATTGAAGATTTTTGCATCTATGTTCATCATGGATATTGGCCTGAAGTTTTCTTTTCTTGTTGAGTCTCTGCCGGTTTTGGAATCAGGATGGTGTTGGTCTCATAAAATGATTTGGGAAGAATTCCCTCTTTTTGTATTGTTTGGAATAGTTTCAGAAGGAATGGTACCAGCTCCTCTTTATATGTCTGGTAGAATTCGGCTGTGAACCCGTCTGGACCTGGGTTTTTTTGGGTCGTAAGCTCTTAATTGCTGCCTCAACTTCAGACCTTGTTATGGGTCTGTTCAGGGTTTTGGCTTCTTCCTGGTTTAGGCTTGGGAGGAGGCAAGTGTCCAGGAATTTATCCATTTCCTCCAGGTTTACTAGTTTATGTGCATAGAGTTGTTTGTAATAATCTCTGATGATGTTTTGAATTTCTGTGGAATCTGTGGTGATATCCCCTTTATCGTTTTATATTGCATCAATTTGGTTATTCTCTCTTTTCTTTTTTATTAATCTGGCTAGTGGTCTGTCTATTTTGTTGATCTTTTCAAAAAACCAGCTCCTGAATTTATTGATTTTTTGAAGTGTTTTTGTGTCTCTATCTCCTTCAGTTCTGCTCTGATCTTAGCTCTTTCTTGTCTTCTGCTAGACTTTGAGTTTTTTTTGATCTTGCTCCTCTAGCTCTTTCAGTTTTGACTGAAAAGGGTGTCCATTTTTTATCTCTCCTTGCTTCTCATGTGGGCACTTATTGCTATATATTTTCCTCTAGAGACTGCTTTAAATGTGTCCCAGAGATTCTGGTATGTTGTGTCTTCATTCTCGCTGGTTTCGAAGAACATCTTTATTTCATTGTTTATCCAGTCAACATTCAAGAGCAAGTTGTCCAGTTTCCATGAAGCTGTGCGGTTCTGGGTTAGTTTTTGAATTCTGAGTTCTAACTTGATTGCATTGTGGTCTGAGAGACTGTTTGTTATGATTTCTGTTCTTTTGCATTTGCTGAGGAGTGATTTACTCCCAATTATGTGGCCAATTTTAGAGTAGGTGTGATGTGGTGCTGAGAAGAATGTATATTCTGTGGATTTGGGGTGGAGAGTTCTGTAAATGTCTATTAGGTTTGCTTGGTCCAGGTCTGAGTTCAAGTCCTGGATATCCTTGTTAATTTTCTGTCTGGTTGATCTGTCTAACATTGACAATGGGGTGTTAAAGTCTCCCACTATTATTGTTTGTGAGTCTAAGTCTCTGTGTAAGTCATTAAGAACTTGCCTTATGTATCTGGGTGCTCCTGTATTGGGTGTGTATATATTTAGGATCGTTAGCTCTTCTTGTTGCATTGATCCTTTTACTATTACGTAATTTCCTTCTTTGTCTCTTTTGATCTTTGTTGCTTTAAAGTCTAATTTATCAGAGATGAGAATTGCAACTCCTGCTTTTTTTGCTCTCCATTTGCTTGGTAAATCTTCCTCTATCCTTTATTTTGAGCCTTTGTGTATCCTTGCATGTGAGATGGGTTTCCTGGATACAGCACACCGATGGGTTTTGGCTTTTTATCCCATTTGCCAGTCTGTGTCTTTTGATTGGAGCATTTAGTCCATTTACATTTAGGGTTAATATTGTTATGTGCGAATTTGATACTGCCATTTTGGTGCTAGCTGGCTGTTTTGCCCATTAGTTGATGCAGACTCTTCATTGTGTTGATTCTGTTTACCATTTGGCATGTTTTTGGAGTGGCTCGTACTGGTTGTTACTTTATGTGTATAGAGCCTCTTTCAGGAGCTCTTGTAAAGCTAACCTGGTGGTGAAAAAATCTCTGAGTACTCACATGTTCACAAAGGATTTTATTTTTCCTTCACTTATGAAGCTTAGTTTGGCTGGATAGGAGATTCTGGGTTGAAAGTTCTTTTCTTTAAGGATGTTGAATATTGGCCCCCACTCTCTTCTGGCTTGTAGGGTTTCTGCTGAGAGATCTGCTGTGAGTCTGATGGGCTTCCCTTTGTGGGTAAGCCAACCTTTCTCTCTGGCTGCCCTTAGTATTTTCTCCTTCATTTCAACCCTGGTGAATCTGACAATTATGTGCCTTGGGGTTGCTCTTCTTGATGAATATCTTTGTGGTGTTCTCTGTATTTCCTGGACTTGAATATTGGCCTGCCTTGCTAGGCTGGGGAAGTTTTCCTGGATAATATCCTGAAGAGTATTTTCTAGTTTGGATTCATTCTCTTCGTCACATTCTGGTATACCTATCAAACGTAGATTAGGTCTTTTCACATAGTCCCACATTTCTTGGAGAGTTTGTTCATTCCTTTTTACCCTTTTTTCTCTATTCTTGCCTTCCTGTTTTATATCATTGAGTTGTTCTTTGACCTCTGATATCCTTTCTTCTGCCTGGTCAATTTGGCTGTTGATACTTGTGCATGCTTTGCAAAGTTCTCTTGTTGTGTTTTTCAGCTCCATCAATTCACTCATATTCCTTTCTATTTTCTCCATTCTCGTTAGCATTTCATCAAATCTTTTTTCAAGGTTCTTAGTTTCTTTGCATTGGGTTAGAACATGTTATTTTAGTTCACAGAAGTTTCTTACTACCCTCCTACTGAAGTCTGATTCTGTCATTTCATCACACTCGTTCTCCATCCAACCTTGTTCCCTTGCTGGTGAGGAGTTGTGATCCCTTTTAGGAGAATAGGTGTCCTGGTTTCGGGTGTTTTCATCCTTTTGCACTGGTTTCTTCCCATCTTTAAGGATTTATCCACCTGTCATCTTTGCAGTTGCTGGCTTTCAGATTGGGTCTCTGAGTGGACGTTCTGTTTGTTGATGATGAGGTTATTTCTGTTTCTTGGTTTTCCTTCTGACAGTCTGGCCCCTCTGCTGTAGGTCTGCTGAGGTCCACTCCAGGCCCTGCTTGCCTGGGGATCACCTGCAGCAGCTGCTGAACAGTAAGGGTTGTTACCAGTTTTCTTCTTCTGGTATCTTTGTCCCAGGAAGATACCTGCCAAGTGTCAATCTGATCTCTCCTTTATGAGGTGGCTCTTTGGATATACAGGGGTCAGGGAGCTGCTTGAGGAGACAGTCTGTTCTCTATACGAGCTCAAATGCTGAGCTGTGAGCTCTGTTGTTCATTCAGAGCTGCTGGGCAGGTACGTTTAGATCTGCTGCAGCAGAACTCATAAGCCACTTTTTGTTCCCAGGCACTCTGTCCCAGGGTTTTAGGTCTTTATTTATGAGTTTCCGTTATGCTGCTGCTTTCTTTTTTTTCCCTTCAGAGCTGCCCTGCCCAGCAAGGAGGCAGCCTAGTCACTGTCTGCCTGTAGAGGCTTTGCTGAGCTGCTGTGGGCTCCGCCCAGCTGCTGAGTGAACTTCCCTGCAGTCCTGTTTACATGGGTATAGTTAGAACTGCCTCAGCAATGGTGGCCTGCCTCTGTTAAGGCGGAGTCTCTCTGTAGTGGTGGGTTGCCTTGGCAACGCGGGCTGCCTCAGCAATGGCGGGTTGCCTTGACAACAGCAGGCTGCCTCAGCATTGGCTGACTACCTCCGTAGTTTTGGAGTGCCTCAGTAATGGCGGACGCCCCTCCCCCACACAGCTGGACCGTCCCGGGTTCAGCTGCACTTGCTGTGAATCTCTCAATCCAGAGAGTTTCTGATTGCTGTTCTTTTGTGGGGGTGGGGCCAGCCGAGCCTGATCGCCTAGCTCCCTACCTCAGAGCCTTTTTTTTTTTTTAAGTTGGTGTTCCAGTCTCCTGTTGAAGAGGCTCCAGGATCTGTGTGTTTTCCAGTTCAGCAACTCACTGTGCTGGCTTAAACAGTGGCACTAAGATTTGTGGCACTTTTTTTGCCCTGGAATCTACTGTCCTGTTTCCCTATTCAGTCCCCTTTTTAAACAGATGAATGGGCGACTTCCTGTGGCTCCAATCACCAGCCAAAAGGGGACCTGGACCAGTGTATTTTGTATGGAGAACCGCTGCACTGGGGCGCTGCAGCTGTGTGGAGCAAAGCAGCGGCGCTGGCAGACACAGCCGCACTGGCCGAAACAGCCGCGCTGGCAGCCCATGGAACTCCTCCACCTAGTAATTTCCTAGTCTGTGGTCAATAAAAATGTGGCGTCCACTCACCCTCTGTGCTTTCACTGGGAGCTGCAATCCTGAGCTGTTCCTAAATGGCCATCTTGGATCCACCCCCCTGTCTCCAGATTTTTTTAATGATTGCCACTCTAACTGTGTGAGATGGTATCTTAATGTGGTTTTGATTTACATTTCTCTAATGACCAGTGATGATGAGCATTTTTTCATTTGTTTGTTGGCCACATACATGTCTTCTTTTGAAAAGTGTCTGTTCATATCTTTTGCCCACTTTTTGATGGGGTTGTTGGTTTTTTTCTTGTATGCCTGTTTTAGTTCATTGTAGATTCTGGATATTAGCCCTTTGTCAGATGGGTATCTTGCAAAAATTTTTTCCCATCCTGTTGGTTGCTGGTTCACTCTTAATGATTGTTTCTTGTGCTATGGAGAATTCTTAAGTGTAATTAGATCCTATTTGTCTATTTTGGCTTTTGTTGCCATTGCTTTTGGTGTTTTAGTCATGAAGTCCTTGCCTATGACTATGTCCTGAATGGTATTGCCTAGGTTTTGTTCTAGGGTTTTTATGATGTTAGGTCTTATGTTTAAATCTGTAATCCATCACCACTTCTATTCAACATAGTATTGGAAGTTCTAGCCAGAGTAATCAGGCAAGAAAAAGAAATAAAGGGTAATTCAGTTAGGAAAGGAGGAAGTCAAATTGTCTCTAATTGCAGACAACATAATTATATATTTAGAAGACCCCATAGTCTCAGCCCAAAATCTCCTTAAGATGAAAAGCAACTTCAGCAAAGTCTCAGGATACAAAATCAGTGTGCAGAAATCACAAGCATTCCTATATACCAATAACAGACAAACAGAGAGCCAAATCATGAGTGAACTCCCATTCACAATTGCTACAAAGAGAATAAAATACCTAGGAATACCACTAACAAAGGATATGAGGACCTCTTCAAGGAGAACTACAAACCACTGCTCAACGAAATAAGAGAGGACACAAACAGATGGAAAAACATTCCATGCTCATGGCTAGGAAGAATCAATATCGTCAAAATGGCCATACTGCCCAAACTAATTTACAGATTCAATGCTAACCCCATCAAGCTACCATTGACCTTCTTCATAAAACTGGGAAAAAAAAAATAAACACCTTAAACTTCATATGGAACCAAAAAAGAGCCTGCATAGCCAAGACAATCCTAAGCAAAAAGAGCAAAGCTGAAGGCATCACACTACTTGACTTCAAACTATACTACAAGGCTACATTAATCAAAACAGCATGGTACTAGTACCAAAACATAGATATAGACTAACGGAACAGAACAGAGGCTTCAGAAGTAATGCCACATATCCATCTACAACCATCTGATCTTTGGCAAACCGAACAAAAACAAGCAATGGGGAAAGGATTTCCTGTTTAATAAATTGTTTTGGGAAAACTGGCTATGTGCAGAAAGCTAAAACTGGACCTCTTCTTTACACCTTATACAACAATTCCACTTATTTTTTAAAAACTATCTACTATCTATCTAATAGATTGCCTTTCTATTTGTCAAAAATTAGTAGACTGTATTCATATATGTCTATTTTTGTACTCTCACTTCTGTTTTATTGGTCTGCCTGTTCTTTCTTTTATCAATACCACATTGTCTTGTTTACTGAAGATCAAAATTGGGCTACTGTTTCTTTTAAATTTGTTCACCTTTTAAACATTGTTTTGATTATTCTAGTTCCTTGGCTTTCCATATAACTACTAGAATCAGCTTATTACATCTAAAGAAACATTTCTTGGAGTTTAGTTTGCATTGCATTAAATCTATAGAACTGTTTGGGAAAAAGTAACATCCTAAATATTTTAATCCATAAAAATATTTTTATTTATTTAGATTTTTTATTTCTTTCATTAGTGTCATATACTTTTCAGCAGAGTCTGTGCATATTGGTTATATTTATACCTAAATATTTTATTTCCATACAGCTATTGTAGGTGGTATTGTTTCTTAATTTCAGTTTCCAATTTTCTATTGTTGATTTGTAGAAATATGGCTAATTTTTGTTTGATGATTTTTTTATGCAAGATGTGAACTTGTTAACGTCACTTAATAGTTCTAGGAGCTTTTTTTGTAGTTTATGTGAGGTTTTCAGCAGAGATAATCATGCTAATTTAAAATAGGGACAGTTTTCTTTCTTTTTCACAATTTGCATGCCTTCAATTATTTTTCTTTTTATACTGTACTTTCTAGGTTTTTCCGTATGATGTTGAGTAGGTGGTAAGCATGGACAAGTCTGCCTTGTCTCCAAGCTAGGAAGAAATTACTCAGTTTTTGACCATAAAATATTATGTTGGTTGTAGATATTTTTCAAATTTATTGTATCAAATTAACAGTGGTTCCTTCTATTTTTTGTTTGCTGACCATTGTTATCATAAGTGGATATTGAATTTTGTCAATAGTATGTTCTCTACCAATTGATAAGAATCTGTAATTTTTCTTGTTTAGTCGATAAAGATGGTAGATTACATTAATGTTCAAATGTTTAACCAGCCGTGCATTCCCAGGATAAATCCCACTTTGTGGTGATATATTAGTCTTTTCACGTATTGTTTCATTGGATTTACAATATTTATTGAGAATTTTTATGTTTACATTCATAAGAAATATATATCTGTTGTTAACTGTCTTTCCTTGTGAATTTTTTGACTGATTTTAGAATTTGTGTAATGTTGGAATACAATGAGTTTTATCTTTGCTTCTAATTTATAAAGAGATTGAATAGAATTTGTGTTACTATATTATTCCTTAAAAGTTTTGACTGTTCAGGTTATTTCCTCTCTGATAATTTTGATAATGTGTGACTTTGAGAAATGTGTTATTTCATCAAAGTTGTTGAATTTATGTTCAAGGAGTTTTTAATAATATTCTATTTTTTTAAATTTCTGCATGATCTGTAATGATATGCTTTCTTTCATTCCTGATATTGGTGATTTGTGTCCCCTGTCTCTCTTACTACATGTTTATTTGTTTTATCAATTTTTTCCAAAGAACAAGTATGTTAGTAAAAGTTCTTCACAGAAATATAAATAACAGAAGGTATTTGTTTATTTATTTACATGAATGAATTGGTTCACATGACTGTGGAGGCTTTGCAAGTTGAAAATCCAATGAGGAAGGTTAGCAGTTAGGAAACTCAGGAAAAAGTGATGGTATGAGTCCAAAGATAGTCTGTTGAAAAGCCTGTGTTGCAGATAGAATCTGAAGGTAGTCTGCTAGAAAACTAGGAAGAGCTTATGTTTCAGATGAGGTCTTAAGAGTTTTCAGCCGATTGGCTGAGGCCCAACCACATTATGGAGGACAATCTGATTTACTTAAAGTATATCCATTTCAATGTAAGTTGCATCTACAAAAACCTTCACAGAAATATCCAGAATAATGTTTGACAAAATATCTGGACAACACGGCTTAACCAAGTTGAGACATAAAATTAACTATCACAACAAAATTGGGTTTCATTGATTTCTCTATTTTTTTTCCTGACTTCAACTTCATTGATTTTTAAAAAATTCTTTTTCTTATCATTTTTCTTCTACTTGCTATGTGTTTATGCTATTTTTTTCTGATTTCTTTAGATAAAATATAATTATTCAAAGCCTTTCTTTTATATTAGTAATATTTAAAACTATATTTCCCTCTGAGAACTGCTTTAACTGCATCCCATAAAGTTTGAGGTATTATATTCTAATTTCCCTCAATTTAAAATATATTCTTATTTATTGAAAATCTCTTCTGATCTTTGTTTAATTTCCAAGTATTTGAGGATTTTGTTCATGTGTTTCTGCTATAGATCCCTAGTTCAATGATATTGTAGCCAAAAAATAAAAACAAACTGTGTAATTTCAATTCTTTACATTTATTAACATTTATTTTATGATCCATGTTGATAAATCTACCATGATAAATGTTCTATGTGAACTTGAAAGTAAATTGGATTCTGCTGTTGTTATGTGTAATAGATCTCACTAGTTGATGGTGTTTTTTCAGTCATTTTTAACCATATGGATTTCATTATGTTTGCTCTATTGGATTGACAATTGTTTTCTTTCAGCACTTGAAAAATGTTTTACTGCCTCTGTGGATTCAGATGAGAAACCCACTACTATATAAATCCACTATTATAGGAACTATTGTTTCTCTATGGGTAATGTATCATTTTTCATTGGCTTCTTTCATTTTTTCCCCCTTTGATTTCCACAAGTTGGATCATTATACGTCTGAGTATGGGATGAGTTTATACATCAAGGGCATTTTGAAAAGCCATTTAACGAAGGGGCTTCAATTGGCTGAGTAGATACAACTGGTGCTTGCTTCTTCCATGAAGAGGACCCCAAATAATGAGTAGACAACCACATTTGGAATAGGCTATCTAAGAGACAACTCTGAAATTCAATAGAGAATTGACAGGAAGCACCAAAAGCAAAGAAAGAGAGAAATGAGGCAACATGTTTGCCTGAGATTGACTGGGAACTGGAGTAGCTCCTTCATATGGAGAAAAGGTAAGTGAGAGACCCTCAGTATTCCACACTCCTGCCATAGACTCCCACAATTCTAGCAGTGGAAGAGCCCCTTAACCCTCACAGGTCCCAGGACTAACATAGAAATCTGCCTGGAGACTGTGTGAAGGCATTGCTCTAGAGAGAGTGCCCATATGGGGAATCACAAACCCTCATATCCTAAGCAGTTGCAGCATGGTGCCATTGTCAGAACACAATTTTCACCAGTCAGAATCTTACACTGCCACCTGGGCTGAGGCATGAACCATAAGCAGTGATTCCACACATTTGCCCGACCCCAACACAGGTACTGCCTCACATTTTCATGAGTTCAAAGGACAAATTGCACTGCCAGCCACTGCCACTGCTATGGTTTGCTGCATGACTAAGGCACAAGTGAAATTCATGCCCCACTGCTGCTTGTTTGTGACTGCTCCCAGGGAAAGCAACCTTGCCCTTCCCAGTAACAGGGTATCAGCACAGCCTCTGGAGTACCCCTTGAACATTCTATTAGCTGCCTGGGGATAACCATGTCTCTGCTTACCACAACTAACACTTTAATGAACCATTCACCACCAAGGGAGGTGAAGGTAGGTCCAGGTTCACCAAGCTTCTCCCCCATAGTATCTAAGCACATTGTCCAGAAACATGAAGCCCACTCTAGTCCACCACCAGTGGCACCTGAATTCTCCTGGGGTCTGAGATTAGGACCACTCAATATGCTGCTAACATCACTACTGGCACCCACCTGCACAAACTACCTTTCGGTCTGGCCACCCATCCTGTTGCAATCCCTACCAATACCCACATGCACAGCTTTGGTCCCAGACACTGTCCCACCACTGCTACTGTCGTCACCCATGCCATACTTAATGCTTAAGAGTTCAAGAACCCATGCATATATCCAACCTACCACTGCCATTCCTAGAACAAGAGTAAGTCACCTGGAGGCCCAATAATCAGCCTGCCTGGACTTGCTAACACCAATGTCAGCATATACCACTCAAGGACAGGAATGCTAAGCCTACCAGTGCCATCTCTGGGGTCTGAAGACTGGCCCACCTGGCATTCAGGTGCCCAGAAAAACTTCATCACAGCCTCCACTAATAAGCACACCCTCAGCCATCAAGGAAATCATAGACACCACTGACACTGTTTACAGCCGAAGAAATTTTACAAAGACTATGGTACTGAATGCAGCCAGAGGCAAAACTAAAATGTTTTGCCCAACCAACACCACAGATACATTTTCAGAAAAAAATCCTTCTCAATGAAAGCAAATTCAAAAACTGGAAAAAACGACAATTATACCAGATGAACACATATCAATGTAAAAACATAGGAAACACAAAAAAAAGAAAAAAAAGAAATATGACATCTCCAAAGGAATACAATAGTTCTCCAGCAACCGATCCCAATCAAAAAGAAATTCATAAAATCCCAGAAAAAAAAATCGAAATATGCATAATATGGAAGCTCAGTGAGATAAAAGATAATTCTGGGAAACAAAACAAATAAATTATAAAAACAATTCAGAATATGAATGAGAAATTTATCAGAGATGGGATATCATACACAAAGAAAAAAACCCAGAAATTCTGCAGCTGAAGAATTCATTGAATGAAATACAAAATACATTCCTCAATAATACACTATGTCACACAAAACAAAAAAACAGAACTTCAGAACTTGAAAATATATCTAATGAAATAATCCAATCAGACAAATATGAAGAAGAAAAAATAAAATGAATGAGCAGTCTTCATGACATATGGAGCATCACATAGTGACAAAATATTCAGATTTTTGTTGTCCGAAAAGGCAAAGAGATAATGAAAGGGTTAGAAGACCTATGTAATGAAATAACAAGTGAAAATTGGCCAAGTCTAGCAAGAGATTTAGATATCCAGATTTAAGAGGCTTAAATGATGCCCAAATAAATGCAATACAAAAATTTCTTTTTTAGAACACATTATATTCAGTCAAAAGTCAAAGACAAAGAGAACATTTCAAAAACATCAAAAAAAAAAAAGAAAAGAAAAAAAAGAAAAGTGTCTAGTCACGTATAAAGGGATCCCCATCAGATTAACAGTGGATTCCTCAGGAGACTTACAGGCCAGGGGAAAATGGGATGATATATTCAAAGTGCTAAAAGGAAAAAACAATGTCATTTTTCACAGAATTAGAGAAAAGTAATTATAAAATTTGTATGGAACCGAGAGAATTCAAATAGCCAAATCAATCCTGAGCCAAATCCACCAAGCTGAAGGCATCACATTACCTGACTTCAAAACATGTTACATACAGTAACCAAAATAGCATGCTATTGTATGGAAACAAACACATAGACCAATGGAATAAAACAGAACCCAGAAATAAATATTTACAGACAACTGATTTTTGACAAAGGCATCAAGAACTTACACTGGGAAAAGGACACCCTCTCTAATAATTCATGATGTGAAAAATGAATATCCACATGCAGAAGAATAAAACTTGAAAGGCTATCTCTCACCATATGCAAAAATCAACTCAGGATGGTTAATGACTAACATGTAAGACCGGAAACTATAAAACTATTAGAATACATAAGGAAAACACTTCAGGACATTGGTCTACGCTAACGTTTTATGGGAAAGATCTCAAAAGCACAGGCAACAAAAACAAAAATAGACAAATTGGGGCTATATTAAGCTCAAAAGCTCCTACACAGCAAGCAATCAATACAGTAAAGAGACATCTTGAATGCGATAAAATATTTGCCAACTCTTCATGTGACAAGGGACAAATTTTAAGAATAGGCAAATAACTCAAACAACTCAACAGAAGACAAAATAAAACAAATAATTCCATTAAAACTGGCCAGAAGATATGAATAAATGTTTCTCAAATGAAGATGTACAAGTGGCCAACAGATATATGAAAAAAATGCTCACTATCACTAATCATCAGAAAAATGCAAATTAATACACCAATGAGATATTATCTTACCCCAGATAAAATGGCTATTACCAAAATAACAAGAAATAATAGATGCTAGTGAGGTCACGGAGAAAGGGGAACTGTTATACATCATTGGTGGGAATGTACAGTTAGTGCAACCACTATGGAAAACATTCTGGAGATTTCTCAATAAATTAAAAATGAAACTATTACATGAACCTGCAATCTCACTGCTGGATATTCATCCAAAAGAAAAGAAATCAGTATAGCAAATAGATACCTGTAGTTGCCTATTTATTACAGCACACAGCACTGTACAAAATAGCACAGATATAGAATCAACCTAAGTGTCCATCAGTGATGAACAGATAGAGAAAAAGGGTACATATATACTATTTGGCTATCAACAGAATAAAGTTATGTCATTTGCAGCTATGTGAATGAAACCAGAGATTATGTTAAGTGAAATAAGGCAGACCCAGAAAGACAAATTTTACATATTCTTACTCTAATTGGAAGCTAAAAAATTTGATCACATGGAAGTGAAAAGCAGAATGATAGATACCCGAGGTTGGGAATATTGTATGGGTGGGAGGAAGAAATGAAGAGAGGTTGGCTAATGGGTACAAGCATGCAGTTATATACAAGGTATGAGTTCTACCATTTGATAGCTGAGTAGGGTGACCATAATTAGCAACAATGTATTGTGTATTTCAAAGTAGCTACAAGATGGAATGTGAAGTGTTCACAATACATAGAAATGATAAATACTCAAGGTGATGGATATCCCAAATACACTGACTCAATCATTATACATTATATGCATGCAACAAAATATCACATGTACTCCATAAATATAAAAAATATTAGATATTAATAAAAATTTAAATTCATTTTAAAATCTTTAATTCATAAATTTATTTCTTTTACAAAAATTGTGAAGTTTTCACCCATTATTTCTTTAATTTTTTTTTCTGCAATACATTCTGTTTTAATTCTGATCTTCCAGTAACATGAATTTAGACCCTTTGTTATTGTTCCACAGATCAGTGTCAAATTAGTGTTCAAAGCATCATGGAATCCCTGTGGGTCACATGACAAGGTAAAACTTTTAAACAAAATAGATCTGAACTCATTCTTGTTAGATAAAAAAGATTGGAACACACTGAGGGAAATGGAAAAAAATATCGCTGGTGGCTGGATAATCCTGAAACCACACTGCAGAACAAAAACTGATGATTCCCTTACACTTTTTTAATAAACCAGACTTTTATGTAAAGGAGGTAACTCTAGATAAGCATAATATATTCTAGATCATAAGGTTCAGTCATCACAAGGATGAAGATCCTGGCTAGCCCCCACAAAACTGACATGTAAGCAAATATTTCCTTGACATCTCATGCCTACCTTCTCTCATTATCTGCCTGTTGGCCATCCTTTATCTTGTCTGCTTTGCTGACTATGAGGCATCCAGGACACTTATTTATCTCAAGTTGTTTATGAATTTTGGATAATAAGCTGAAAAGTATAAACACAGTTATTAAAAATTGAATGTGATATTCTTTTCAGGAAGATTCACTTTTTAAAAAGAATAGCAATTATCATATAAAAATAAATTATTAATAAAAAAATGTCATGACTCACACTGTATAATAATTTGGAATAGCTGAAGGCTTTTTCCTCTTTCACTTACAATATGTGAGTGAAGACTTAGTGTTCCCATTTACATAGAAGTGACCCACTGATATTACTAATCAAGATACTCATTTAAAAGTTGTTATAAACCATGCAAAAGTTTTGCATATTCACTCTGGATGAGTCTTGTTGGTTTCAGGTGAGACTCAGCACATTACCAGGTGTGGTGGCTACCAGGCAAAAATTCCTCTGCTTGAGAAAAGTGGATGGAAAAGTAAAGGGAATTTTGCCTTGCACCTTAAGTACCAGGATGGCCACAGAAGGAGAGAACATTAAGTGGGCTCTTGAGGTCTCTGATTCCAGGATTTGACTATTGGGTGGCATTTCTGGACCTTTCCTGGACCATCATGGAGCTCATTGCCCTGAAAGGTGAGTCCTAGACCAGGAAGTATTCACCACAAGATGACTTTAGATTCCTTGGGCCTTAAGGAAACATTGGTAGTAGTCTGGCAGTACTCTTCAGGGCCTAGGGTGGCAGTGGCTATCAGGTGAGGCTGCTTTGCTTTTGAAAAGGGGAGGGAAGAGTGGGAAGAATTTGTGGTTTGAGTGCCGGTTCAGCTGCAGTAAAATAGAACACCAAGTAGACTTCCAAGGTTTTTGACTCTAGTCTCGACTCCAATATGAAACTTCTGGATCCACCCAGAGTCTGGGAACCTTGCCACCATGAAGGGATGGACACAGGTCTGGCTGGCTTTGCCACTGGCTGATCGTAGAGCCCCAGGGACTTGAACAAACATAGGTAGTAGCCAGAGAGTGGTTACAGCCAGCCTTGCATGAGGCCCAGTGCTGTGCTGGCTTCAGGTCTGACCCAGTCATAGTAGTCATAGCCACAGGGGTGCTTGTGTCATTGCACCCCCGGCTTTAGGACAGAAAGAGAAATTCTGTATGTTTGGGAGAAAGCAGGGGAAGAGAACAAGAGTCTTTGCATAGTAATCCAGGTAATTCTCCTGGATGTTCCCCAAGACTATCAAGGTGGTACCCCTACAAGTCTGCAAGAACTACAGGGTTACTGGGTTGGGGTGACCCTTGAAGCAGATACTGCTTACATAACAATACTCAAGTCCTTCCAAATATCTGGAAAGCTTTCCCAAGAAAGATGGCTACAAGTAAGCCCAGACAGTGAAGACGACAATAAATACCTAACTCTTCAATGCCCAGACACTGAAGAACATCTACTAGCATTTACATCATCTAGGACAACATGACCTCACCAAATGAACTAAATACGGCACAGGGGAGCTAGTCCTGGAAAAACACAGATATGTGACCTTTCTGACAGAGAATTCATAATAGCTGTGTTGAGGAAACACAAAGAAATTCAAGATAACACAAGGAATTTAGAGTCCTATCAGATGTATTTGACAAAGAAATTGAAATAATTTAAAAGAATTAAGCAGAAATTCTGGAGCAGAAAAATGCAATTGGGATACTGAAGAATGCATCAGAGTCATTTAATAGCATAATTGATCAAGTAGAATAAAGAACTAGTCAGCTTGAAGATAGGCTATTTGAAAATGTACAGAGGAGATAAAAATAATAAAAAAACAACAAAGGATGGCTACACGATCTAGAAAATAACCCCAAAGGGACAAATCTAAGAGTCATTGGCCTTAAAGAGGAGGTAGAGAAAGAGATAGGTGTACAAAGTTTATTCAAAGGGATAAAAACAGAAACTTCCCAAACCTAGAGAAAGATATCAATATCCAAGTGCAAGAAGGCTATAGAACAGCAAGCAGATTTAACCAAAAGAAGACTACCTGGAGACATTTCGTAATAAAACTCCCAAGGTCAAGGATAAAGAAAGAATCTTAAAAGCAACAAGAGAAAAAAAAAATACAATGAAACTTCACTATATCTGGCAGCAGATTTATTAGTGAAAACTTTACAGGCCAGGAGAAAGTGGCATGATATATTTAAAGTGCTGAAAGTGAAAAAAAAAAAAAAGTTTACCCTAGAATTATCTAGTGAAAATGTCATTCAAACATGAAGGTAACATAAAGACTCCCAGACAAACAAAAGCTGATAGGTTTCATCTATACCAGACTTGCCCTACAAGAAATGATGAAGAAAGTACTTCAGTCAGAAAGAAAAGGACATTTACGAGCAACCAATTATTATCTGAAGGTACAAAACTCACTGGTAATAGTAAGTACAAAGGAAAACACAGAATATTATAATACACCATAGCTGTGGTATGTAAACTACTCTTATCCTAAGTAGAAAGACTAAATGATGAATAATAATAACTACAACTTGTTAAAGCATTGTCACTACAATATTAGAAAGACTAAATCATGAACAATAATAACTACAACTTTTTAAAGCTTTGTTACTACAATAAAATGAAAAGTTAAAAAGTCAGGGGACAAAGTTAAGGCATAGAGTTTATTAGTTTTCTTTTTCTTTGTTTGTTTATGCAAATAGTGTTAAGTTGTTACCTGGTTAAAATAATGGATTATAAGATAGTATTTGCAAACCTTATTGTAATCTCAAATGAAAAGTCACATAATAAATACACTTTTAAAAAGTAAGAAACTAAATCATATCACCAGAGAAAATCGCCTTCACTAGAGGAAGACAGGAAGGAAAGAAAAAAGAAAGACCAGAAAAACAGACAACAAAATGGCAGAAGTAAGTCCATACTTATCAATAATAATATTGAATGTAAATGAACTAAACTCTCCAGTTAAGAGACAAAGACTAGCTGAATGGATGAAAAAATAAAACACATTGATCTGTTGCCAGTAAGAAAAACATACTTCATCTATAAAGACACATATAGACTGAAAATAAAGGGATGGAAAAAGATATTCCATGCCAATGGAAACCGAACAAAAGAGCAGGAGTCACTGTACTTACATTAGACAAAATAGATTTCAAGATAAAAACTATGAGAAGAGACAAAGAAGGTCTCTATATAATGACAAAGGGGTCAATTCAGCAAGAGGATGTAACAATTTTAAATATATATACAGTCAACATGGGAGCATCCAGATATATAAAGGAAATATTATTAGAGCTAAAGAGAAAAATAGGTCTCCACAGAATAATAGCTGGAGATTTTAACACCCCACTTTCAGCATTGGACAAATCTTCCAGACAGAAAATCAACAAAGAAACATCAGACTTAATCTATACTATAGACCAAATGAATCTAATAGATGTTTACAGAACATTTCATCCATGCTGAATAATACATTCTTTTCATCAGCACATGGATTATTCTCAAGGATAGACCATGTGTTAGGTCAGAAAACAAGTATTAAAACGTTCAAAAAATATTGAAATAATATCAAGCATCTTCTCTGACCACAATGGAATAAAACTAGAAATTTGTAACAGGAGGAGTGTTAGAAACTATAAAATATGTGAAGATTAAACAATATGCTTCTGAGTGACCAGTGGATCAATGAAGAAATAAATAAAATTGAAAAAAATTCGTGAAACACATGTTAATGGAAACATAACATCTCAAAACCTGTGGGATAAAGCAAAAGCAGTACTAAGAGAAAAATTTATAGCTATAACTGCCTACATCAAAAAAGAGGAAATACTTCAAAGGAACAATCTAATGATGCATCTTAATGAACTAGAAAAGCAAGGCAAGCCAAATCCAAAATTAGTAGAAGAAAAGAAATAATAAAGATCAGAACAGAAATGAATAAAATTGAAATGAATAAAAAGCAATACACAAGATCAATGAAGCGAAAAGCTGTTCTTTGAAGGGTTATACAAAATTGACAAACCATTAGCCAGACTAAGCAAAAAAGAGATAAGATCCAAATAAACAAAATCAGAAATGAAAAATGATACATTACAACCGATACCACAGAAATTCAAAGGTTCATTAGTGGCTACTATGAGCATCTATATATCAAAAAATTGGAAAATCTAGAATAAATGGACAAATTCCTAGCTACATACAACCTGCCAAGACTGAACCATGAAGTCCAAAACCTGGACAGAACAATAGCAAGTAACAAGATCAAAACCATTATAAAGAGTTCCAGTAAAGAAAAGCCTGTTACCTGATTGCTTCACTGTAGAATTCCGTCATACATTTAAAGAAGCACTAATTCCAATCCTCCTCAAACCATTCCAAAAAATAGAGGAGGCAATACTTCCAAACTCATTCTACCAGGCCAATATTACCCTGATACAAAAACCAGACTGATACATTAAAAAAAAAAAAAAAAAAACTACAAGCCACTATCTCTAATGAATATTAATGCAAAAATTATCAACAAAATACTAGCAAATTTTTGTACCAACCTATATTTATTATGTAAATATGTAAATAAACACATATTCCTATATGTGGAGATAGATAGATAGATAGATGATAGATAGATAGATAGATAGGTAGATAGATGCAACATTAGAAAGATCATTTATCATGAACAAATAGGATTTATCCCAGGAATACAAAGATGATTCAACCTAAGTGTCCATCAACAGTTGAATGGATAAAGAAAATGTGGTATGTATACAACATGGAGTATTATGCAGCCATTATGCAGAATGAGATCTAGTCATTTTCAACAACACAGGTGAAACTGCAAGTGATATGTTAAGTGAAATAAGCCAGGCACAGGAAGACAAACATAACATGTTCTCACTTACGTGCAGGATCTAAACACCAAAGCATTTGAACTCATGGACACAGAGAGTAGAAGGATGGTTATCAGAGGCTGGGAAGGTCAGTAGGGAATGTGGAGGAGGTTAAGTTGGTTAACAGGTACAAAAATAATT
This sequence comes from Sapajus apella, assembly GCF_009761245.1. NCBI lineage: Eukaryota > Metazoa > Chordata > Mammalia > Primates > Cebidae > Sapajus > Sapajus apella. Next base: position 17,043,648 of record NW_022436976.1, on the reverse strand, counting down.
AGAATAAATAAGGCCTACCATTTAATAGCACAGTATGATGACTATAGTCACTAATAACTAAACTGTATATCTTAAAATAACTTGAAGAGTATAATATGCTTGAGGGGGTGGATACCCCATTCTTCATGATGTGCTTATTTCAGATTATCTCATGTACCCCATAAATATATATGCCTACTATGAACCCACAGAAACTAAAGAATAAAATAAATAAAATATGTAAAAAATACATTTTTACTTACAAGTTTGTATTTTGTTGCATTATAAAAGCAAAATAATACATGTGTTCTTAAGATTTTACACATGTACATGCATATATAGTATCTGCATGTATGCACGTACATATGGGAAATGAGGTTGAGGAAAAATAAAATACATTGATGATAGTAATATACAATGAACTAAGAAATAAGATTAATTTAACTCTGTACCTAAGACTAAAGAGAGAGAAAAAGAGACGATAAATAAAAGTAATCTATCCCAAATGAGAAATATAAAAATTTTGAAAAAAATTTCAAGTACAAATAAAACTCAGTCTAAAAACATTGTTGATATTAAATTTGTTAGTCAAAATTATCCAGAGTTAACATTATTTTTTATACTTAGTTTCAATTAATTTTATAATTTTATTTTCCCCTGACATTATGACTTTTTGAGAATGAAATTTTTAATGCTACATACTTGTCTAACATAGACATAGGCTACAATTTATTTTATTATTTTATAACACTATTGGAAATGTAGGATTATTTCTATTCTTAATATTATAAATTATGATTTGATTGGCATCCTTGTATATTTTGGTCAGAATTTTTTATCATTTCTATAGTGTACATTCTGAGAAGTGGAATACACAGACCAAAGGATATGGGTAAACTATGGTAATTCATTATATTTTTGTTTAATGTCTTTACTGATAAGTTTGATATATCTATTTATATAATTATTGGGTATCCGTAAAAAATAAAATACATATGCTTTTAAATTTATCTGAGCAAGGCTAATTATCTAATTTTACCCAAATAATAATAATACTGCTAAGCAGGTACCATTCCAAATTTTATACATATATACATATATGTATATGTGTATGTAATGTATGTGTGTGTGTATATATAGGTGCAAAAGTAATTACAATTTTTGTCAATGAAAGTGATGGCAGAAATCACAACCACTTTTGCACTAACCTATGTTTATTATGTAAATATATAAAAATATATATTCACATATGGATTTATATATATATGGAGATATACATATATATGGAGATGTATGGGTTTAATTTAATAAATGTATTTATTATATAAAATGTATATAAACCTAAGTGAATAGTCCTGGAATTTTCCCCTTTTAACAACTGTACTTTATTCACTTTCTAATGATATTTATTTCTACATGTGTTCATATTTGTACCTGTTATTTTTATAATTATACTATTGTGTCAAAATTTTATTCTCAAGATGAAATGCTATCTGTTGTAAGGACAGAAAATATATTTTCATTAGAAAATAATGCTCATGCAAGAGATGAGGCCTTTTATGTGATTTATATTGATTCAGACTGTATAAAATAAGACAATCTAGATTAAAAATAGCATGTACAGGTCAGGAGCTAGTTCATTTTCGCATCTGAGTCATCTTATAATGAAGCTATTTTACTGAAGAGACATGTCTAATTCTGTGCATTTTACCTTTAGAACAAGCAGAACTTTGATAGTTGAGAGCACAGTCTTAAGTATGATTAAAGGCAATAAAAATACAGTGGTAAAAGAAAGAGATAGCACTATTAGAGAAACAAAAACATTAGGGCCCCTTAACAGTTATCTAGAAACGCATATAAAATAGCATTAACCTATTATTCTGTAAAATTTGTTGTGAATGTGTCTCTCAGTTTTCCTTTAAATTATATGATATTTTTGATACTCAAAAAGTTTAGATTACCAATTTTTATAAAACTTTTTTTTAACTTTTGTTTTAGGTTCAGAGGTATATGTGCAGATTTGTTATGCAGGTAAACTCCTTGTCATGGGGGTTTGGTATACAGATTATTTCATCACACATATAATACGCACAGTACCTAATAGGTAATTTTTCTGATCCTCCCCTTCCTGCCACCTTCCACCCTCCAACAGGCCCCAGTATGTGGTGTTCTCCTCTATGCGGTGTCGATGTGTTCTCATCATTTAGCACCCACTTATAAGTGAGAGTATGTAGTATTTAGTTTTCTGTTCCCGTGTTAGTTAGCTAATGGCCTCATGCTCCATCCATGTCCCTGCAAAGGACATGATCTCATTCCTTTTTTTATGGCTGCATAGTATTCCATGGTATAAATGTACCACAGTATCACATTTTATTTTATCCAGTCTACAACCGAGGACACTAAGTTTGATTTCATGTCTTTGCTACTGTAAATACTACCACAGTGAAAATCGATATGCATGAGTCTTTATGGTAGAAAAATGTATATTCTTTTGGGTATATACTTAATAAAAAAATTACCGGATCAAATGGCAGCTCAGTTTTAAGTTATTTGAGGAATTGCCACACTACTTTCCACAATGGCTGAACCAATTTACAGTCCCACCAGCAGTGTACAAGCATTCTCTCTCTCTGTAACCTTGCCAGCATCTGTTACTTGTTGACGTTTTACTAATAGCCATCCTGATGGATGTGAAATGGTATCTCGTCATGGCTTTGATTTGAAATTCTCCAATAATTAGTGATCTTGAGCATTTTTTATAGGCTTGTAGATGCAGGATTTATGTCTTCTTTTGAAAAGTGTCTGTTGATGTTCTTTGCCCACTTTTTAATAGGGTTGTTTGATTTTGCTTATAAATTTGTTTCAGTTCCTTATCGATTCTGGTTATTAGACCTTTGTTGAATGCATAATTTGCAAATATTTTCTCCCATTTTGTAGTTTCTCTGTTTACTCAGTTGATAGTTTCTTTTGCTCTGCAGAAGCTTTTTAGTTTAACTGTATCTCATTTCTCGATTTTTGGTTTTGTTGCAATTGGTTTGGGCACCTTTGCCATGAAACACATGGCAAGTCCTGTTTCCAGAATGATATTTCCTAGGTTATCTTCTAGGGTTTTTACAGCTTTTCATTTTACATTTAAATCTTTAGTTCATCTTGCGTTGATTTTTGTATGTGGTTTAAGGTAGGGACCTAGTTTCTATCTTCGGTATATGACTATCCAGTTATCCTAGCATCATTTATTGAATAGGGAGTCCTTTTCCAATTGCTGATTTTTAACAGCTTTGTCAAAGGTCAGATGGTCATCAGTGTGTGGCCTTATTTCTGGGCTCTCTACTCTGTTCCATTGGTCTATGTGTCTGGTTTTGTACCAGTACCATGCTGTATTGGTTACTGTAGCCTGTAGCATAGTTTGAAGTCAGGTAGCATGATGCTTCCAGCTTTGTACTTTTTGCTTAGAACTTCCTTGGCTCTTCAGGCTCTTTTTTGGTTCCATATGAATTTATTTTTTATTTTTTCTAGTTCTGTGAAGAGTGTCATTGGTAATGATATGGGAGGAGGGCAGGGAAATGCTAGGTAGGAGAAAGGCAGGGTCCTGGCAAGGGCTCCACTTTCGGGCTTGTACCCAAGGGCCTAGGTGATGACAGACACTCCTGTTTTCATGCTCAAATGTTGCATTTTCCAAGACCATTCTGGACTGCCACGCCTCCTGTGCCTAAAAAAACCCTGAGCCCCTAGTGGGCAGACACAAGTGTCTGGACATCGAGAGAAGCAAAGAGGGGCAAGAATACACCACAGAATAACACACCGACAGACCCCAACAGGCCATCAACTGCAGAACTATGGAGATGAAGTGGAATTCAGCTGGAGGTGGTCTCAGGAGAGTCTGGTCCCTGGGCAGCCCGACTCCTGGGGAAAACCACTTTTCCACTCCATCCCCTGCAAGCCTCCCTATTCATCTTGTTGAGAGAGCTACCGTCACTCTATAAAACCTTGTCCTCATTCTCCAAACCCATATATGATCCGATATTTCCAGTATACTGGGGCAAGATCCCGGGATACAGAAAGTCCTCTGTTTTCACAGTTTAGCTCAAAGAATCTATTTCAGCTGATTAACATAAGCCACCTGTGGATGGCTACGCTGAAAGAGCACACTGTAAAACACACACACTTGGGCTTCGGGAGCTGTAAACACTCAACCCTAGATGCTGCCATGGGGTCAGAGCCCACGCTTCTCGTGACTTGCCCATCTGCCTGCTCACCTTAGGGGTTTTGAGCAGCAGGACACTGAAGAGGTAAGCCACAACCTCATCACATATCCTGTGATGGGGATGAAGAAACTTTTCCTGTTTCAGCAGTTTGACAGGCATAGCATTGAATCTGTTGAATCTGTAAATTGCTTTGAAAAGTATGCACATTTTAAAAATATTGGTGCTTTCTATCTATGAGCATGGAATATTTTTCCATTTGCTTGTGTCAGCTCTGATTTCTTTGAACAGTGTTTTGTAATTCTCGTTGTAGTGATCTTTCACCTCCCTGGTTAGCTGTATCTGAGGGTGTTTTATTCTTTTTGTGGTAATTGTGAGTGGGATTGCATTCTTGATTTAGCTTTCAGCTTGGATGTTAGTGTATAGAAATGCTACTGATTTGTTGTACATTGATTTTGTAACCTGAGACTTTGCCGAAGTTGTTTATCAGATTAACGAGCCTTTGGGAAGTGACTGCATGATACAGAATCATGCTGTCTGCAAACAGGGATCCTTTGACTTCCTCTGTATATGGATGCTTTGTATTTCTTTCTCTTGCCTGATTGCTTTGATCAGGACTTCCACTATTACGTCAACTAGGAGTGGTGAGAGAGAGCATCATTCTCTCATCAGATTTTTGAGGAGAAATGCTTCCAGCTTTTTTCCATTCAGTATAATGTTGGCTGAGGGTTTGTTATAGACAGCTCTTATTATTTTGAAGTATGTTCCTTCAATGCCTAGTTTATTGAGGGTTGTTAACATAAGGAATGTTGAATTTTATCCAAAGCCTTTTCTGCATCCATTGATATAATCTTGAGGTTTTTGTTTGCAGTTCTCTTTATGTGATGAATCACATCTATTTATTTGCATATGTTAAAACAACCTTGCATCCTGGGGATGAAGCCTACTGATGATCATGGTGGATTAGCTTTTTGATGTGTTGCTGGATTTAGTTTGCTAGTATTTTTGAGGATTTTTGCATTTATGTTCATCAAGAATATTGGCCTGAAATTGTGTGTGTGTGTGTGTGTTGTGTGTGTGTGTCTGTGTGTTGTGTCTCTGCCAGGTTTTAGTATCAGGATGATCCTGGCCTCATATAATGAGTTAGAGAGGAACCCTTCCTTTTCAATGTTTTGGAATAGTTTCAGTAGAAACGGTACCGCTTTTCACCATACTTCTCATAGAAATCAGCTTTAAATTCATCTGGTCCTGGGTTTTTTTTGTTGGTAAGTTTTTTATTATTGATTCAATTTTAGAACTCTTATTGGTCTGTTCACAGATTCAATTTCTTCCTGGTTCAAACTTGGGAGACTCTATGTGTGGAATTATCCATTTCTTCTAGATTTCTAGTTTACATGTATAGAGGCATTCATAATGGTCTCTGTTTTGGAGGGGGTTGTTTATTTTTGTATTTTCCGCGAGGTCAGTGGCAATATCCCCTTTGTCATTTTTAATTGTGTTGATTTGGATCGTCTCTCCTTTTCCCTTTATTGATCTAGCTAGCAGTCTTGTATTTGATTAATGTTTTCAAATAAGAAACTCCTGGGTTTCTCGAGCTTTATATGGGCTTTTGCGTCTCAGTCTCCTTCAGTTCAGCTCTGACTTTGGTTATTTCTTTTCTTCTGCTAACTTCAGTGATCATTTGCTCTTGCTTTTCTAATTCTTCTAGTTGTGATGTTAGGTTATTAATTTAAGAGCTTTCTAACTTTTTGATGTGGGCGTTTACTGCTATAAACTTCCCTGTTAACACTGCCTTAGCTGTATCCCAGATCCTGGTATATTGTATCTTTATTCTCATTAGTTTCAAAATCTTGATTTCTGCCTTAATTTTGTTATTTACCATAAGGTCATTCAGAAGCAGGCTTTATGTTCCCTCCCCAGCTTAGAGGCAGCAGGGGAAAGGACCATAGTGGTAGAGGGTCTTTCACTTGCCTCTTGAGGCTCCACCTCAAAGAGATGTGGAATCACTATCAATCAGTGTGATCAGCCCGGGATGGAGCAGCTGTGTTGTGGGCCAAGCCAGGAACCCCTGCCTGCTGATGAATTGGAGGGTGGGTGGAACCCGGTCGAGACAGACTGGCATTCTTCTTAAGACAACTGCAGTTTGCTAGAAGTTTGGTTAAAGCACTCAGGGCCTTGGCTCCTTCCTCAGCCTGAGGGCAGCAAGCAGAGTGCCAGGGCAGTGGCAGTGGCAATGGTGATTTCACTTGCCTTTGGGAGCTCCACCTCGGAGAAACACAGAGCTACTCCTACTGGGAATGTCCAAGGCGTGGGGCAGGTTCTTTGCTACCTCATGCTGGGGGGTCTGCCTGATAAAGAGCAGGAGGGTTGAAGGCTCATGAAAATGAGAGGTTGGGATCCTCTCCATATGGTGACTGCAGTGTGCTGAAAGCTCTGGTGAAACCCTGAGGCTCTTTGGTTCTTTCCCCACACTGAAGGCAGCAGAGGCTAAACCTTGTGGCAGTGGCAGATGGGCTATCAGTTTCCTCTGGGAGACCCTCCCCAGGGAAATACAGAGCCACTAATAGTCAGTAGGCTCAGGGGCATGTGGGATGGCAATTCTCCAGTCCCAAGCTGGGGCCCTGCCTGGTGAAGAGTGGAGAGTGGGGGCTAGCAAGAAAACAGAGTGGACTCCTCTCTTACAGTGGCTGCAGTGTGCTGCAGGTGGCAGTATAGCAACTAGACCCTTAGTTCCTTCCTCTGCCCAAGGGCGATAGGGCAGTACCACTGCAACTGCAATGGCAGAGTGGTTGTGGATTGTCACGGGGATTTCCTTCTCAGAGAACTGCAGAGCTGCCTCTGACTAATGTCTTCAGGTAAGAGTAGGGTAACTGTGCTGGAGTCCAGGTTGGGAGGCCCTGCCTAGTTGGCAGAAGCAGAGTTGGCAACCCATGTGAAGAATAGTCCAGATACTTTTCCCTGGAATGGCTATGCTGTTCTGGAGATCCATGCAACTCCCTAATCACTGCTTGATCTCCAGAGGCTGAAGGCTATAGTGGTAGAGGCTGCCAGACAGCAAAAGCAGTGGTCAGTCTCTCTCTGGGAGCTCTGTCCTACACAAGTACAGAGCTGCTACCAGCCCAAGATGCCCAGTGGGTGGTGACTGGAGTCCCAGGTTGGCAGGGGGTGTCTCATTCCATGAGAAGTGGGATTAGGGACCCATGTAAAAAATAGCCTGACCGCTTTCTTGTGTGATGGTTGTGCTGTGCTGGAGATCTGTGCCACTCCTTAATCACCACTGGAGCCTGAAGGCTATAGTGGCGGGAGCTGTGACATAGCAAAAATAGTGGCCAGTCTCTCTTTCTGGGAGCTCCATCCCAAGGACATAGAGAACTGCTACCAGCCCAAGAGCCCAGACAGGGTTGGCTTGAGACTCAGACCAAAGGGCCTTATCCTGTGAGATGCGGGAGAGGTGAGGCCTGCAGTCCATTTCTTCTCAGCCCCCTGGATTTGGCTCCTTTCCTGAAGGTGCTCAAGACAGCCTGACTTTCCCATTCCTGGAGCTGCAGCTGCTAAATACTAGGATGCCTGGGGATTCAAGGCTCACAGAATTCCATGTGTGCCTGAGCAGAGGCTCTGTCCAGACTCTACAGAGCTCTCTGTGTCAGTCTGGAGGTTCCAGAGGGCTGAGCTTACAAGGGGATCAATCACCTGAGCCTAGGGTTGCAAGGGTCCATGGCAGAAGTGACTGTCCCTGGTAATTCAATTACTCACCATTTCCCCAAGGTAGAAAAGTCTCCCCTAGCTCCATGCCACATCTAAGTGGGAGTTTGTCGTGTCTCGCTCCGCTCTGTTCTCCATAGGTCAACTTGTTTCCTTGATGAATCCCAGTGTGTTCCAGTTGAAGAACTAGTAATTATTTGCTACTCTTTATTTCCACGAGAGCGATGCGCACTAGCTGCTTCCAGTCAGCCGTGTTAGCCTCTCCCCTCAAATCTTTTCAGTATAGTTTTTCTCATTGCTTTTATCATAAGAAAGTCATTCCATAAGCTAAGGTTACCCAAAATAGTCTTCGCTATGTTCATTTTTACAACTCTATAATTTACATTTTATTCTCTAAGGCATCAAAAATTCATTGTGGTCTATGGTGAAAGCTAATAACATAACCTAATTATTTTCTAATACTTCAGGAATTTTTAAAACAATGGTTTGTTTATTACAGTGAGTGTGAATACTGTTAATTTTTTAGTATTGTCGCCTTATGAGTTTTATTTCTGAATATTGATGGAGGTCATTTTTCTTATATGTTTTAAAACATTCTATGAGGGATTCACAGTATTTAATTTTTAGAAATACATTGAATGTATTCGCTATTCAATGTATTTTTTAAAAATAAGTAAATATTATCATTCAGATTTTTCAAACACTCTGTATTCTTTATTTTTGTCTCAGTTGTCTCATAACAATTGCATGTACTGAGAAATTACATGAGGGACTTCTAGTTAAATAACATTTTAAACTTGAAAATATGAAGACAGTTTAGGATATTTTCTTTTGAAGAAACAGAAAGTAGTTTTGAAGTTTTATAAAAATCTAAGTAAATTCAAATAGAAATAATTGAAACAATGTGAAGAGATGAAGCTTAGCAGTTAGGACTTGGTAATGTGGGGTCTTACACATCATGGAATGGAGCTGAGACCTTATTTGTAGGCCACCTATTTTTAAATGCTGGTTTTGTTTCAGCTACATCAAAATAACCTGAAGATTTTTGTAAGTCTACATTGAAGCCATACTTAAGTTACAGTTAGATTCTGAAGGCAACTTTAAGAGGCAAATATCTTGTATTATCAAAATAAGTGCTGACAAATCTCTTAGTGTATTCATGATTGTGTGGTCAACTTGTACAGAAATTCCTATGGATGCTAAAGTCTGAGTATCAGCAAAGAATGAGAAGGACATGAAGATGATTGGACATTCAAACTTCTCTTCACTTAAGATAAATATCCATATATATTGGTGAATGAAGATTAGGTTGAAATATTGGTTCTGACCTAGTCTGTTTCCTTTTTGCTTCTAGTACTCCAATTACTTGTTTGATAATCCTTATTAAAATAATACATATTTCTCTACTTCTTTTTAAATTTTTTTTCATCTTGCCTCTCAACAATTTAGTCTAGGTTTATCTTTTGAACCACCTTGCAGTTTACCAATTCTTACTTTATATGTGTCTAATTTGTTAATGCCACAGATTGAATTTTACTTTATTATATCTTTATCTATTACATTATATTTTGTTATATGTTTAATAAGAAAGTAATATATAATAAATATATAAATTATAATTTTATATATTATAAAAATATAATAAAGTGATATATTTATTATATATATAGTATATTAAAATATGTAATGTATTTATTATATATATCACTTTGTTATATTTTTCAGTACTAGGATTTCTAATTGATACAGTTTCCAGTACTCTGCCTAAATTGTCCACCTTGCATTGTATTTACTTGAATATATTTATCACAGTTTCAGAGCGGATTTGAAAATTCACTTCCTTATATCCCTGGTGGAAATTTTATTTGCTCTTTTTCTTGTTTTTTTGATTAAATCTTTTTTCTTTGTATGTTTGGCGCTTTTATTGAATGACATTAAATATAAAAATTATAAACATAATTTGAGACTCTAGATGTTTTCACTCTCTAAAAAAGGGTTTTAATTTTGTTTCTAGCTTGTATCTAGCTGGGGACAATAGTAATACCAGATCACCTTGATACAATAAAGGTCTCAGATAATTTGAAGCTGAGATTTAGTCCTTCTCTTAGCTTTTACCCTTATTCCTATGCTTGACCCTTTAAAGTCCCAACAGAAACCTAAGCATCTGCTAAAATCCTTCCTGCTTAGTGGGTCTTGAACTCCAGTTTCCGTTCTCTCAGTTCTTTCTATCAGCCAAAATCTCTGCCTACATTCTTAAACTTTCCAAAAATACTTTCGGAGTTAGCAAATTCCTCAACAGAAAACACAGTACTAATTGCCAAGCTCATCTCTTTGGCTTTCCTTCTGTACCCCCATGCCCCAAATCCCAGCCCTCAAAATTTTGTTGTCTGATAACTTTTCAATGCCTTTAGATATTTTAAAGCCTGTTTTGCCCAACTTTTCTAGGAAGTATAAGAATTTTATATCAGAGTTCTCCAAGAAACAGAGGACAAAATAGAATTAACCATTCAAGAGATATATTGGAAGCAATGCCTGTAAACATAAAGGTGAGAGAGTGAAAGAGTAGGCAGAGAGATTTTTCAGACGATGATGCAGGTCTGAACCCCGGGAAAGAGAAGAGGGAAGGAAGAATGATTGGTTAGTAAAAGCTTCATACTACAATGTACTTCTAGGGAAGGGTCTCACCCCAAACAAGGGCGCACTGCAAAGTAAAGACTAACTATCAAAGAAGTCTCCTGTTAGCAGAAATGGCTCAGCTATAATATCCCCACCAAGTTCAGTTATCAGCTTTGAGCAACTCAGAGGGAGCATGGCCTTGGGGAAAGCACTGCCCGGTAGAGGATGCAAAGATGTGGTAACTAGAAGATGTTTTCCAGCTACTGAGCTCATATCAGGTTTCCTTGAAGGAATAGCTGGTGACCTATGGAACCACAGGCCTTATAGCATAAATGTACTGCATAAATATTATATATGATTTATCCTCCACCCCTTTAATTTGTATTATCTTGTTACTTAGTGATTGATTTGAATATAAGACTGCTTCAAAATAGCATTGGGATGAAGCAGACTATAAAATTTTTAAACTAATGGATTAATCTAAAAACTAAATATTGGAACACACTAGAAATATAATGGATGTCATTTTACTTAACTGGATAGCTTATTAAACCCCTTAAGCTTTTGATTATATTGGTTTCTATTAATGTTTTATGTTTTCTGCATCAGCATATTACCTGTAGACTTTATTTACTGATTTTAGGGATTTAAATGGCCTAAATGTGTTTTCTTCTTTTCATTTATTGCCAGATGCTTGACATACACAATCAGATTAACAATAGATTGTCTCACACTTCATGTTTTCTCCTGCCTCTCCCTGGAGTGTCCCTTGCTGCTTCTTATTGTGGTTATTTCTCATGTATCTTTCAAGGATCAGTTCAAGCATCAGTCATCTTCAAGAAGTACTCCCATATAACCTTTCGATGTTTCTGTAATATCTAATAGACACATATGTTCATTATATCACTTATCCCACTGTGCTTTAATGATTGTTTGAGCTCCTGGGACAGAGACTTTGCTTTTGTTTTTCATATATTTCTTATAAGTAGCACTTTGCAAATAACATAAGTGCTCAATAAATGTTTGTTCAGTAAAAAGCTTAAGTTTCATTACAAAATACATATAACCACAGATATGCTTAGCACCTCTGCTTAGTCATATTGACTTATTGTGATGAAAAGACAGGCATAGGTTTTGCTTGATGTAGGGGGGCAGGATGCAGTTCTAGGAGCTAGTGATGGGTCACTGTATATTGAAGAAGGTTTATAAAATGGCCACCACTTAAGATCATAGAATGTGCTTAAAATGGAAAACCTGAGGCTAAGTTACTTGCTGAAACGCAACTCACAATTTTTCACAAAGCTCTCTGGAATTTTAATTTTAGTTTGTTTTTAATATCTATTACCTAAGCCTAAGTGGATTGGTTGGGTAAACTAAGTGCTTTTAGCCATTAGCAAAAACAAAATGGCATTCACACATCTGCTTAAGAGAAAAAAAAAAATGTTTTTTTGGTTTCCTACAGATGTGGTATCAAGAATTGGGTGTTGTTATAGCTGGGAGCAAAAGAAAAAAAAATCCATATCAAATGTGAAGTATCATTTAAAGCATTACCTTGTTGCCAGTGTTTCTTTTAGACCTGACTTGATTTCTGCAACAGAACCTCTAGGACTATTCATTTGCACACTTGTCTTAGTTGTTTCTCCTCTAGAACACTCACCAGCCTTTTGATTCCCAACTCCCTCATTTCTGTTGTCCTCACCTCTAGAACACTGGTCAGATTGAATGGGAACTAGGCTGGAGAAACACTATAGTTCTGCTTTATGCAATATCACATTTAAACAGTAATTGGCATAATTATCATGTTTTAAAAATTAATAATAGGCCAGGTATGGTGGTTCATGCCTGTAATCTCAGCACGTTGGGAGGCCGAGGTGGACGGATCACTTGAGGTCAAGAGTTCAAGACCAGCCTGGGCAACACGGTGAAACCTTATCTCTACTAAAAGTATAAAAATTAGCAGGATGTGGTGGTTATAATCCCAGCTACTAGAGAGGCTGAGGTATGAGAATCGCTTGAACTGGGAGACAGAAGTTGCAGTGAGCTGAGATTGCGCTATTGTACTCCAGCCTGGGTGACAGAATGAGACTGTGTCTCAAAAGTAATAATAATGATAGTGAGAATTATGACTGCTAGAAATTTCACAAATAAGATTACTCTGAATTATATGTATAAATATATCTATATTTTTTTCTTTATCGTGAGCTTAAGATACTTGACTATAGAAAATCTATTATAAGGGCAAAACACAAAATGTTTTTCTCTATGCTTTCTGCTTAAAATTTTCCAAAGGCTTTGCACTTCAAATGTAAAGTCTGCAAGACCTTACATAATCTGGATGTAGCCTATCTTTACAATTTATTCTCTCAATATTTTTTGCCTGGTCCCCTAGCCCCAGTAGACCTTTTTTTTTAATACCTAGACATGATTAGGCCCTTCCTTCCTTAGAAATTTTGCCTATAATCATCCATATTTTCCTTCATGTATCTGTTTCTTTTTTTCAATTTAATTCTCAGCTCACATGTCATCTTCTTAGAAATGTCTACTCTGACAACGTTAGATAAAGTAGGCCCCTCCTCACACTGTCTCTATTTTATTAGTCTATTTTACTTGCTCTAAAGCATTCTACATTACCTTAACCTGTTGATTCCACGAGGGCATGGGCTTTGTTTGGTCACAAAAAGGGGACAGTTTAGCTAGAAATATCAGCAGTGTTATATGTGATCCTGTCATCTTCAGATTCAGTTCTTTGAAAGTACCAAGATTATATTTGATTGTGAGAGAGGACAAAAGAAGAAAATGGTCAAGCAGCCAGTTAGGGTGGGCCATTCGTTGAATTCTTTCAAAGAAAAGAACAACCTGAAAAATCAAGCTGTAGGCACAGGTAAGGGAATTTGCACAGGGGGTCTTACCTAAGACATGCCTACTGCAGCACAGATAAGAAAGGCTATACAGGTGACTTAACCAGACATGCCCTCAATGGAAAATTCCACCCCCTAACGTGTGCAGTAAGGGGAGCAAAGCAATACGGAGTAACTCATGCTAAGGACCCACATATGCACTAGGAGGATGGGGATGGAGCTAACAGAAATCTGTGCCTTATGTAAATGAAACACCCAGCCCTTATCAGTTTTTTATAAAAGCCTTTAAATTCAACTGTAAAAAGAGTGACCCATTCAGGCCCCCTTTCTGCTGCAGAGCTTTCTTCTTTCACTTACTAAACTTTTGCTCCAAACTCACCCTTTGTATCCACCTTCCTTACTTCTCTTGGTTGTGAAACAAAGAACTCCAGGTTACACCTCACAATGAAAGACGACTACATTGTGGTACATTGGTAACACTATAACAATTGGACTGACTATAACAAGAGGACAACTGGCTGCAAATATCAACAGGCAGCCAGTATAACAATCTTCTTACCTTCAAGTCCAGTTCTTTGAAAGTCCAGATTGGCTCTGAACTGACTTCAAGCAATTGCCCACTTTTAAATCAATTACTGAGGCTAAAGGATAAAGATGCAAATTAGCCAAACTTAGATTACATGCTCTCTGCATCTTAAAGACTGAGAATATGGAGGAGTGATTTTCCAGAGAAAATCAGGGTAATTTTTTTGGAAAAAAGTGAGGTTTGGGGGAATGGAAGCTGGGCAGTGAAAGCAACAGTTGTTAACTAAAAGAAATAGTAATTGATCCGTTTAGTTTAAAGGGCTTCAAGGCATTCCTTAGGGTGGATGTATACTAATGTAGCCAATCATTTCCCTGTGGGTGAATATTTTAGGTTGTTTGCAAAAGAGTGTTGTGATAAACGACATCGTTCATTTATTTTGATTATATCAAAATTATTCCTAAAAGCAAAAATGCTAGGTCCTAGTGTGCATAACAAACGTTCAATTTAGGAAAGTTATATTAAACAACTTCATAGAAATTCATTTCTCTTGCTAGAGTAGTCTCGTCTCATAGAGATATAAGGTGAGCCATATATGTAGTTGTAAATTTTCTAATAATCACATTTAAAAAGTAAAAAGGAACAAATACAGTTAATCATTTATGTTTTTGTTAAACCCAAAAATCTACAATAGTCTATTTTAACATGTAATTAATACTAACATTTATTTATGGTGTAGTTTACATTTTGTTCTTATACTAAAGCCTGAAACCTGAGGTGCGTTTTATACTTACAACACACTCAATATGGATTAATGTGCAGCAGCCAAGCAGGGTAAGTGACTATCTTATTGGAGAGCACAGCTCTAGAATACTCTAGTTCTAGTAAACACAGAGGGGGTTTTACATACCCAAGTGCTCTCAGAGACTAGTTTCTGGATGATAATTTAAGCTAAATTTAAATCTAGCTTTAAAATGAACCTAGTACAAATCACTCATTAATCAATAAACTGTCCATCTCTAAAAAAAAAAATCTCACTCTAAGTGGTGGTTCAGAAATAGATAGTGGAGAAAACTTGGCAACATCTCAAACCAATAATGAAGACAAGACTAGTCAGCAGGAGAAGGCTTAAGAAAAAAGCTGAGTCTTAGACTAATGAAAAGTTTGCCTGGGGTGTGGTGAGAAATGGTAAGAATCAGGGAAAACTTAGAGAAAGCTACCCAAAGGAGAAGAATGTGAATCTGGTAAACTGCAGTTATGAAGCAATGGAGTAGTAAATTCCACTGTGATCTCAGAGAGTTCATCAGACTTTGGGTGAAATATGACTTTAGACTGTGCAAATCTTTTTACTGTGGTTTCAGAAACAAATCTAATTAATACTGAGTGCTTACTCAGAGCTGTGTTCTGTGTTCATTTGTTTCTCACAACACATGAATTAGGAACTATTCTTATACTAATTTTGCTGATAAACCAATTGAGATGCAAAGTAATTAGTTTCATAGCTAGCAACTGGCGATGCTGAGACCTAAACTGCTGGTTTCTAACTCTAGAGTTCAGTCCATTAGCTCCGGTTCATTTTATTCTTAGAGTATATTATATGTGTTCTTATAGTTAAGTCTTTTAATTAATATTTATCATTCTGTGCACACTGACACTAGCAAATAGGTCCCTTAAAATCTTAGACATAAGTATTCTAACCACCAAAAGCTATATTTTCCTTTGAAAATTAATGCTTAGAAATTCAATTTACATTTTGATATCTTATGAAATGGCTTACAAGTTAGTCCCAAGGCCCCAGTGAACTCTTGGTATGAAAAAAAAAATATTTAATGTTGAAGACTGTAGGAGAGAAAAAATAATATTTTTCTCCTCACCCATTGCAAGGTTCATTGCTGATGACTGTAACAAAAGGCAGATTAGTAAGAAAAAAATATATAAATTTATTTAGTAGTTGTGTGGGACACAGAAGCATTTGGAAATAAAGACCCAAAGATCTATGGAACACCATACTTTTATGGATAGTCATGCAGAAATGTAATGGGAAGACAGAGAGTGTGATCTAATTGTAATAAGCTGGAGGGAATTTAACAAGTCCTGTTTTTTCAAATCCTTCTTGGTTTCTAGATGAAGAGTAAAGACCCTCCAGAAGGAGGGTCTTACGACTTACTTTCAGCAGAAATAGTCAGAGACTTCTTTCATGACCTGCTTCAGGGCATAAAGGTGGAAGGTCAGAGTGACAACCTTGCTGCTACTGTGGATTTCTCAATTTCCTTCTGCTTAGGATGCTCGACATGCCAAGATGCCGTATCTGTGGTATCGTAATCTGGGGTCTGGTGAGACCAAATCCTGAATCCTGGAGACTCTATTAGACCCCATCTGAATAGCCAGCCTCTTCCTCTGTCTTTATGACCTTGCCATCTCATCTTTCAGGCATTTGTATTGAGTTGTTAGAAAGAAATTGCCCTGGGATAAATAAGAAAGCATCTGTCATCTTAATGTGACAGTAAAGTAGCAGAGGACCAGAACAATAATCATTTAATTGTTTTTGATTGCTTGGGAAATGCCACTGAGCCTCAAAGAAATTCCTAAGGGAGGGTGTAATGAAAATTTTGGTGTGGGAGTATGTATTATCTCATTCCAATTCCCAGAGTTAGCTGGAGATCCAATAGTCTGACCCACTCCCACCATGCTTTCACCAATTGAATAAAAACAAAAGAAAGAAAGAAAAAAGCAGAAAATAAAACAGTTACTAGACTGAGAATGTAAAAGTTATGTTTCTTTTCCATTAGTTACTTCAAGGCTTCAATTTTTGACTTTGAGAAAGTCTGTATGCTGGTCCACATGCTTGAGGCAATGGGAAAAATACTTCCTTCTCCTAAACCAGGAGAAAATGCTGTTAAACAGTATTTGTAAACAGCCCAAAAAATGATTACTGAATTCAGAAACAGTTTAGGTAAGCACAAGGCTGAGCAGAGAAAGTTTTGGGATTTAAAAGTTCAAGTGGTAGAGAAAATGACTTTTTTTCTTTCAAGGGAATATTTTGTTGAAATGTCTGGAATATGTTTACCAGAAGTAAAAAGATAGTCCAACAGACTTTCACAGCCTCTGAGGCGTAGTGCTCAGGGAAAGCAGTTATCAGTCTTCCTCAACCTGCTTTGGGATCCTAACAGCCTGGTACACAGGGATTTGGCAAACGTTCCTGAGGATGGCAACTATGTGGCTCTTGTGTTTTGTTTATTGCTGGATCCTCAGGCTGTGGCACTGGCAAGGAATTATGCAAAATTTTATAATATCTATTAAAAACTACTGAATAAATAAGACACTTTTTCCTATTGCCCAGAATTTCTTTCATTAGCGATTGTTTGGCTGTATATGTGGAATTAAATATAAGCTAGTGGACCTCTTGGTAGACTGCCATCGAAGAAATTCAGAGAGGATCAAAGCAGATAACCTTAATGTCAGTTTTAATCTTGAGAGTCTACAATTCTAAAACCTTTCAAAGACTCAATCTGATGAGCATGATTAAGCAAAATGTCTAGTTCCTCAGTGTCAGGAACAACACACCTCTGATGGAATTTGGGGATTTATTGATGAAGATATATATTTACAAGAAAAGACTGCTGGACTCCTCCAGATACAAGCTGATACACAGGGCTGATCTGTCACAAATGTAAACTTGGGGCTTCCCAACAATTTTAGAAGATATTTTTTTTAAATTATATTAGGCTCAGAAATGACCTCATCAAAGTTTTGGGGAATTTCTCTCAAGGTCCTTGAGCTCCATGGGAACCATTTGAGTCTGGGAAGGTACCTGGGTGACCTGAACTAAATTGGCTTCTCTCTGGGTTCCTCTGAGACCCTCACTGCATCGCCACATACATGGACGTAATGACACTTACCGCCTTGCATTCATTAGTATAATAGCTTTAATGATTTGATTTGCTTCTGTAAAAGGTGCTATATAAATGCAAATGACTGCCAAGGATGATAATTAACAGTCGTCAGCTGCAAATGACTTAGATCTCAAGTCCATAGGCCAGAGAAAGAGAAACGTAAAGGTATTATTTAAGAAGACTGTTACCTCTGTGCTAAATATGATAACAAACATTTGTAAAATCTGCATCTTTCTCTAATTACATAGCCCGGGTATTTTTGTGGACTGAAGAAGATACTGGTATAATTCATCTTACAGAAGTGTTAAATGCTAGGGTGGTAAATGTTGCATTAAAGATGGGTGAGAGTATAAGAGGAAGGATGGGGAACCAGGGAGTCTCTTTCCAGGTGGGAAAATGGAAAGTCCCAGAACCCTAAGTGTATTTAATAGAGAAAGATTTATCATAATTTGCACTCTTCCAGAAGTGTACACAAACAGTTTTACAGGATAAGAAAGTGCAATTGCAGAACCCAAGCATTTTAAGTGAAACGTAATTTACTCCCTTATGTATCATATACTCTGTCATGGCCATATATTAGATACTTCTTATTGACAACATTGATTATCTCCATGAAACCAACCATCCAATTAAATAGCAAAAGCTTCTGGTCTCTCCAATTTATTCTGGAAGGAAGAGGGAATTTCTGTTGCTAGAGATGAGCTTCATTGGCTCTCTAAGTCCAGCTGCCCATCTTGCTGTTAAATTACAATAAATAAATAAGATCAGATAAAATAAAAGGAAGAGCTGGCTGGCTTTCATTCCTCTCACAGGTTGGCTCCCTTTTTTAAAAGATTACATTTTATAAAGTTTTAATTTTTACAATGTGAGCGAGAGTACAGCCTTTGTTTTTTCTTTTAACTGATATGTCCCTTTAATAACCCTAGTACCCATGGACAAGTGGCAAAACCCTCTACTCAGCATATTACTTAAACAGAAAATTAGGTAAGAATAAGAAATCTTAGCCAGTGGCTTAGGAATCTTATCTTTCTTGGTTTGTAGGGACAATTATTTTTACATCTTTTAGGGGCTCTCATTAACTTCTTATAGTGTCACAACATTCTCTGATCATAAATGCTTGCCTTCTCTTTGTAAGCCATTCTCATTTTACAGCTTGTCTCTTTCATCTGTTGCTTGATCCAAGATCAGTCTGTCATCTGTTTATAGACAATTTACTTCTACTGGTTACTTGGGATTTTCAAGCACAAAATGTCAATGGAAGTGACAAGTTCAGAAAAGAGACTCAAGTACTTTGAAGTATAAGACATTTAATGTTCATCTGCATGAAACCACCTTTGCAAACTTATGACTGAGACAGTGAAAGAGATCTAACCTGACTCCATCTTGCTTCTAATCTTTAAGCTGTCTTGTTTCTTCCTGGGCATAGGCTGAGCTAACTTTGGGAGAAACTTAATTTATAGTTTAAAACAAAGACAATAACAGCCTTTTCCGAAAACAAACCTTCTTCTTGCCCAGAGACTAGATTGCCTTTGTAGGACTAACAAATTAGCCAGAAGATTTGAAATTATGGTGTAGGAGTCATGCAGCTACAAGACTTTGACCCTCCCTAAGCTGCTCCTAAGATCAGTGCTTGAGATATTTTGCAGACCCTGCACTTGATGGAGCAGAGCACCTAGCACCACCCAGATAGATAAACTGGCACATCTGATCTTGTGGCCCCCACCCAGGAACTGAACTCAGTGCAAGAGGACAGCTTCAATTTCCTATGACTTCATCTCCTACGTGACCAATCAGCACTCCTGGCTCACTGGCTTCCCCCACCCACCAAGTTGTCCTAAAACTCTGATACCCAAATGCTTAAGAAAACTTATTTGAGTAATAATAAAACGCCAGTCTCTGGCACAGCTGGCTCTGAATGAATTATTCTTTCTCTGTCACTCAGCTGGGAAATGGGCAAGGCGAACCCATTGGGCAGTTACATGGTGAGGAGATTTCATGCTCCAAAGGTGAGGAGTCTTATAAAGGTTGAAAGACTGGTAAACCCATGAACTTACTTCTAATGTCTCATGTAATTTACTTTAAAAAAAGAAGCAGTGTGTTCATAATTTTAGTTCAAAATAGAGTACACAGTGATAGGGCACCGATAAGTGGAGGAACACAGATTCTTTGTCTTGAGTCGAATTAGATAAAATGACACGGACACACGTGGAGGGGTTTTAAGGAGCAGAGAGTTTAATTGGCAATTGGCAAGTAAGGGGGGAAAAGCTCCCCATGCAGAGACAGAGGGAGGCTGGAGGAGGCCGTGTCTGATTTGCATAGGGCTCAGGGGATTGATTTGACCAGGCATGTCACTCACGTAGCCTGCAAAAAAAAAAAAAAAAAAAAAACTGGTCCTCTCACCCTAGCTTTTAATATGCAAATTCAGGGCGCCATGATGTGATGTTCTACACACACGGGAATATGTGGGGGCAAGGAAGAAGACAGCAAGAATTTCCATGTTTGAGTGGACCCTGTTTCTCGTGGCCTGTATTTGCATATCAAAGCTTGCCGGCCCAGCTCTAAGGCCTGGGGCTTTCCTGCTAGACAAGAAACATTTCTGGAGCTGCTTTAAAGAAAATACAAACTTTCCAAGTAGCCCTTTTACTTCCTATCTGCCTAAAACAATTTCTTAGTAACTCCTATAACAACACAATGAGAAGATTAATAGTGAACTTTAAAACAATTTTTTTTCCATGCAGACAGGAAATTTAATGTAGAAACTAGAAGAAATTGATGCTGCAGCCAGCTAGTGGTACATATTAAAATATAAGTTGTGTGAGTAGGGAAAAAATAATTTTGTCTCTATCCTGATGACTTCTTGGCCAGGGTCCTTGTAACAAAAGACAAATTAACAGAAGCAAAAAAAAAAAAAACAAGTTTATTAACATTCATATTTCATATATACATGAGAGATACGCAGAGCAATGTGTAATTCAAAGTGGTGGCTTAGAGTCAGGCTTAAATATGACCTTAAGCTAAATCAAAGAAAGAAGGGTGTTGGCAAAGTCAGTTACAGGGAGAAGACCAAGAAAAGTACATTAAACAAGAATTAAGTTATGTTATGTAGATTAAAGTCAGTACCTTCTCCATTGATGAGACTCACTTGTGATTTACAGTCATCCTGATTTTTCTGGTACAGAGGAGACACCATTACAAATGGAGATTTTCTTTATAAATGTAAATTTCCCTCATAAAAGGGTAACTTCTACTCTGTTTTTAGAGCTTTTCCTGTGTCTGCTGTTTCTCAAAATAATCAGCTCAAAGTAATTCTTATGCCAAAGAGGCATATTTGAGGTGGCATATTCTGGCCTCCTACAGTCATATTTTGGGGTAGCATATTCTGGTCTCTTACAGTCATATTTTGAAGTGGCATATTCTGGTTTTCTACAGTCATATTTTGAAGTAGCATATTCTGGTCTCTGACAGTGGTAATATTTTTAAAGCATATTTTAAAGCAACCCAACCCAATTACAGGGTTAAAGTTATTTGAATCCTCAGCAAGTTTGCAAAATTTGAAAATTTGTTTTTGTTTCCTTTCCTTCTTTTACTGTTCTTGCTTACCCTGGTGATCTTCTGGCCTCATCTGTTTTGACTGTTTAAATTTCAGCTGGCTCTTAACATCTCATATGCCCCTTTTTCTTTACGTCCTTCAAAAGTCCTTTCTCTGTAAAGTGATTTCAGCTAGGTGTTAGGAGTTGTTGATGAAAAGAGCTGAACTCTGTAACATATGTAAAGAGATGTATTCCGAGCCAAATGTGAGTGACCATGGCCTGTGACATAGCCCTCAGAAGGTCCTGAAAACAAGTGCCCACGATGGTTGGGGTACAGCTTGGTTCTGTACATTTTAGAGAAGCATGAGACATCAATCAAACATTTAAAAAGTACATTGTTTTGGTCCAGAAAGGTGGGACAACTCAAAGTGGGGGCTCTCAGGCTACAGGTAAATTTAAAATTTTTCTGATTGACAGATTGTTTGAGTTTGTTCAAAGACCTGGGATTGATAGAAAGGGAATGTTCATGTTCTCACTCATAGGTGGGTGTTGAACAATGAGACACATGGACACAAGGAGGGGAGCATCACACACTGGGGTCAGTTGTTGGGAAATACGGGAGGGACAGCAGGGGGTGGGTAGTTGGGGAGAGATAGCATGGGGAGAAATGCCAGATATAGGTGAAGGGGAGGAAGGCAGCAAATCCCACTGCCACGTGTGTACCTATGCAACAATCTTGAATGTTCTTCACATGTACTCCAAAACCTAAAATGCAATAAAAAATAAAAAATAAAAATAAAACTGCCCACTTTCTCTCAGAAAAAAAAAAAAAAGAAAGAAAGAAATGAAATGTTCAGGTTAAGATAAAGACTGTGAAAACCAAAGTTCTTTTGAAGTCTTATAGTGACTTCCCTTAGAGATAATTGATGACAAATGTCTCCTATTCAGATCTTAGTTAATCTCTTTAGGATTGGGAGGGTCTGGAAGAAAAAGATCTAGCTATATAGAGATTCTTTACAGATGCAGATTTCCCTCCACAAAGAACAGCTTTGCAGGGTCATTTCAAAATATGGCAAATAAACATGTTTAGGGGTAAAAAATTTTGATTTTCTTCCTTGTCTTGTAATGTTATGCCAGAGTCAGGCTGGAAAGTCACAATACATAGGATTAAATATAACCCATCTAATGAGAAATTATGATTTGTATGATATGACTCCTCAGACCCCTTAGATAGGAATTTGGGCAAGATAAAAAAAAATCAGAGTTTAGTCCTCAGAGTAAATAACTTATCTTTTTCAGACTAGTTGTGAAAAATATACTTGGAAAGAAAAAGACTTTATTAAAGCAACAACATTCTGTAAGTGATACGGTGGCAGTTTACTGGTTCTGTCCCTTCTGGGAAACAGAATCTTGATGTTGTGAGGGCCAAGGTCTTTGCTCCCTTAAAGACTCATGAAAAATCCCTGACATGAGGCACATTAATTAATAGGAGAAAGGACATACGAATTATTTAACATTTATACATGGGAACCTTCAGAATGCAGAAGACCTCCTCACAATAAGGTATCAAAGCTTGTATACCATCTTGAGATTATAGATAAAAGGTGGGCTTAGATTCTGGTAAAACAAATTATGGGAGGAGAGAGAAGAGGAATTCTATTTAGGGGCAATAAATAATTACTTGGGGGAAATAATTGGATCAGGAAACAGAAATTCTTAATAGTTTTCTTTGGAGTTAAATTGTTAAAACATCAGCTCTGAATGAAGAGATCCCCCAAATAGGCTTTGTGTGAACAGCATGGCTGTTTATTCACCCAGGTGCAAGCAGGCTGAGTCCAAAAAGAGAGACAGCAAAGGGCAGAGGAGTAGGAGCTGGTTTTATAGATTTGGGGTAAGCAGTGGAAAGTTACAGAAGTTACAGTTTAAGGCAGTTTTTTGCAAACTGGGAGTGGGTTTTAAATTTGCAAGCTGGGAGGGGGTCATAGGGTCTGGAGTTACGAAGTTGTCTAAGGTCGGCTACAAAGTCCAATGACCTTGTCAAGTGAGGCTGGAATAAGAAACAATAGAGAGGAAAAAAAAAAAAAAGAAAAAAAAAACAATAGAGAATGTCTCAAGTTAGTTAGGCTCCGCAGGGGTTGATCGTTTCTTCTAGAAACTCATCTGGGGTGTATGTGCGGATCACAGAGGTTACCATGCCATCATGGCACAGTCAGACCTTTCTTTCCTGTCTTTTTATATTAGTAATATAAAGGAAAAAGAAATGAAGAGCGGAGGGTAGTGGAATATTAAGAAAACTGGTGCAGAGGGGTGATGGGGCGATGTTTCTCAGGGCTTCTTCAAGCGGGATTGGGGGTGGCAGCTGCAGTGATGCTGTCCACCCATCCCTTGGGGAGCTCAGTTGTCTTAGGCAGCCACAATGATGACTGCCACCCATCCTCCAGGGAGCTCAGGTGGCTTAGACAGCAGGCAGCAACAGTAATGATGGCTGCCCCTCCCCTCAGGAACTTGGTGGTCTTAGGCAAACTTCAGCCAAGTGGCTAATGAGAACCTGCATGGTGCTGTGGTTGGGGCCAAAGGCCCTGGTGGTGTGGGCTCCCTAGTGGGATCTTCTGATCTGTAGGTTGCACAGTTCCATGGAAAAAGCACTATTTCTCAAGCTGGGTAGCATGCTCATTCGCCCCCTCCCTTGGCTGGCCTCCGCTGTCCCATGTGGCTCCCAGGTGGGCTGATGCACCACCCTGATTTTCCTTGCTCTCCAAGGGTTGTGCCAACTGCCTTATTAGTCCTGATGACAGAACCTGGATACCTTAGTCCATTTTCATGCTGCTGATAAAGACATACCTGACACTGGGCAATTTACAAAAAAAAAAAAAAAGAGTTTATTGGACTCACAGTTTTACATGGCTGGGAGGCCTCACAATCATGGTGGAAGGTGAAAGGTACATCTCACATGGCAGCAGATGAGAGAAGAGAGCTTGTGCAGGGAAACTCCCATTTTTAAAACCACTCCCATTTTAAAAACCATCAGATCTTATGAGATTTATTCACTATCACAAGGACAGCAAGGGAAATACCACTCACATGATTCAATTACTCCCCATCAAGTTCCTCCCACAACATGTGAGAATTATGGGAATGAGATTTGGGTGGGGTCACAGCCAAACCATAACATTTCGCCCGACTCCTCCTAAATCTCAAGTTCTCACATTTCAAAACCAGTCATGTCTTCCCAACTGTCCCCCAAAGTCTTAACTCATTTCAGCATTAACTCAAAAGTCCAGGGTCCAAAGTCTCATTCAAGACAAGGCAACTCCCTTCCACCTACGAGCCCATAAAATCAAAAGCAAGTTAGTTACTTCCTAGAGACAGTGGAGATACAGGCATTGGGGAAATACAGGCATTCCAAATGGGAGAAATTGGCCAAAACAAAGAGGCTACAGGCCCCATGCAAGTTCAAAATTCAGCAAGGCAGTAAAATCTTAAGGCTCCAAAAGGATCTCTTTTCTCCATATCTTGCATACAGGTCATGCTGATGCAAGAGGTGGTTTCCCATGGTCTTGGGTAGTTCCAAGCCTTTGGCTTTGCAGGGCACAGCTTCGCTCCTGGCTACTTTCATGGGCTGGCATTGAGTGTCAATGTCTGTGGCATTTCCAGGCACATGCTACAAATTGTTGGTGGATCTACGGTTCTGTGGTCTGGAGGATGGTGGTCCTCTTCTCATAGCTCCACTAGGTGGTACCCCAGTAGGGAGTCTGTGAGAGGGCTTCAACCCCAAATTTGTTTTTTTCATGCTGCCCTAGCAGAGGTTCTCCATGAGAGCATCACTCCTGCAGCAAACTTCTGCCTGGGCATTCAGGAGTTTCCATAAGTCTTCTGAAATCTAGGCGGAGGCTCCCAAATCTCAATTCTTGACTTCTGCGTACTTGCATGCTCAATACCACATGGAAGTTGCCAAGGCTTGGGGCTTGCACCTTCTGAAGCCGTGGCTCAAGCTCTGCATTAGCCCCTTTTAGCCATGGCTGGAGCAACTGGGACACAGGGCACCAAGATCCTAGGCTGCACACAGCATGGGGGCCCTGGGCCTGGCGCATGAAACGATTTTTCCCTCCTAGCCTCTGGAAGAGGCTCCCAGGAATGCCTCTGACATGCTCTGGAGACGCTGTCCCAATTGTCTTGAGGATTAATATTTGGTTTCTTGTTACTTATGCAAATTTTCTGCAGCCAGCTTGGATTTCTCCTTAGAAAATGGATTTCTTTTATATTGCATTGTCAGGCTGCAAATGTTCTGAACTTTTATGCTCTGCTTCCCTTATGAAACTAAATATCTTTAACAGTACTCATCACTTCTTGAATACTTTGCTGCTTAGAAATTTCTTCTGCCAAATACCCTAAATCATCTCTCTCAAGTTCAAAGTTCCACAAACCTCTAAGGCAGGGGCAAAATGCTGCCAGTCTCTTTGCTAAAACATAACAGGAGTCTCCTCTGTTTCAGTTCTCAGTGAATTCCTTCTTTTCATTTGAGACCACCACAGCCTGGATTTTATTGTCCAAAGTCCTATCAGCACTTTGAGCAAAGCCATTCAACAAGTATCTAGGAATTTCCAAAGTTTCCCATATTTTCCTGTCTTCTTCTGAACCCTCCAAACTGTTCCAACTTCTGGAACAGTTTGGAACTGTTTCCAACAGCCTGTTACCCTGTTCCAAAGTTGCTTCCACATTTTTGAGTATCTTTCCAGCAGTGCCCCCCTCTACTGGTACCAGTTTACTGTATTAGTCTGTTTTCATGCTACTAATAAAGACATACCCAAGACTGGACAACTTACAAAACGAAGAGGTTTACTGGACTCACAGTTCCACCTGGCTGGGAAGGCCTCACAATCATGGTGGAAGGTGAAAGGCACAGCTCACATGGTGGCAGACAGAAGAGAACTTGTGCAGGGAAGCTCCATTGTTAAAACCAACAGATTTTGTGACACTTATTCACTATCACAAGAACAGCACAGGAAAAACCCACCCCCATGATTCAATTATCTCCCACCAGTTTCCTCCCACAACACAAGGGAATTGTGAGAGTCACAACTCAAGATGAGATTTGGGTAGAGACACAGCCAAACCATATCACCTTGGTTGCCAGTGCAGGATTCACATGCTGTTTTTGTTCTTCTTGGTGGGAGCCTCCAACTGCGGCTGCTTCTACTTGACCATCTTAACCCCGCCCCTCCAGTTTTCTTTAGAAAAATAATTTTCCCTCTCCTGCTTCCAACTTCTACCAAAGTCACAATAGGGACAAATTAATTGCAAAATTTATTTTAGTCTTATTATACTTGGCTTGATTATTTGTATAGTAGTGTGCACCAATAATAGTTATTGGTTATATAGGCTCTTTTAAAATTGGCTTTGCTGGACTTTTTTCATAAAGAATTTTATTGCAGCCCTGTTTACAATAGCAGAGACCTGGAAGCAACCCAAATGCCCATCAATGATAGGCTGGACAGGGAAAATGTGGCACATATACACCATGGAATATTACGCAGCCATCAAAAATGATGAGCTTGTGTCCTTTGTAGGGATATGGATGAACCTGGAAACCACCATTCTCAGCAAAATGACACAAGAACAGAAAATCAAACACCGTATGTTCTCACTCATAGGCGGGTGTTGAACAATGAGAACACATGGACACAGGGAGGGGAGCATCACACACTGGGGTCAGTTGGGGGGAAATAGGGGAGGGACAGCAGGGGGTGGGGAGTTGGGGAGAGATAGCATGGGGAGAAATGCCAGAAATAGGTGAAGGAGAGGAAGGCAGCAAATCACACTGCCATGTGTGTACCTATGCAACAATCTTGCATGTTCTTCACATGTACCCCAAAACCTAAAATTCAATAAAAAAAAGAATTTTAAGTTTGACTTTTAAAAGCCTCTTGAACCAAGCTAAAAATGTATCTATGCCTGCAGATACCTGTATGAAATGGGTAAATTCCTCTCTTTTTGAGGTTCTAAAATAACAGGTTTCCTTGGCCTATCAGAAAATGACATTCTTTACTTACCACAGGAATTTTGTAAAGAAATTGTATTATATAAATGGAGTATCATAACAGTCTTTTCAAGGAGCCTTCTCTCAGCTCCCTAAAGTCAACCTCAAATCTGAAAAATAGTCTGGTCATATCTGAAAACATGACATTTCAGTCAAAGCCTTGGTAAAATAACCAGTGTTTTCTATTGTGTCCTGTTGTAAAATAGAACAAATACTTACTGAACTTATTCAAATAAGTCTAATGACAGAAATTAAGAATATTCACACCTAGGTGATGAGATCACGTGTATCCCAAACTTCAGGGTTACTCAGGTAAGAAATATGCACATGTACTCCCTGAATCTAAAGTCAAAGTTGAAAAAAACTACAAAAAATATTATTCTGGAGAAATCAGATGGAGAGAAAAAGATATGCTTTAAATTTTCCTTGCAAGGTTAAGCATACTTTGCCCAATTTATTGTAAGTTACAAGTAGCCCAACAGATAAAAATTCATGACTCTGGAAAATAAAATGTAAAAAGAATCAGTGCGTTTCACATTTGAAAAGTAAAAAAAGTTGAGTCCTCTATTATTTCAATCTCATGTAATTAACTGTTGTTCTGCTTCATATCAGGTTAGGAATCCTCATAAACAGATCAGCTTTTTAATTAAAGTCTCAGAAGATTTTTTTCCAAGTCCAATGGTATAATTTCCAAATTTATCAGAAACCTGTACTCAACAGAAGTTGTCAGAATCCTTTCTATGATTTTCTTTAAAAAAGCAAATTTTGGACTGCAGCTGATTATAATCCTTTTTTTTTGAGAAGAATCAAAGTAAAACAATAATTGCTTTGAATGACATAAGTCTTAGAACAACCATAATTAAAGACAAAACTGACAAGGGAATCTGGTTATTTCTGTGACACACAATTTATCATAATAATTATAATTATTAACCATAGCATATAGTAAGACATCAGAATTTTAGGAATTTCATGCAACTCTGGGACACATGTTAATAACATGTTTTAACATTTGCCCCACTCTGCTGGTACTAATTTACTGTATTAGTTCATTTTCATGCTACTTATAAAGACATACAACGTATAAAACAAAGAGGTTTATTGGATTCCCGGTTCCACCTGGCTGAGGAGGCCTCACAATCATGGTGGTAGGTGAAAGACACGTCTCACATGCTGGCAGACAGGAGAAGAGGGCGTGTGACCCACAGAACATTAGACATCATTTTATATTTGACAATGTTTCTTATATAATTTTAATAGGCTGATTATATTTCTCTTGGACTTTCAGGGGTCTTAATATCCAAACTGTTTATTTGAGATAAAAAAGATGAAATTTAGAATCTGAAGCAAGATTTTGAAAAGTTTGCCAAATATCAAAGGTCTAAAAACTTGATATCACAAAATAGTATCACAGGTCAGTAAAATAAGTCATTCATTTAGCCAATATGATAATTCGAAAGGCAAAATCCTTTACTCTTTTATAGAGAGGTCTTAATTTTCCAAACAATCAAAATACATCAGAAGGCAAACTGAATCTATCTTCTTCTCTTTCCCTCTTTTGTTTGTAGCTTACTCAAAAGGTAAACAAAAATATTTTATTATCTCTTATTCTCACATGAAAATCTCCAAGGAGAAACCCAAATTTCACTTTTACAGTCATGTATTCTAATTCTAAAGTTAATTGTAATAAAGCCTAATAAACAAATACATTCTTAATCAGTTTGAATACGCGGTAATACAAGGTAATACGGTTGTTATATAAGGGGCTTTTCCCACTTCGCTCAGCGCTTATCCTTCCTGCCGCCTGTGAGAAAGGCGTCTTGCTTCCGTTTCACCTTCAGCCATGATGGTCGGGTTACTGAGGCCTCCCCAGCCATGCTGAACTGTGAGTCAGTTAAACCTTTTTCCTTTATAAATTACCCAGGTTCAGGTAGTTATTTATAGCCATGTAAACAGACTAACACACAAGGTAAGATTACTATAAACCTTTCTAACCCTTTCCAATATTTTCCACTCTCTTTTTTCAGCTTTATATACATTGTTTTATCATTCTTTTTATTTATTCCATTGAAAACAATCCTTAAAGTTTCCAAATTAGGCAAAATTACATTTTCTTTAACAAAATATTACATCATTGTCATGTCTTATAATCTTTTTTAATCAAAAACACTTCCTACTTTTCTTACACACTGTATATGGAATTGTTTCTCTCAGATCTAGTACTTTTAATTATATATATTAGTTACAGTGTTAACTGTTAGTAACCCTTGTTTTTAGTGAAAAACTTCGAAGGTAAATACTTTTTAAGAGGCAGAGCCCAGGACAAAGGCACATAACTTAGATATAAACAGATTTGTTTTGTAAACTTTAAGCCATTTTCTTCTCCATCCTAAAAGTTTGTAGAGGTTTAGGTGCAGAGAGGGAGATACTCTCACAAATGGAGATTTTGTTTATAGATGCTAATTTATTTTATAAAGAGGTTCATAATAGCCAGATAAATTTTAGAAAGCTGTATTTTGGCTTTTTAACTTAGCTTGTATCTTAATTACATTACTGGCTTCCAGGTGGAGCCCTTTAATGAGAAGAAAGCAAGCCTGCAGTTTATAGTGCTAAATATTTAAATGTGAAAAGCAGGCACAGGTGGAAGGGAGAACACAGGTCCCTTAAAATTAGGGATCCCATTTTTTTTTTTTTTTTTTGAGGCAGAGTCTCATTTTTGTCGCCCAGGCTAGAGTGCAGTGGCGCAATCTCGGCTCACTGCAAACTCCACCTCCCAGGATTCTCCTGCCTCATCTCCCAAGTAGCTGGGACTACAGATACATGCTACCACCTCCAACTAATTTTTGTATTTTTAGTAGAGATAGGATTTCACCATGTTGGTCATGCTGGTCTTGAACTCCTGACCTCGTGATCCACTTGCCTCCACCTACTAAAGTGCTGGAATTACAGGTGTGAGCCATCGCACCTGGCTAAAGGTTGTATTCTTTGGTTTCTTTGGTTTTTTGTTTTTTGTTTTAAACAGAGTCTCACTCCGTCACCCAGGCTGGAGTGCAGGAGCACAATTTTGGTCACTGCAACCTCCGCCTCCCAGGTTCAAGTGATTCTCCTGCCTCAGCCTCCTGAGTAGCTAGGATCATAGGCACCTGCCAACACACCCGGCTAATTTTTGTGGTTTTAGTAGAGATGGGTTTTCACCATATTAGCCAAGCTGATCTCCAACTCCTGACCTCAAATGATCCGACCGCCTAGGCCTCCCAAAGTGCTGGGATTATAGGTGTGAGCCACCATGCCCGACCTCAGGGATCCCATTTTTACATTAAACTCTGGGACCCCAAAGTAGGGAAACACCATGGGTCTAGAGAGTGCAGTGCTTCCACAGAGTATTGCTGCAAGCACATTCACATTTCCCAGAGGCTGGTGGGCAATGCATTGTCAATCAGCCCTCTCTGTAATCACCTCATTCCCCAGCAGTTTTATCCCTCAGTGGGGAGTGTCTCTATAGCCTCTAAGGGTCTCCAAGTCAGGCTTTCCTTATCCAAATGTACAAGGATGCAAGTAGCTCCCTGTGGTAATAATAATTTATTGCAAACAACTGTCATTAGCCACCTCTATCTAACACAGTGAATAGCTCTATTTTCCACATATTTGTGAATTCAGAAGTCTAGCCCAGAGCATCTGTTGACATTCTTTGAAAGTAGAATTTGGAAGAATATATTCTGAAGAAAATTCCTAAAAGCATAACTTATAATATATGATTGCGTTACATATAACATCCTCTTCTGTGACACTAAGTAATTGTTCCACCTTACCAGATCAATTGCAGCAGCGCACAACATAACAGTCATTTCTTTCATTTAAAAAGGCAATAGGCTGCACGCGGTGGCTCACACCTGTAATCCCAGCACTTTAGGAGGCTGAGGCAGGCAGATCACGAGGTCAGGAGGTGGAGACCAGCCTGGCCGACATGGTGAAACCCTGTCTCTATTAAAAGTACAAAAATTAGCTGGGTGTGGTGATAGGCACCTGTAATCCTAGCTACTTGGGAGGCTGAGGCAGGAGAATTGCTTGAACCTGGGAGGCATAGGTTGCAGTGAGCTGAGATTGCACCACTGCACTCCAGCCTGGGCAACAGAGCAAGACTCCATCTCAAAAGAAAAAAAAAAAGCAATTGAAATCTCTTTTTTGACTGTACTCAATTACCATCCCAATTTTCTGACCCCCTGTTCTGCTCATCTCATTTAAAAAGTTTTGTCTGTGTGTGCTGTGTTTTGTGCTGAATTGTGTGTCCCCTCTGAATTCGTATGTGGAATCCCTGAATCCCTAGTACAACAGAATGACCACATTTGGAGATAGGATCTTGATTAAGTTAAACAAAGGCCACTGGGGAGGCCCTAATTCAATCTGACTAGTGTCCTTAATGTGGAGGAAATTTGAAACCACAGAGAGACACTGAGGGCACATGTGCACAGAGGAAAGACCACGTGAGGATACCATGAGAAGGCAG
Source organism: Sapajus apella (assembly GCF_009761245.1). Lineage (NCBI taxonomy): Eukaryota > Metazoa > Chordata > Mammalia > Primates > Cebidae > Sapajus > Sapajus apella. Next base: position 17,011,804 of record NW_022436976.1, on the reverse strand, counting down.
CCCTCTGCAAGCCAAGGAGAAAGGCCTCAGGAGAAACCACCTAGGAGTAAGGAGACCTCGGAGCCCCAAAGGTAGACCAGAATGTCTACATAGACATCTGTGTAGAAAAGCGCCAGCACTCATTTTTCTTTCTCTATTCAAAGTTTCACATGATGTCCAAAATATATCTTGTAATTCTGCGTAAAAAGATGGAACACAATCTGGGATCCTTTTCAAATTTAAGAATTATGAGTCAATAAAATTAGTTTTTGATATGGAAGTGCAGTATATATGTGTGCGTATGTATATATGTATATGTATCACACACATATACAGAGGGTCTCACTCTGTTACCCAGACTGGAGTGCAGAGGCGTGATCATGGCTCTCTGTAGCCTTGACCCCCTCCTCAAGGGTCAGGTGATGATTCTAACTCTGCCTCCTGAGTATCTGGGACCACAGGTGTGCACCATCACGCCTGCCTAATTTTTTTTTTGTTAATTTTCCCGACGGGATCTCCCTGTGTTGTTCAGGCTGTTCTCAATCTTCTGAGTCCCACCTTGGCCTCCCAAATTGCTGGGATTCAAGGGATGAGCCACTGTGCCCAGCCTGAAGTGCAGTATAAAATAGTTAAATAATAAGAGCATATAACATAGAAATTGTAACAGTGTCTATCTCTTTATTCATTTGAGGAGGGAGATAGTGTAAGTAGGAAGGAAGGTGTTTTAAGCTCACACTTTAAGAGGGACTTTAAAGAATTTGTTATTTGCAGCACTTTCTCCTGTTTACAGCAGAAAGCAGAGGGGTGGTTCACATGGTTATGGACCAGAGAGTTTGAAGTGTCCCAAAGGAACAGGCTTCAGCATTAAACACAGAGACAAAAACAAACACCAACAGAAAAAACACAGGCTGCTAACATATGCAGGAAGTCTACGTTTTTCAAAGGGCTTTGGAGGGAGCAAATCTCAGTGACATTGATAATAAATATGCTCTTGAAAATGAATATTAGGTATTAGAATAAGGAAAGGCTGGACATTTTGCAAATTTTAAAAAGGGAATTATAGGCAAATAGTCAAGCAAGTGTAAAGCAGGACCCAGTTAGCATAACTAGTGGTTTAGTACAGTTGGAACGTAGTATGGGGGTGAGGTTTTCAATATGCTTTTATTTATATGATAATTTTTAGATTGTTGCAGTTACTAGCTCTTTCCGGTCTTGCAAGCCTAAAATGGACGAGAGTTTTCCTTTTCCTGGCATTGCATGAGAGATTTTGGACACTATAGTTCAAAACTCTAACAAGGAAATGGATTAAAGTTGCAGGAAGGCTTTAAGCTTAGCTTTGGTAAAAGGTATAGTGTAAAACCTGAAGACAGGCTTTGAGTTCAGGAAAACTAGGTTCTTATTTCAGCTCTGTGACTTGCTAGCAGGATGATCCTAGGGAAGCCTAAATTCTATTTTACATAGTGTAGAGGTATTGCCTTCCTCACAAGGTGGTTGTTAGGATTAAGTAAAATTATGTATGGAAAATATTTAGCACAGCACATCCTATGTAATTAATGTTTGGTAAGGGTAAATGATGACATTAATGTTGACAACAGCAATGATTGAAATAGACCTAGAAGGGAGATCTTAGGAAAAAACCTTTTTGCTTCAAAAAATGGACAAAACAGACAAACATTTAAGTGAACCATCTTAGTTTCTACACTATGCTGACAGATAATAACCTCACAGCTTCACAAGCAAGAATGTGCTAGAGTACTGGAACTTCTTGCTTAATAGAAGGGAACTGGAACTTAGGAGAGTAAGAAAATATAATCAACTTTCTGCTTTTGTACTTAGAACATAGCACAGTTCAGAATGCTTTTCTCTTCCTCAGACGGCCAGCTAGTGTCAAAAGATCAGTGCCAATCTCAGTGAACTCCAACAAGCTTGATTCTAGAACTTCAGAATGCCACAATACTCATTTACTTCATGAAGCCAATGACACAGAGAGAAATAGTCTCAATGGATTGTCAAGAATGAAAAAAGAAAATGTGTATTTTTAAAAGTCCTTTTGGGCTTAAAAAATGTTTCTCTTGCAGAGATATTTCAGTTCTGTGGGGCTAGTCAGGTCTTTTACTAGAAAGGATGTACAAATGCTGTCAGGAAAATTCCTGCTGCTCTTTGTTCTGAATTTCACCATTACTCTTCAAGACTATGGCCCCCATGGAAATGTTATATAAGGCCATCATTTTTCCTGAATTGTTTATTAAAACAGCTTTTGAAATAGTTGAAGATTTTTATCTATGTTACCATCGTCAATACCATGCCAATGAAATATTTTCCTGCTGATCTTCTCAGGCTCTAAAGCAAAGCTTTCTATTCTATAATATGCTCTGACTTCTGAGATGATTACATTTTATGCTGGCTCATGGTATAAACTTTCAAAGCCACCAGCTGAGTTGTCATTGTAGTAAAGCTGATTCCTTGATTGATACATAGTGTCTGAGATGGCTTTGTTCTCTTGACTTCCCACTGGTTAGCAGATTACAGATAAGAATAAAAGAAAAGAGTATAAAACCAAAGCAACACTGGGGGCTCTAATGATATCAGAAGTTTCCTTCTCTTTAAGAGAGTATTATTATCTTAAAATGATTGAATCATCCTAATATGTCATGCTGTGCAAGTCAACTCAACTAAAGACTGGGTCTTTGGAAAGCTTTCTTCCTGATCCTGGAGTTCATCTAATTTTTGGCTGCAGAAAATCTATATCCTGAGAAATTAGATATCTGGAACAGTCTTTAATCTTACTGGATGGCTTTCTTGGTTGTCACTGAAGTGCTGCTCAATTGTGAGGAAAAATACAATTTTCCTTATAATGCAGGGAAATAAAGGATTTTTAAAAATTTTTACTTTATTATGTAAAGGAAGTAATGTTGGCCTATTAGTTTGCAGAAAAGAGATAATACTTTCCATTTGCTCTGTGAAAATTGTGGCTGTTTTGTTTACGTTTCTTCCACAATGGAAGAAAATGGACATATTGAGGTATTCTTTGGAAAGTATACAGAACATCTAGAGTCAGCTCCCATTCTTTGTATACTCAGCCTATCAAAAGACTCAGAACTAAGCCTTGATCAGTTAACTAATTTTTCTCTCTTGGAAACTTCTCTGCATCTATTTTTATGTAAAACAAATAAAATTGGTTTTTCTTTCGAAGATATTCACTGTACTATTCAGGGTTGTGACTTTCTAGCTGCCTATTTAACATTCTTCTACAGAAATGAAAATTCTGCCTACTCCCTACCCTCTCAACTTCTTCATGGTGCAATAGCAAGGTGAGTTTGAGAGTTAAACACTTTCGATTTAAAATTACTGAATCCCATCTGTGAGCTTTTATTCCTAATGAAATGCACTGATAGATCTTACACACTTGTGTAATGCAACAGCTATTTGGTGAAAGAAGTCAGCATGCAAATGTATCCTCTAACAAGGAAAACTCAGACAAACCGTATCACATTGTGTTTGGATTGGTATAGGGTGAGATTACCACAGAGAAAATGTGTAGTCTAATTCAAGCAGCCAAGGGGGGGAGTTTGAAACAAAAAATCATTAGGCTGGACAGCGTTCTGCTTAACAGTAAAATTTGAGGAGTTGTTTCATACTCTTGAAGGATTTTTTTTTTAAACTTCTTTTAAGTTCAGGGTATAAGTGCAAGTTTGTTACATAGGTAAACTTGTGTCATGGGGGTTTGTTGTACAGATTATTTCGTCACCCAGGTATTAAGCCTAGTACTCATTAGTTATTATTTCTGATCCTCTCCCTTTTCCCACCTTCCACCCTCCAAAAGGCCCCAGTGTGTGTTGTTCCCCTCTATATGTCCATGTGTTCTCATTATTTAGCTCCCAGTTATAAGTGAGAACATGTGGTATTTGGTTTTCTGTTGCTATGCTAGTTTGCTAAGGATAATGGCCTCCAGCTCCATCCATGTCCCTACAAAGGACATGATTTCATTCTTTTTTATGGCTACATAGTATTCCACAGTGTCTATTTATCAGGCCTATTATCGATGGACACCCAGGTTGACTCCATGTCTTTGCTATTATGAGTAGTGCTGCAGCAAACATACACATGCGTCTTTATAATATAACACAAACAACAGTCAAGATGAGAGCCAAATCTGGAATGAACTATTCACAATTGCCACAAAAAGAATAAAATACCTAGGAATACAAATAACTAGGGAGGTGAAAAATGTCTACAAGGAGAACTACAAAATACTGCTTAAAGAAATCAGAGATGAAACAAACAAATGGAAAAACATTCCATGCTTATGGATAGAATCAATATCATGAAAATGGCCATACTGCCCAAAGCAATTTATGGATTCAATGCTATTCCTATTAAACTACTGTTGATATTATTCAAAGAATTAGAGAAAACTACTTTGGAATTCATATAGAACCAGTAAAGAGGCCAAATAGCCAAGGTAATCTTAAGCAAAAAGAACAAAGCTGGAGGCATCACACTACCCAACTTCAAACTATACTACAGGGCTACAGTAACCAAAACAGCATGGCGTTGGTACAGAAATAGACACATAGACCAATGAAATGGAATACAGTATGATATTATCTCATCAGACAGTTTCACCTTGTCTATTCAGTCCCATTGTACCAGGCTTAGGTACTCCAGTTCCAATAAAGGAAACCAGAATATGTCACCCTGAAATATACTCTTTAACATACACAAGGTAACCTCTGATTTTTTTAACTAAAGGCAGTTAAGAAGCAGCAAAGGGAGAGAAGCTCCCTCTATCCTCCTTTTCTGCCTAAAGACAGGATAGAAATTCTCCTTTACTGAAGACTGTTATCAGCCCAGAGATGGCACCAGGAGAATCTGCAAAAAGCCTTACTCCATTAGTTTATTTTCATAAATTTACCTTCCCACAGTTTCCTACCTCTGGAAGCCTTAAGCTGCTTTCCTTTGTCCTGTTACTTCTCTAAAATTTATTGTGCTTTGTTGAAGGCCTGTGTAAGCCAGAGTTTTAAGCCAGTGCTTTGAGTTAACTTTCATTGAAGTTTCTTCTATGTGATCTGCACTGCATGTACTTGTAAATCTACTTGTTTTTCTCTTGTTAATCTGTCTTTTGTTACAGGAGTCTGTCCCAACTACAAACTTATGAGAGTTGCCAAAAACACCCCTACACCAACTTATAGCCAATCTATTCAGCCGGCATTGCTAGCAGATGAGACTGTTTGTTCAGGAGCTAATTATAATGGTAGAAAATACTTCGTTTTCTTAAAAGCATACCTGAGAGGCTCTGACTCCTTCAGATATGCTGATCTCCTTCAAACAGGCAATGTATTGATCTTATTTGTCACGGTGGGAGAGGTATGCAGCTGATCCCTCTGATCTATCTCACCAACAGTGCAAAAAAAAAATCATGGGTGGAATTTTTATCTTTTACCTTGGAACCAAGGTTTCACAGACCTAGTGGGCATGAGGGCTGTGACAGATAGCTATTGGTAGGATAGTATGGAGCCAACACATGAATATTTCAGAATAGCCCACTCTAGCTGAGGAGGCAGAATAGCAAGGCATAAGATAAGCTTGGAGGAAAGCATCTTTAGTAAGAAAAACCTTCCCTTGGTTCTACTGGTCCCTCTGGGATTAGATTCCTATGATGAGCATATGCTCTGTTAAGCTCTGTTAATTCTTTTGCCCCGTGTCTCTCATGTAAATAACAGTGTCATTTATAGAATGCCTAACCGTGGTGCATAAACAGGTACTGCATACATTAATTTAAAGTCCCTTCTGTTAGATATTGGTATCATATCCTTCCTGTTTTACAGATGAAAACTATGAGATTCAAGAGATTAAGTAATTTTCCCCATTCACACAGCTAGTACATATATATTAGGATTCAAATCCACATGTATCCAAGTCCTGTATTTTAATTACAGTACAAACCTGTCCCATTTCTTTTCTGCTTTGGCTATTGTCTTTCCTAAGAATTCTCAGGGTTGATTGCCAAGTTTCTATCCAAGAGTAGAATTCTGCCTAGAGCCTCCTCACTAAAGAAGTACTCTATACTTGTGTATCATTAAGACAAGGACACCAACTTACAACTGGTACTAATGACTTGACCACAGGTTCCCAGTCAAAGTGACAATGCCAGTGGACCTCTGTAGAAATTGACTTTTTGAAAGTAACTTTGGACAAATAAATAGTATCAACTCTGTGATGCTGACTGAGCTTAAATTATTCTCAAGCATAATGTTTAATAAAAGACAGAGACAGAGATACTATCTAATTTTTGTAAGTGGACCCACTGCTGGATCTGTATTAGGTCTAGGCACATGCTTCAGACTCTGGGAGCTGTAGATATAAATATGTTATATTTATAGCATATCTGATATACTTACAGTATTCTATACTGGAATAGATCTCAAATTATTGATGTTTGGTGATGATATATATTCCAAGCCTCATAGGCCTTAGGCCAAGACATTAATGTCAGGTATTCCTATTATGCTGTTTATAATAGGAAATGCAGTATTTTTTTTATTTTAAACTCTCAAACCATCAATTAGAAGAACCTAAGGAGATGGGGAAGAGAAAAGAGATAAAGACACTAACTAGCTGAGAATAGACAGTATCTGTGAAGTCTGTCTCCAGACATGAATCCCCTGCCTATGATTCTTTCTTGCTCCAGTAGGACCCCTTTGAAGCTGCTAAAGAGCAGATCCTATGCCTAGGAAATCAGGACTTCGGGCCTTTTGAATTTAAAAACACATTCTGGTTGCTTATACTTGATTAGCAGCATTCTCTTTTTGGTTGACTAAGGGCAAGGCACTGATGGTGAGGTGAACATTAAGAAATTTAAAATATAATCCCTAACTCAAGAAGCCCAGTTGAGGGGGACAGTGGGGGAATGTTTTAGATAGGTATAATGTTTAACATAAACACTTGCAAAAAGTTGAGTGCCAGAATTGTGGGGTGAAATTTCAGAGGAAGGGTAAAGCATGTGGTCTCACACACTGTATTCTAGCCACAATAACAGCTCACAGGTATAAGTGAATTTTTCAGAGGTCCTACAAGTGAGTGAGCTTGTGTGTGTGTGTGTGTGTGTGTGTGTGTGTGTGTGTGTGTCTGTCTGGGTGTGTAACTTTTCCCCATCAGCCCAACAATAATAAGTTCTAGGGTTAAGATACGTGGTTCTGAAACCCACTTTTACCACTTTGTAGCTGAATTATGTTGTCTAAATTTTCTTTTTATGTCGCTATCTCCTTATCTATTAAAAAATCATTGCTAATTTTAAAAGGGCTTATTGTATTAAATGTGAGGAGTAAATAAAATAATGTATATAAAACTATCAGTGCAGAGCTGGGCACATGGAAGATTCAGTAAGTAATACTGTGGCAGATATTGTTGACTGCCTACTTAATATTCATTCACTCCTTTACTACTGATGAAATTCCAGATTCGGTAGCAATGCACCCAGATAGATGCTCACATTTCAGTCTCCCTTGAGCCAACAGTAGCCACACAGCTTCATTGCTTGCTTCTGTGTCCTTCGTTGCTTAGTTCTGTGTGCAGCTGTGCCTAACACGTGGTAGATGGAAGTCTCCTGAAGGTTTTGGGGAGGTTTCACTTTTCTATGAAAAGGGGACACATTTGCTTGGCATCATTTGTTTCTCATTTTTCTTTCCTTGAATGTGAATCTAATGTCAGGAGCTGAAGCTACCATATGTGACCCAAGTGTTGGGGCTCAGAAAATGATATCCTAAAGTATGGCACTTTGGCATGCTGAGTACTTTGAACTAAAGGAGATGGGAAGGCCTCAAAAGCAGCCTCAAAAGCAAAGTCTCTTTCTGATCTTCTCCTGCTCTCTTTCTCTCTTGAAGTGAGTGGTAGAATTCCTCTTGCCTAAGGTGGGTCATAGAAATTAGAACCCTTTTCCCCAAAGCATGCCATAGAACTTAGGTCACTCTTTTCTCTTCTCTCTTAAAGAACCTCATTTCAGTGGGGTCCTGACCCATATCTGGAGGAAGGAATTCTACAGAAACCCAGAAGAATCTGAACAGACAGGCCTTACTATGTTTCTCTCTCAGTCTTTTACCACTCAATCATGCCTTTTTTTTTTTTTTTTTTTTTTTTGGTCTAATCACATTTCAATGTGGCAGCCTACTCTTCATCAAACCTAAGCATAAACATAGACTGTTTTCCCTGTGTCTTTTGGTCTTCATTTCTGAAGCCTCCTGTGTCACATAAAACTTTGATTGAATACATTTGTCATGCTTTTCTCTTGTTAACCTATCCTTTAGTATGGGAGGATCAAACGTAGCACTTATGATGGGTGAGAAAAATTATCACACCTTTCGTGCAGTTTCTGGTACTTGTTTGGGGTGGCTGAAATTAGCTTGGGACAACTGATAAAAAATCATCATCAACAACAACAGCAGTGCTTTTTTTTTTTTTTTAACCAAGGTCATCTCTCCTGGATCTCTACCTACAGTGCCCAGTTAAGAATAGAAGGTAAGAATTTCTTTTTATCCCTTCCTTCACAAATTCAAATTAGCAGGAAGAAATCATTTGTTTGGATTGTGTCTTTTGTGTAAATCAGATTTGGAAGTACATATTTGTTATTGATCTTTTCCCTTCCAGAGACAGCCATTTCTTTCCTATTTGTCTTGTTCTGTGTCCTGAAGGTTTGGTTTTATGATCAGTGAGAATATTCTCTCTGGTCTCTGCCGGCTGGGGGTGAAAGTATCAGCTTACATCAGGCAGCCAGTCCAAATAGGCTGAGAGCCTGAATGTTTTTTGTTATAGTGTCAACTCTCAGAGAAATTTGTCTTAAGAGGTTCCAATTCATAAGGGCCTTGGTTTGTTTTTTTGGTTTTGTGGTGTTTTTTTTTTTTTTTTTTGGATCTCAGCCTTCATTACTTGGCTCTGTGGCAACAAAGATCTTTGTTTCTTTTGAGTGATGATTGGGGGGTGATTGTGGATCTTGGGAGGACTACATCTTCTTGCACCCTCTTTTCAGGATATCTCCTTAATCCTTGGTTAAGTCATAAAAGAGGTATTGATTTTGGTTCCAAGTCACTTGGTAGGTACCTCAGTTTAAAAAAAAAAAGCCACAAGTAGTTGCGGATTTTTTTCTGGCTGAAATATGAAAATAAAAGATTTGAAAAGTTTTTTACTTTGCTTTTTTTTTTTTTTCCAAAGAGCTCTGTGGTCAGAAGTCTGATTAATTGAAAGCTGATATTCAGCTTTTTTTTCTTTTTTTTTTTTTGCCTTTCTGTTTGATCTATTGGATATTGCTTCTTCCATGGGAACTTAGTTGACTGAAGCTCCTCTTGTTGAATCCCTGCTAACTATAATCTCAGCCCTTCTGTCTGTTTTCTTTCTTGATGGCATGATTTTTTTTTCTTTCCTGAGGAGAATGTAGAATATCATTGGTTTTATAGTGGGGTGGGGAAATCTAGCCTAAAAGCAGAATGCACGGTAAAAAATGAATTGCTTGATACATGTCAGTTGCAAAAAAAAAAAAAAAAAAAGAGAATGTGTTTAACTTTTTAGTTTCTGTGCATCTGTGATTTTTTGATACTTCTTTGATTTGTCAATAAGAAAAATAAGATAGTGTCTAGCTTTATTAATGTGTTATAACATTTTCATGAACAGTTCAAACATAATTGTTAAAGATGAATTAGGTGAATGTGAGATAAAATTTATAAGTAAAATTTTCAATATAATTATGCTTTATAACATATGTCTACTTAAGGATAACTTCAAAAATCTTTTTTGGTAACTTAAAACCTTAATGTGAGACTAAGTAATATGTATTTACTTCATGCCTTAGTAAGGTAAAATACTAAAACATTAAGTACTAAGCATAAATTTAAGTTTAAATATTTTGGCATCCTGTTTTTATATGGCATAGAGAGCTAGATATATCTGTGTCTGGTAATAAGCATGAAAAATTGAGGAAACATCTTTCTGGAAATTATAAAATGGTAAATGCTGATGTAAACCAATTTATAAAGACTTGCTAGTTTTCATTAGAAATTAAGATTGCTAGAGTTAAGGATTATAATTAACATATGTCATTAAGCTACTAGAAATTGCAGGCATACCTTAGAGATATTGCAGGTTGGTTCCAGATCATTGCAATAAAGTGAATACTGTAATAAAGTGGGTCATACATATTTTTGATTTCCCAGTGTTATAGGAGTTACTAAGAAATTATTTTAGGCAAATAGAAAAAGGGGAAGTTTTCGTTTCTTTTAAAGCAGCTCCATAAGTTTCTTGTCTAGCAGGAAACCCCTGGCTCTTAGAGCTGGGTCAGCAAGCTTTGGTATGCAAATGCCCGCCATTAGAAACTGGGTCCACCCAAACATGGCAATTCCCACCATCTTCTTCCTTGCCCCTACATGTGCCTGATAACATGGCTGCCCCCACATATCCTCTGTGTAAAACATCATGGCACCCTGCATTTGCATATTAAAAGAAGGGCCAGGTTTTTTACCAGCTGCATGAATGACCTGCCTGGTCAAACCAATACCCTGAGCCCTATGCAAATCAGACACTACCTCCTCCAGCCTCCTCATATAAGCAGCCATTGCAGCACCTGTGGGGTTTCCTCTCTCAGCTTTGGAGGGGAATTTCTTCCTTTTTTCTTCCCTATTAAACTTCCTTCTCCTTAAAACCACTCCATGTGCGTCCGTGTCCTTTTATCAAAATAGGTAAGAGGCTAAGGACCCTAGTGTTCCTCCAGTCATTGGAGCCTATCCCCAGTGCATATAAAAGTCATGTTTATACTATACTGTAGTCCTTTAAGTGTTCAATAGCATTATGTTGAAAAAAAAATTATATATACCTTAATTTAAAGATATGTCATTGCTAAAAAAATGCTGATAGAAGCAAAGTGAGCACATGCTATTGAAAAAATGATGCCAGTAGACTCACTTAGAGCTGCCATAAATTGTCAATTTATTTAAAAATGCAATATCTGCAAAGCACAATAAAATGAAAGGCAATAAAATGAGGTATGACTGTTTAGAGAAACAACTCTCTATGTGAAGAAAATAAGATGTATTTGATAAAGAAATGTATGAAAATGAGTGAAGGAGAAATAAAATCCTTTACAGACAGGCAAATACTTAGAGATTTTTGCACTTGCAGAGGAGTGTTTTACTTTCAATCATGTGGTCAATTTTAGAATAAGTGTGATGTGGTGCTGAGAAGAATATATACTCTGTGGATTTGGGGTAGAGAGTTCTGTAGATATCTCTTAGGTCCACTTGGTTCAGATCTGAGTTCAAGTACTGGATATCTTTGTTAATTTTCTGTCTCATTCATCTGTCTAATATTGACAGTGGGGTGTTAAAGTCTCTCACTATTATTGTGTGGGAGTCTAAGTCTCTTTGTAGGTCTTTAAGAACTTGCTTTATGTATCTGGCTACTCCTGTGTTGGGTGCATATATATTTAGGATAGTAAGATCTTCTTGTTGCATTGATCCCTTTACCATTATGTAATGCCCTTCTTTGTCTCTTTTGATCTTTGTTGGCTTAAAGTCTGTTTATTCGGAGACTAGGATTGCAACCCCTGCTTTTTTTGCTTTCCTTTTGCTTGGTAAATCTTCCTTCATCCCTTTATTATTTTGCGCCTGTGTGTGTCTTTGCACATGAGATGGGTCTCCTGAATACAGCATACCAATGGGTCTTGACTCTTTATTCAATTTGCCAGTCTGTGTCTTTTAATTTACACATTTAGTCCATTTACATTTAACATTAATATTGTTATGTGTGAATTTGATCCTGCCATTATGATGCTAGATGGTTGTTTCGCTCATTAGTTGATGCAGCTTCTTCATAGTGTTGATGGTCTTTACAATTTGATATGTTTTTGCAGTGGCTGGTACTGGTCGTTCATTTCCATGTTTAGTGGTCCTTTCAGGAGCTCTTATAAGGCAGCCCTAGTGGTGACATAATCCCTCAATACAAAAGTTAGTCGAGTGTGGTGGCATGCACCTGTAATCACAGCTACTTGGGAAACTGAGTCATGAGAATCATTTGTGCTTGTTGTAGAAGTTGTAGTGAGCTGAGAATATGCCACTACAGCCCAGCTGACAAAGTGAGACCCTGTCTTAAAAAAGAAAAAAATGACTTTTTTTTGAAATTTTGTTGATTTTATAAAAGTTCTGTCATTCAGATTTAAAAAATTTATTTTTGTTTATGCCATCTATAGGTTACAGTCATTTGATAAACTATAATTTTATGACCAAAAATACAAAAATTTACTTTTTTCCCCTGTCTGATTCCTCTAGAATTTAAAAAATCTTATTTATGAGTGTTCTTATTATTATTATTTTGTTGTTGTTGTTGAGACAGAGTCTCACTCTATTGCCCAGGCTGGAGTTCAGCGGCATGATCTTGACTCACTACAACTTCCGCCTCCTGGGTTTAAGTGATTCTCATGCCTCAGCCTCCCAGATTGCTGGGATTACAGGTGCCTGCCACCACACCTGGCTAATTTTTGTACTTTTAGTAGAGACAGGATTTTGCCTGGCTTCAAGTGGTTTGCCCACTTTGGCCTTCCACAGTGCTGGGATTGCAGGTGTGAGCCACCACATTTAGCTTGAGTGTTCTTATTCTAATGGCAATATACTTACTTGCATAAGTTCAATACAAATCTGTTACCCTTATAACAGGATACAAATAGAAACATTGGTTTTATTACAAAAACTTTTATTGGAATGCCATATTTACCTTTGTGATCAGAGAACTTTAAGGAACTAGTGTTGACTTTATAGAGCCAGTAAAGACCCCCTTTGGAAAAACTGACTTGCTACCTTAAATAAATGGCTCACACAGTTACCTTTGAAGTGGGTAAAGACTCTCACTTCCTGACAGACTGGGAAACATCAGGATATTTTGGGGACCTCAAGCAAGATAAATTCATCCAAATTTATAGCTCCTACAGGTTAATTTTAATGGTGGGTTCTTGTCTTGACTTCCTCACTGAGATTCTTATAAGTACCAGTGACACAAATGTAGAGAGCTTATCGGTCAATCACTATTCTTGCTGCACTTTTGTAAATAAGCAGGTCAAGTTTAATGAAACTAAACCAATTTTCCAAACAAATTAGTCTTACTCTGATTTATTTTTGGTAGAAATGGGATTGACTGTACAAAAATATTCTGTTTCAGAAGAAAATTATAGTGTACCTGTTAGTAGAGACTAGCTCATTGTTTTTGAAGGTTTGTTAATTACGTAAAATCTGGACTACATTCTTGAATTTTCTAGTTTCCTCCCATTTCTGGCTGCAAGTCTTCAAATAATTATCACTAATTTTTCTCCCACCCTCTGGCTTGGAATCATTGAAAAAAAAAGAAAAAAAAATGCTCTTTTCCTGAGGCCTAACAAACTGAAGCTGGATCACTTTATATTGACTTCAGAGAAATTACCACAACACCTTATGTATGAACAACCTTCATCCCTGTTGCTGTATAGACTATTTAGGAAGTTCACTGGGGCACCCCATGCAAACCGTAAACCAGGAAAATCTGTTCAAATTACCACTGCCTGCCCTTGCTTCACCTGAAGCTACTTCGAAACTAACATCTAGAAATCTTGACTGGGTGCACTCTGGACTCAAAAACGGAGTTTAGTTTGCTCTGTTAACCTTTGTTTTTACTTCATTTTTATAAAAATGCTCATTAAATACTTGATAGCTTACTTACACTATATAAAAGTCTAACTTTGTTGAAAGCTTACCTACAACATTCCATCCTGAAATGAGACACAACTGTTAACTGGACTGACCCATCCTTGAGATTGGGAGTCTGGTTTAATGGCAGATGAGACCACACCCCAGCAAAATTTCTCCTTCCAAGCAAGCCATAAAACCTAGAAAGTCACTGTCTTCATTTTTCTCTTGAAGACTCTCATTTCGTAGGGCTTTTGCCCCATACATGGAAGGAATGAACACTACTCAGAAACCAAGAACAATCTGAACAGGCAAGCTTTACTGGGTTTCCCCTCCCTTACTAGTCCATTGCCATTCTATTATACCCTTTGTCTAATCACATTTCTACACTGCCATTTATTCTTCATTGAACCTAAGCATAGAAATAGATAGCTTTCCCTGAGTCTTTGGGTCTTCTTTCTGAAGGCTCCCATGTCACATAAAGCTTTGACTAAATTTGTTATGCTTTTCTCTTGTTAACCGATCTTTTATGTAGAAAGCATGTAGGCCATGACCCTTATAATGGTTGAGAACATATATCATGCCTTTCTGCCCTTACGGAAGGAATAAGAATGGAAATTTCAAGAAAATTTTATGTCAACCCAAACAGCATGGACCTTCTAAATCAATACCAGCAGGCACCTATCTCCAAGTTTCATTTTTTGTAAGAAAAATATCCCATTTCTTGTTTTTATATTGACTCTGTCGGAAGGTCTTCCGTTATTTGTAGCTGAAAGCATTCCTAATATTTATCTATTTTTTATTTTTACTTTGAGACAAGTATTACTTTATTTGATTTTTCTAAAAATCCAGGAAAGTGGGTAGTTTTTTTCTTTTCAGAAGAGATTTTTTTAAAGTTGGTTTAAAAAGTTTAAAAGTAAGCTTTTTGATATTAATAATAGTAACAATAACATAAATAATAAAATAGTAATAAGCTGTCAGTTTTTGAATGCCTAATTTTGTGCTACTTGAATTATATTTGTTTAATCCTTACAGTAACTCTACAGAAAAAGTACTGTAAAATCTCTACTTTACAGATAAAAAGTATAAGACATAGAAAGGTTACATAACTTGCTCAAAGTCACAGAATTGAGATTCAGATCCAGATCTTTCTGACCACCAAGCTTATGTGCCTAATTTCATAACCAATTTTACAATTGCAAATTGCAAAATGCTTTCTCTGTTTTCCAGGTCTTTGTATATGCTGTTCCTTGTGGCTGGAACAGTTTTCTCCCCACCATCTTTTCTTGGCTAACTCTTGTTCATGTTTTTATACTTCAGTTTAAATATATCTTCTTCTTGGAAGCCTTCCCTAACATCCCTTCTTCTCTGTATGATTCATTGCCTCTATCAGCTCATGATCCACCCTTTGCCATGTTTTATTTATCTGTCTCACTAAGCCACCTGAATATTGTATTCTTGATCACTGAATTCCTTCCTTGTTACCACCATTGTTCTAGACTTTGGCATATAGTATACGTTCAATCAAAAGGTATCAAAAGTTAACTGCTCCTTTTGTTTTAGTTTGGGTGCTTGAGGGGAGTCATGGTTCCTGGGGAGGTAAGAGCAAAAAAAGGTTTGAAGGAGAAGAGAATGATAGGCTTCATTCTAGGGTGCCTAACAGGACCTGCACGCAGGTCATTTTATGTCCTTCTAGTGAAATTGTTTGCTGTTTTAGCGTTTACTGCAGTCAGCTGTAGGAGGGCTCCTTAGTCCAAGATTAAAAAAAAGTGCTCTGAAAAGATAGCAATGTGTGTCTCTGGAAGGCAAGCCTAGACATGTGGTAGGAGTTAAAGAAATGTAGAATTACAAAAAAGAATCCCTCCTACGAATGTCTAAAAATGATGTTCCTAGCAGCTTTAGGTATCACAGTTGTGCAGGCAGAAAAGTAGTTGATTAACTCACTGGCATTCTCTCTGAGGAGTGGGTGTCTTGGAAAACTGCATGCACAATATTCGTTTAGAATAAGCTACTAGACATTGTTCTACATATGCTGCACTGTGGCCCTTCAGCTCACTCTGTACATGGCTGAAGGCATACGTTTAAAACATTGTCCCTCCCAAGGTTAAGATAGCTGTCTTGTGGCCATTTTGTGCCTGGAATTTAAGAACAAGATACTGAAATTTAAAGATGACTTGAAATAGAATTTCTGAATGTACCAGAATAGGCAACAGAGCCCACTCCACCCCCTTCACTCTCTGTATTCTACTTTCTTCTGAAGGTTTTCAGATAGCTGTTTTTCATCCACATTTTTCCTCCTGTATTCAAGTATATGGTGAATCAGATTTCCTTCATTCAGGTGACGGAGTTAGTCATACTGTGATATGGAAGCCTGCTAAGGCCACATAGAGTGGGATCTCCAGAAACAATGGGATAAATATGTGGTTTATCCAGTATCCTCCCCACTCTGCTCCCTTTCTGCCCCTGAGACAGAAACTGGGTGATTCTCATTGTCTTTTCGCACCAAAGTTTAGAAGGAGAAATCCAGGCTAAAGGAAATCTGAATTTCCAAATGCAGCTAGGTATTCCTTTTACCTTACTTGAGTCCATTGACTTATCAGTGATTCCATTCATTTCTTTTTTTGGTTTAGCAGTAATGATAATAAACATTTTAGATCACAGGAATATTCAATAGGTTTATTTCCTCATCAAATTTCAGTCAACCTGTAATGGGTGCCAGGAGCAAAATTGCTACAGATTTGTTGATAACAAATCTGAAGCTGTGTCTTAGTTACCACATAATTATGCTCTAATCCAGAGGCTGGCAAATTTTTTTTTCTGTATAGGGCCAGATAGTAAATATTTTAGGCTTTGCAAGCCATATGATCTCTTTTGCAACTGCTGGATTTTGCTGTGTGTGTGTGTGTGTGCGTGCGTGCGTGCGTGTGTGTGTGTGTGTGTGTGTGTGTGTGTTTTGCCCAAAAGCAGCCAAGGCAATACATAAATGAAATGGTGTGGCTATGTCTCAAAAAGCCTTCCTTTACAAAAGCAGTTTGCAGGCTGGGGCTCACTGCTGGGCCATTGTTTGTCGACCCCTACAATTAGCAATGTCGTCATTGGGCAGAGAGGGATTGGTGACACAGATGCCATACATGTCTCATCCCTAATATAGACACTTACTGCATCCAAACATTTTCAATTTTACAGTCTCACTAGTTCTGCTCAACAAATGTGAGAAGTGCAGCAGCAGGTTATTTTAGGATAGTGATGTATTCTGGTTAAGAACAGAAGCTTTGGAAAGAGATTGGGATAGGAATTTAGTTCTGTCACTTAGGAGTTGTGTGTGCTTGGGCAGATAATTACCCTCTGAGTTCCTCAGTCACCTAATCTGTTAAAGGTAGTAATATCTGCCTCAAGCATAAAGAATCCTACAATAGATGCTTATGATAAATGCAACTACTATTATTACGATCTTTTATTCATATAAACTGGGGTTAAGCTCCTATAATATTTAGGTATCACAGTTGTGATATTAAATAATGTAGCATATGTAAAGCTTATAGCATAACAGTTAATGCATAATAATGTTTAATGAACAATTATTATTCATATGTCCATTTTACAAATAAGGAAAGTTTTAAATAGTCAAAAATTTCTGCCAAAGCTTTATAGTGAATAATAGTAAAAGTTGAGTGAAACCTGGTCCTTTGGATTCCAGAGGTCATTCTATGCCCACCAAAATTAACATATGTGTATTAAAACTCCTTGAACAGGTACAAACTGAAACTCAAATAGAACTTTTTTCTTTTTGAGACAAGACTCTCACTCTGTTGCCCAGGATGGAGAACAGTGTTGCAGTCTTGGCTCAAGAGATTTTCATGTCTCAGCCTCCCAAGTAGCTGGGATGACAGGTGCCCACCTCCACACCTGGCTAATTATTGTACTTTTAGCAGAGATGGGGTTTTGCCATGTTGGCCAGACCAGTCTTGAACTCCTAGCCTCAAGTGATCCACCCGCCTTGGCCTCTCAAAGTGCTGGGATTACAGGCATGAGCCACCATGCCCGGCAGAAATAGTTTTCATTAGAACTGATAATATGTAAGAATTACTTTTCACTTATTTCATTTATCAATTAATTAATTTATTTTAGTCATATTTCTCTGTAAAATACCTTGAATTAAAACTTTTATTCTTTTTTAAAGGCCTACCAAGAGGCAGATTGACTCTGGGAATGCAGCACAGGCTTAAGAACTGTTATAGGGAATATATTCTGTATTGCCTTTTCACTAGACACGTTTCATCCTTTATGGAACAGAATCAATTGCCCTAAATACTGGTGTCTTATTTAATGTGATCCCATCATCTTTGCCCCAGCTGAGACAAGAAAATGGTAGACACAAAAACCAAACTGAAAGAGAGGCTATAGATACGTGACTTGTGTGCTTGTGTGGCTCAAAAAGGTGATCTGAGACAATTAGAACCATTCCTGCCATTCTCTCTTTATCTCTTTCTCTTTGTCCTGGAAGTTCTTACTTAGGGACCCAGAAAAGGTTGCCAGTTTACAATGGCACACAGAGTTTAACTAGAGTTAACGCACAGAAGATGGCGGTATGATTTCTATGAACTATTGGTAAACAGGAAGATAATCAGAAAGAGAAATGGAATGGTTTGGATGGGCAGAGAGGAGGAGTACCATTCCTGTTCAGTCCCTATTAGGTCAGCTGTACTCAATTCCTATTCTTGGATCTGTATGAGAACCTACTGGGCAGCCTTGTAATACCACAGGCTCTAGGTTAATTGAAGTAGCTTTGTGGGCCTCTGTTCTTTGCGAACTAAAGAACTCCGGCTGAAGTAGTGATGTCACAGGCATTGTCAGTGGGACAGCCATTTGAACTATTTCATACCCTGGCTACTTCACGCACAGGGATGGGAAGGGAAAAGAAACACCTTCAAGACTTGTTCTAAATATTTGCTTCAAAGCATAAATCAAAAGCCTTAGTAAGTATAACTACATGCAGAGGGCTACCTGATTGCCAGCAAGAGTTCCTGAAGAAAGCCATATATGGACCCTACTATAGTTATTCTATATTTGCTGCTCATCAGGAAAAAAAAAATCTTTTCTTCCCAATATAAGTTGATGTATTGCTTAGTGATATGGTGGGCATTTTATAATTTGGAAAATAAAATGGTTAGACACCATGCATTTGGTAGTGTTTTTTTCAAATGAGTGATGGATTGGAAGAGTGATCAGGTGGGAAATTCTGAGAAAAAATGTTTTAATGGTGGTGGGATGGATGGTGACAGCAGAGATTCAACTGATGATATGAGAAGGCAGGTTGCAGAGCACTGAATTTCTTGTTGCAGGCTCTTTTATTTCAGAATCAATGTGGTCACATCCAAAATAATAAAGCCTAAAGGCAGTTCAAACTTAATATACATTTAGTACTTATGTGTCAGAGATTATACAAGTTATAAATCATGTATCAAATGAATAAGTAAGTAAATGCCCTTGAAAATCCCAATAATGATTCCAGGAAGATTGACAGGCAAATAAACCAAGATTATGGTATAGTGCGATAAGTTTTTGTGATAGAACTATGTGGACAAAGCTCTGGGAATTCACAGGAAGAAACAACTCATTCTGCCATGGAGTGTGGCAGGGTAGGGAAAGTTTTCAGAGAGGAGATGGCACTAAAAAGGGCATAAAGAATGAATAGGAATTGAGAAGATCAGAAAGAGAAAGTTACTGCAGGGAGAAAGCACAGACTGAGCAAAGAAGAGATAGCTGGAAAGGAGAGCAAGACCCTAAAGGGAAGGAAGCTTTTGAGATAGTTTCTTGGTAAACACCTTAGCATAGTTTGGTGGCTGTAGCAGAATCATTCAAATACTCTTGGCTGCCTAATCCCTTTCCCCGCTCCCATTAGGTTGACCATTTTGAGCGAAATCTAATTCAAAATACAGACATTAGTGATGGGAAGTAAGTTGTCTCAAAGAAATCTCTTCATAAGTCATGTGATATGTCCTTGCTTCCTACCCAGAGGCACCCACATACTCCCTGACCCATGTTCAAACTGGCCCTGGGCTAAGCAGGGTATGTTTAACTTGAATGAAACTCACTTTTGCAAATACTGTTCCATGAGTAATGCCAAGAATACATTACCTAAAACAGAAGGGAAACGAGAAAGAAAATGCCCAGGGGAAGGTGCAGATGAGCACCTTTATATATTTAAAAATAAGAAAGAAAGAAAAGCAAACACTTTAAAAAGATGGCTCTTTCAGCACTAAGATGCAACCAAGAAAGATTTGTCAAGACCCCATGTGTTTTCTTGATGATACATCTCCTCCCTCTGTGAACAAATTGATAAAATATCGAGAGCTGTTCTGGAGATAACAAGCACAAAAGAACTTACAGTAGGTGTTGTACTTTGCAGCAGTGACTGTGTCTATTTGATTCTAGCCAAAACGTCTCCTACTTGCCTGAAGAGAAGGGTGGAAATTCTGGTCATGACTCATAGCGGGGTGGCCAGAGGCAGTGGATAGACCAGCATGGGCATCTCAGGATTTAGTGTGCTTGGTATGCCCTTGTATGCCCAGAGAATTGTGGGGGCGACCTTCCCTCATCTGCCTCCATTTACTTTTCACTTGTCTCCACCTCTTTCTCTCTCTACCCACACAAGTACATTGAAGAGAATAGGCTATTTTGGGAATGCTTGCAAAGAAAGAAATCACATTCAGACGCAAAAATGCTAGGAGAACATTCTGCTGAGAAAGCAAATCACTTTTGTGAACAACTGAGTTGAGAGGAGAACCCTTCATAAGGAAACTGATCTGCAGGTGACATTTGGCTCTTCCCTTTTGAGTGACTTGTTTTGCTTCAGTATTTAACATTTTTCTGAATTTTGGCCATTAGCAGCTTCCATGACAGTTTCTGAAAGAATATCAGAGTGGCTCCATCAAACAGAATTTCTTCCCTACAATTTACTTGAAAATTTAACATGTGTTTCCTTAAATTTTGGAAGAATGGCATTACCCAAAGAGTTCTGGGGGGTCTGATCATGTTCTGTTCTCTTTTGATTCATACATTGGGGAGGAAATGAGTCATACTTGATTAAGGGGTTGATAACACCTACTCATACAAATTGTGTGTGTGGCCAAGGAAAGAAGAAGCAGAATGCTATGGGGTAACAATGCTCCTTTCTTTGTTTGAGTGTTGACTTTGCAGGCTGCAACTCCCAACATCTTAATCCACAAGCTGTGAGGTTTGCAGCCAACTCTGCAGAAAAGTAGAATATTTGTGTATGTATGCACATGTATATGTGGGTGTGTGTGTTTGTGTGTATGCATGCACACGCACGAGTGTGTGTATACTAGAACTCTGGTTCATCATGATTGTTAAACTATTATTTATGTGACCTTTATTGACTTTGTGGAAGAGACTATTTGAATGCCAAGTCAAACTGCCAGGGACAGATTTTGGTAATAAAAATAATGGCTATATATTATTTGTTTTGGGCTTGGCAGTATGCTGTATGCATCTCCTTTTTTAATCCTGCCCATATTCCATATAAGTAGATATTTATAATGTCTACTATAATAATCTCAGGGAGTTTAAATGAGTCAGCTTAATCTTAGGTCATT
The DNA here is from genome assembly GCF_009761245.1 of Sapajus apella. Lineage (NCBI taxonomy): Eukaryota > Metazoa > Chordata > Mammalia > Primates > Cebidae > Sapajus > Sapajus apella. The sequence goes on along the minus strand of NW_022436976.1, from coordinate 16,990,521 downwards.
TTATCTCTAAAATAGGTGCTGTTTTGTAGCCTTTCCAATCTGATTTTGGAATTACACTGTAAAACCCACCAATGTTTAAAAAGTCCCTATGAGATGTAAGGCATTGAAATTGAATATTTTATTCATAATGTATGACACAGCCAGAAATTGAAGATGTTTCAATATCTACACCACTTAATTTAGCACATAATTTTATATTCTTACAAATTGTTCTGTTTCTTTTATGAAGATCAAACCTTGAGGGCAGCTTGGCTTATTTTTTTTATTTTATTTTTTCAACTTCTTTTTGTATCCTCCTTTGGGCCTCACATAAGAAATCCAGCTACAGCAAAGACAAGGGAGCCCAGAAGATATCATATGTGTGCTCAACACAGGTTCCTATGGAATCACATTTTATGTGAGGATTAGATTCTAAAGTCAGCACATATGGTGATTACTTTCTCCAGCATCAAGTTGCCTGGAAAGGCATATGCTCATTTCCTAGCCAAGTGGAATTTGGATGTGATTGGTCCATCACAGCTTTAGGATGAGCCCTAACTGACTCATATTAGTCAATGAATTCCATGTCATTCATCCTCCGCTACAGTTATTGATTCAAGGGTGTCACATGGCTATACCAAAACCAATCAAGACATGATCTCTTTGTTTTGGTTTGAGGTATAAAAAAGTTTATTTCCTTTTTCCTTGGCTTCAAGTCAAGTTCTTTTTGAGGAACAAAAAGAAAGGATCTTAATATAAAATCAGCGCAGAAAATGCAGAGTTATAAAATGGTGAACAAGACCTGGGTCTCAAGAATATTGTTTGAATCCCAAGTCAGTCCTGACCCAAGACTAGGAACTAATAGATTCTTTCATATTTTAGGACAGTTTGGGTTGTTTTGCTATTCCTCGCAACCATAAATGCTACCTCATTCCCCAGGAAAAGTAAAAAATCTAATGTCATTATATTAGAGATAGTGACAAAATCTCATAGTAACACCAGTACAAGTGCTTTTTCTTTATTATTGAAACAGATTGTGGCTTTTTGAATTGGTCAGGAGATGAAGTATTTGGTTTTTACTAAGGGCCATGTTAAGAAAATTATACTTTTTAAAACTCTCAATAATACCCTGCGTGGTGCAATGCTCAAAATGTGTAAGGCAAATGGAAACTGAGTTTATTTCAAGAAGTATTACAAATTCTTGTTCTTGCTCTAGGACATTTGCTCTTTGAGAGATTGTCAGGTCGTACCACAGACATTGTTTAAAATTCTCCCTCTCTCTTTGTCAAGTATACTATTGAAATCACATAAGAAAAATAAATATGCCTAGGATATGACTCTACCATATTATTTAATGTTGTCTTCACAATATCACTTTAAGGAAGGGGTCAGTATTTCCATGTTTTACATCTGAGGGGCATGGAGACTCAGGATAATTTAGCGCTTTATTTTCAACATTTTAAAGAGCATAACTGAAGCCAGGACATATAGCCCAAGCCTATCAGACACAAGTGACATGACACAGGAGATCAATACATTCATTTTGATTGATTGGAAAGCTTATTGGATTTTAATTTAGTGAAAGTTATATATATGATGGCAAACTGCTATCACCCGGAAATCAATGAGACTATTTAATAATGTGGTGTTTAGAAGTCTTGGCCTATATCTTTGACGGTTTGAGTTTGAGCCAGTATACTTCAGTTTTAGAATCTTAGATATCTCCAAATTACAACATGCATGGGATCTATGTAATATCGTGTCGCTCAAATAGTTCTATACGGCTAAAAACTGGTAATTTCTTATGAAGCAAGGAAGTCACACAATGAAATATCACAGAATACAGTTACTGGAATTAGTGAAAAATATTATAATTACTCACTGAAAGAAAAGAATTAGAAATGGAAATAACTTCACCATTATAATTTTAAAAAATCAAACTAATTTTTAACTTTTTTTTCTAAAGAGGAGGAAAGTCATAGGGGGCCAAGGTCTACCAAACTCCAGTGTAGAAGATGGTGCCATTTGTGCAGCCAAAAATATAACACAAAACCCAGAACAGAAAATGGCTGCCTGGCATTAGCTGCTAAATTATTACTCCCTGAGGGAGAAAGGTCACTGTAAGGAGTTGGTCCCTGGAAGGCATTAGTTGACTCTTTCAGTTTACCTGAGAGATGCAATGGTGCAAGGAGTAGAATTGGGAGAAGCAGTGGCTAATAAACTTTGACTATTTTATTCTAATTCAGAAATGCTGTAAATTACATGAACAGAGAGATACATCTGAGGCTTGTGAGACCAAATATTTACATTCCTAGGACGGTGCATTCTCTTTTGAGTAGGAAAAACCAATAGTGGGAGAGGAGCAAGGCCCTGCTTCTAGCTTTTAGAGCTCACCCTGGGTAGAGTTTCTTTTTATATTTTTCTTATTAGCAGAGTGGAGAGAAGGAACTAACATTTATCTAGGGCATATATTATACTAATTTCTTTCTTGGTGACATTCAACTTCATCACTTCAACATCTCTTTGAGATAGATTTCTGTTTTACAGAGATAAACAAATCTTTGAAAATTTAAGAGATTTGCTAAAATTAATTCAACATTGGAAATCTAAGTCTTTAGACTTGCAAATCCAGATCAGAGTCAACTAGACTGCATGTATTTGCAAGTCTCTTGGTTATCAGAAGTGATCCCTACACAGATGTTTTCTAAAGCTTTCTCCAAATCTAAACCTTAATGATTGAGGAGATTTTTAACTTTTTTGTTTTTAAGTTAAAGAAATTAGTTCTCAGCACTTTTCTTTGAACTTTTTTCCTAGACTTGGACTTTATCCTTTTTCCTGGCAAACAATTATAATTGTTTTTCTCCTGGTTTCTTCTCCCCAACATTCAAAAAGGATAGTCCATGAAATGGTGGCCAAAAACATAAACTGATAAAGCATAGAATACTAAAGACCAGAAGCTGAATACATACACATAGCAGCAATTTTATATTTTCCCACGTTTCCTGAGGTCTGATGAATTTATTGCAAGTGATGTTAAATTGACTGAAGCATCACTTTTTAGTCTAACTATTGAGTAGTAATACCCATTGAAAGTAGAAAGTGCATTGCAGCACTGTTTACAATAGCAAAGACCTGGAACCAACACAAATGCCCATCAATGATAGACTGGACAGGGAAAATGTGGCACATATACACCATGGAATATTATGCAGCCATCAAAAATGATGAGTTTGTGTCCTTTGTAGGGATATGGATGCACCTGGAAACCATCATTATCAGCAAACTGACAGAAGAGCAGAAGATCAAACACCGCATGTTCTCACTCATATGCAGGTGTTGAACAATGAGAAAACATGGACACAGGGAGGGGAGCACTACACACTGGGGTCAGTTGGGGGGAAATAGGGGAGGGACAGTGGGGGGTGGGGAGCTGGGGAGAGATAGCAAGGGGAGAGATGCCAGAGGTAGGTGATGGGGAGGAAGGCAGCAAATCACACTGCCATGTGTGTACCTATGCAACAATCTTGCATGTTCTTCACATGTACCCCAAAACCTAAAATGCAATAAAATAAATAAATGGGGAAAAAAAAGTAGAAAGTGAGTGAAACGTGTGATCTTGGAAGGTTATGTAATCCCTATGAACCTCCACTTTTTTCCTCATAAGATGGAGATAATGACTTTTCATAAGATTGTTCTAATAATTTAAAAGTATAAGTACAGTACCTTACACAGCTTTATTTCAATCCACCACGTCCATCTTCCCTCTATAGTTAACTTTGGCAAAGGAATAGCAATCAAGTAATCATCAGACCAAGACTAATCATTTAGCACATTCCAGCCAATGTACTTCATCTTGGATCACCATCCTGATAGAGGATCATTCAGTATTCTGCTGTTATTTAATGCTTATAACATCTTGTTGTCTTCAATTCTTTCTAGTATTCTCAGTCATGGCTGTGCATCAGAACAGTTGATGAAGTTTCTAAAATCTCACATGCCTCAAGCTGACTCTGGCCTTAACTATTAGGTCTTCTGGGCTAGGGATCAGAGAAGAAGCCCAGTGATATGTATTCTTTGCAAGCCACACAGGGGATTCTACTGCACATGTTAGGTTGAGAATTATCACAATTTGGCCATGTGTTCTAGGTTGGGTCACTCTTGAAAATGTGAAAAGGTTGCATTCCCAGAAGCCAACTGTGCTAAACCCTTTCTTAAATATCTATAGCTGTGTTTTTTTAAAGCACTATCTCTAAACTGCCTGCGTCAGTAATACCTGGTGTTCTTGTTGCAAGTGCAGCTTTCTAGGCCTAACCCGATTATAATCCTTGTTTATGCAGCCTCAGTAATTTTTGGGATTTCTGTATTTAACGTGTTTCCTAGATGATACTTACACACATTGAAATGTAAAAATTATTGACAGAGAGATTTCCAATCAGAGATAGTTTGAGGACAGACTGGAGAGTAAAACAAAAATCTGCCTTAATTAGTACGGTCTCTGTTTAGGGTAGAGGCAAAATAATAAGCATCCTTTGGGTTTCTCAATTTTGTATCATTTTGATGAAAGCCTGTAGATATGAGTTTATATTACATTCGATTGAATCCAGTAAAGAAGGATAAAATATCACTTGCCTTTATAAATCAGAAGGGAAACTACTTGGCAAAGCGTGCAGCTCAATGCCCTAGTTTTCGACAGCCTATCTGGGAAAATGTCATGCTGCAATACCAGGGAAATTGCCAATCTCCTACAAAGGAAAGCACTTTTTTTTTGGTAACTAAGGAGGTTAGGGTGCACTGGGATGTGAAGACTTGAAAGCACTTGAATCTTCTATGGAAATGCCTGAACCAGGCTTACCACCACCATGTCCACGTCAATCAAATGCAGTTTTTGTCAAAGTTGCTTTGATTTAGTCTCTTTCTAATTATGACTTCTGCTGAAACTTGATCATGTGGACAGGGCTAGGAAATAAAATAACAACTGTGGTTTTAGAGATTTTTGTTTTGTTTTAAACATATCCTTAAAATGAATTAAGCTTCAGTCAGCTTAACATCCCTTGCAATAAATTCATCAGACCTCTGAAAACATGGGGCAATATAAAATTGCTGCTATGCGCATTTCAACTTCTGGTCTTTCGTATTCTATGCTTTATCAGTTTAGATTTTTGGCCACCATTTCATGGAATATCCTTTTTTAGTGTTGGCGAGAAGAAGCCAGGAGGATGAATAATTACTTTGTAATTCCCTCAATTGTTCTGAGACAATTTGTTTTTGTACAGTGTTTGGTCACAACCTTAGATTTTGTATTTGTTGAAAGGGTAGGATGTAGTAGCACATTTAGTATACAGTGACTGACCCCGCATATATCTGAATTTTGGTCTACAATTTCTCTAAAGTAGCAAGAGTCAAGAACCATTCTGAGGGCTGCTGGTTATCTGGATGTTGGAGTCATCTCCAACGGCTTTGTTTTTACTTAATTGATTTGTTTGTGTTTGTCATCACCATCCCAAAATGGGAGGATAGACTATAGAATTCACATCTAATACGCAGTCTGATGGTCATCACATCACACACTAGGGTTATCCTCTTGCATATTTCTTTGCCTGTTTTGTGCTTAGATTCCATAGATGTGAATCATACCTTCTGTGAAATCTTTAAATCCCAAGGGAGACAAAAATTTTGTTGCCCAAAAAGGAAATGCTTCTAAAATAAATGGAGAAAATTTCTTGTAATTTAGAAATAAGGATTCAGATTGTGTTGAATAATTTAACACTATGATGGGTTATCTTAAAAAGGAAACATAAAGGATAGTATTTGAATTCAAGAAATTTTACTTAACAGGATAAATTCCAGGCTCCTCATCATGTGTCTGAGGTCCTCTTTCATTTACTTGCTTCCTACCTTCTGGCTCATTCCTGTCACTCACCATCTGACACTGAATATTTCAACAATACAGAAGTGTTTAAATTTCTTATATACACTATGCTGCAGGGAAACAAGAAAAGGGGGTTTATCTGAGTCCGGAACCTGGGGTTGTCCTATATGAGCTAGAACCATGGTATGAGCTGTCAGGTGGGACCTGCAACTACAAACAAAGGGGTTTTCCCTTGGGAGGTAAATCAGAAAAAAACACAGCAACTGCTAGAAATTTCACCATGCAGCCTGAGAGACATGTAAATATCCTGGCTTCCCTTCCTGGCCTTCATTCTTCCACCAATGACTTCCATTGCGTAAACGTCTGAGAGACATGTAAATATCTTGGCTTCTCTTCCTGGCCTTCATTCTTCCACCAGTGACTTCCATTAACTAAACTAGTTACAGGTCAGTTGGCAAGGGAGCCTGGGGAATGTCATTCTCTGAGATGCAAAAGCAGAGCAGCAAGGAGACAGGGAGTGAATCTTACAGCAAAACTTGGAAGTGAATTCTACCACCTATGTTAGATTCGGCCTACTCAAAAGCACTCTGAAACCAGAACTTGAGTTCAAATAGTTTAAATGGGAGGTGAATCCAGAGTACATAGGAACAGAAGTAGAAAAATAATAAATGAAAAATAAAGAAGTCAATGCACTAATAAGCAGATTGTCACTGTGGGCAACTGGGTAGAGCTCAGTCATGCTGGGGACACTTGAGAGATTGCATAGAAAAAGCCTCAGGTATTCCACCTGAGGGGTGAGGAAGTCAAGATATGTATGCATCAACTCTCCTCCATCATTGGCTGAAAACTGCCATTGGGAGATGGGCCAGTACCTGGGTGGTGCTTCCAGCCTGCCTTGGGCATGGGGTTAACATGTTCCTTCGGTCACAGAACATCCACAGGCAGAGAATCACAAGTGCTTGCAGTAAAATCCTGTCAGCATATGCAGAAATGGGGAGTAACAAGGGACTATGGCAGCAGCTGCTATATTCAAAAGACTAAATTAGTTGCTTCTCTCCTGTGTGTCTTTAGTACTTTCTTTATATGTCTGTCACTACATTGACTACTTATCTGTTTCTAATGCAAACTTTTGCTCCTTAAGGCAGAAGGTATTTTCTATTCTTTAATCCCCACTAATAGGCCACAGAAATCCTTAATAAATGTAAGATATTAAATGGATATTTATTAACTCTACCAGACACAACTTCTTCCCTTTTTATTAACAATAATTTGATATATTCTATTTACCACCCTGAAATAAGGATACAACGTAACCTACTGTGATGGGCTAAATTGTTCTCTCAATATTTGTATGGTACAACCTGACTGCCAATGTGACTGTATTGGGGGATAGTGTCTTAAATTAGATCATAAGGTGTGGCTCTAATTTGATAGAACTTTGGCGTTATAAGAAGAGACCTCCTTCTCCTCTATTTACCTCTCTCTCTCTGTCCCCCCGCTCTCTGTCCCCCACCCCCCCCCCTTTCTCTCTGTGAGGACACAATGAGAATCTGGCAATCAGGAAGAGAGCCCTTACCAGAACTGGACAATGCTGGCATTCTCATATCAGATATTCAGACTCTGGAACTGTTACAAAACAAGTTTCTGTTGTTACACCACACAGACTATGGTATTTGGTTATGGCAGCCTACTTGCCCACATTATTAATACTATGTCTTAATTCTAATAAAAAAGAAATACTAAGCAACTAATATATAATAAAATAATATGAATTTCATTATGTAAAAGATCAGTAATGAGTACACCAGAAGGTATAATGAGATAAAGTACTTATACCTACTTATAAAAACTTATTTAGCTTTAAGAGAAAAAAGAAAACATTCATCTGAATATTGTTGCCATTTAAAAATATTTGTTAATGGAAATATGGGCTAATACATAGACCCAATGTATATATCGTAGACTCAGTGTGAACACAGTAACAAATATACAGAATAACAGGGAGTGTTATATTTAGAAGTTAAATTTTATGAGATTGTTGTGACTTATGGCATGCTTTTGTGAAGAAATGAAATAAAAGATTTAATTTCATTAAGAAATGAAATCTTAATTCACAGTGAAATTACTTTTTTCATTGATTAACATTATGACATTTTTAAAAAGTTCTTTGTAATTAAAATGGAGCGAAATATGTTTATATTTGTGTTTATTTGTAACTCTATATAGAGAGCTAGAATCTATGGTCAGTCATATAGAGACTATTCATTAGGATAAATCTCCCATAGGATATTTGGTAGTTCCCAGATATGGAACAGTTCTCTGATATACAGGATAGGCTGTTCATCCCTAGAGGATCCCTTAATCATTGTGAGAGCCAAAGCATACCTAAAATTCGAAAACACCTCTTTAAAAGTGGTACTGCCTCATCGAGAACTGCTGTGTTCAATGTTTGTTAAGTGCATCTGCTTCTTCAAAAAGTAGAACCTCAGTTTTGGGGTAGTTGTGAATAGGTAAAATTTCAAGAGATTCAAATAGTCTAGGAATATAAAAAGTAGAAATTAACCAATGTATTCAAAATCACCTCCTCACTATAAAGATTGATGCTTTGAAAATATGGGTTTAAAAACTTGGATATTTATTAGGATATTTAAAAACATCTTCAAGAAGAAAATGTGATGAAAGTGACCTTTTCAGTTCAGCATTTTGATAATGGCTTAGAAAAATATATAGGTGTCATGCTTATGAGATACAGAAATAACACAATGTTGAGAAGAATAAGTAATGTGATGTGTCACACCCATCATAAAACAAGATAAAGCAAATATGATGAAATTCAAACTCAGGCCTTAGAATATGATTGCATCAATATAGAATGAAGACATAGGCTCATTTATACACAGTACCTTATTACTATCTTAAGAAGTAAAGCATCACTGGTTTCACCTATGTCCATGTAATTTTTGTTTGTTTTTTTGTTTTGTTTTGTTTTGTTTTGTTTTTTCTGTGAGACAGAGTCTTGCTCTGTAGCCAGGCTGGAGTGCAATGGCATGATCTCAGCCCACTGCAGCCTGTGTGTCCTGGGTTCAAGTGATTCTCCTGTCTCAGTCTCTTGAGTGGATGGGACTACAGGTGTGTGCCACCATGCCCAGCTAATTTTTGTATTTTTAGTAGAGATGGGTTTTCACCATGTTGGCCAAGATGGTCTCAGTCTCCTGATCTCGTGATCCACTCACCTTGGCTTCCCAAAGTGCTGGGATTATAGGCGTGAGCCACCATGCCCAGCCCCATGTAATCTTTAATTACAATAGATGTAATCTTTAACTACAATATCCAAAACAGGCAAAGTTATCTTGTCTTAGACGTGTCTATGGTAATGACCTTAATTCTGAGTGCTCTACTTTAAGAGGAGAATTTGTCAACCCAAGGGTTTTAGAAAATACAAGGATAATAAAATTCTAACTTAAAGAAATGAAGGACAGGATAGGAGATTTTGAGGGGAGAAGAAAATACTTAGGGAAGACATAGTATACATATGTAAGTAAATTGAGACTCAGAGAGATTAAATAACTTGTCCAAAGTACCAAAACTAAAACTAATTGACATTTATCAAATAGTCATTGCCAGGCGAGATGATACATAATTTGCAATGTTCACAATCAGCATATGTGTTGGTTGTAATATAAACTGCTATAAATTAACCCCAAAATTTTAGTAGCTTAACACAATAATAGTTTATTCCATATATTTAACTACTCAATCTTTGATCCTGTTAAATGATATGCTTTATTTCATGTGGGTATTCTAGAACCCAGGCTTCCTGCATCTTGTGGGTATTTTATCACCTAAAGTGTGTATAGTATCACAACTGCCTCTTAACAGCTGCCTAGAACATGAGTTCTTCTTCTTCCATTAGCCAGAATAACTCATAAGACCAAACTTTAAAGCAAGAGAGGTGGTGGGGAGATACGAAGAAAGTCAGAAATGGCCTGGGAAATACAGGCCCCATATGGGTGGTTGTCTCCCAAAGAGTCCTGGCTAGGAAACAGAGAATAAATTTGGAGTTTGATGACTAACTGTATTAGTCAATTTTCACACTGCTATAAAGAAATAACCAAGACTTGTTAATATACTTAAAAAAGGGGTTTACTTGATTCACAGTTCTGCAGGGCTGGGGAAGACTCAAGAAACTTACAGTCATGGTAGAAGGAAAAGAGGCATGTCTTCCATGGTGGCAGGCCAGAGAGAGAGAGAGTGTGTGTGTGTATGAAAGAAGCAAAGGGGGAAGAGCCCGTTATAAAACCATCAGATCTCATGAGAACTCATTCACTGTCACGAGAATGGCATGGGGGAAATGGCTCCCATGCCGCAATCACTTCCTACCAGGTCCTGTCCTTGACACATGAGAATTAAGGGGATTACAATTGAAGAATGAGATTTGGGTGGGGACACATAGCCAAATCATATCACTAAACTCAGTAGCAAAAAGCAAGATGCATTTTTCTCTCCTTATTTGATAATTAAGAAGACCAAAGGTCATGAAGATTCAAAGCACTTTCTTTTGGATTCATGACCTTTAAGTGGCTGCTCAATTTTTATCTAGTTTTAAAGCCTAGGTATGTTACACCACACGAAACCATCTTCAGTGAGCAACAGTTGTTTCTACTCTTTCTTTGTTCTCTTTCCCAAATGAGGTCAATCTTCCTATTTTTACCGGATTTTTTAGATCAGCCAGTGGACTCTTAGCTGGTTCTAACTTTCTTGAAGCAAGAGTTACATGTTATTTCTAAAAAAATTCTTTGGTGTGACACCAATCATTTTTCTATTGAAATATATACATACATACACATAGACATATACACTGACACATAGACTTGCAAGCTCCTTCACTGACCTTTTCTCACTCATGCATTTTTCTCCTCTGGGGGATTAAATCACTCTTGGCTCCACCTCTCTGGTATTTAAATTAGTCTGCATAAAATACTTAAGTCACTTATCTTCCAGGCTTTGCGCAATCTCCTTAGCAACCTCCTTAGCAACAGACTTCTTTAAAAAGGAATCTCAAAAAAGTTGCACAGGACCATATTCGTTGTAATTGTACTAAAAATTGGAAAAAATAAAATAGAAACTCTCATAACAACTTACACTGACTTCCCTCTCATTTGTTTTTTCAACAACCCTTTGATCTGTTGACCTGTCTAGTATTGTTCCTTCTTCACCTGGCTGTCAGAGTGAGCTCCAAACACAAATCAGTTTGTATCATTTTCCTACTAAAATCTCTCTGCAGTATTTTCTGCTTCCCTTCTGATGATACAAACCAAATTTTGACTAGAGCCTACAAAACCAGCCCCAGCTGTCCCTCAGACTTCACTGTCTCTGCCCTCCTTTTCTCCAACTATTCTATCTTGCTGTTACTCATTTCTCTCTTCAAGACCTTCACATTTGCTATTTTCTCTCTGCCTGGGCTGTGCTACCCCCACATTTTTATATGATTCATTCCTTCTCATACTCAGCAAGGTACCTTCTCACACTCATGGACCACCTTAATTAATCTGCATTATTTTTTAATAGAATTTGACCCCATTTAAAAATACTAACTTTACTTGTTTATGCATTTACTTTGCATGTAATTTCCATGAGGGGAGGGATTTTGCCTTCACTGCCTTATTCCCAATTTGATACAGGTTTGGTTTGAATAAATTAAATAACAAGCATCAATATTTGTTTAGTGCCTTTCATGTATCAGACTTCCTTGAGCAATTTGTTGTTAAGGGTATTGATAAAATGTCTGGTATATATAGAAGCCAGGACCTGATGTCACACCCATCCTGGAAACAAGAGTTTGTGTATCAGAGATATCCTACTCCAGATTTAGTTCCAGAGCTGAATTAGTATTCTGGGAGACAAGCAAACCTGACCGTAATTAGTCTGCTGAGGTAGGAAAGATGCTATCTATGTAGTTTTGCTCCCTGCATTCATTTGCCTTCAAGATCATGCATAAAACATGCTTGCTTTAACTTTGGGCAAAGTTCAGCATACTAGAGTTGAAGGGAAATTCATCTTTCAGACAGGTGGTATCTGAGATTCTAAAACTGAGCACAGGTGGCAAAAGAGGTTTGCTTAAGAGGAGAGGAAAGATTCCTTAGTGTTTTTTATGCCTGTCCCTCCCGATCCTTTCTCAGAAACGGTGCTTGTTAAAAAAAAAATGTGTAAGTTGGTGCTTTATGGATGATGCAGATTATTCCAGAGGAAATAAATGCAGTGTGTAAGTTAATCAAAAGCATTTTCCCCACACTGACTTTGCTTTCTTAGCTCTTTAATTAGCTATTCAAGAGCAGCACTCCTGCACGTGTCTAAAAATAGAAGCCCAGTCAGGAAATAAGTAAAACAACCCGTTTTCTCTTTATTTCAATAGTGGTTAAGAGTTGCACATTAGTGTCACAAAACTGATAAGTTTATAACATTTTGTTGAAAAATTGTGCATCTGTAATAGAAAAGATGTGTAGAGGCTTTACTCATTTTAAACGCATAGTATTACATTAATTTTCCCTAGAACTTTGTAGCTTGCAAAGCACTTTACTATAAATAATACAACTTTTCTTTTCTGGATACAAATAGGTTATATTAACATTGAAACCAATCCTGGGGGCATCTTGCTCCCGTTTGTGCATGTGCTGGCCATGCTTCTCATCTCTGTGTTTTATAAAGCCGAGAGATGATGTTTGATCTTGTCTCAAAACATTATGTGGCAGGTACTGTTATCCCAAAATGTCCATTGCTTTCTTTCTATTCTGTTCCGGTTTGTTTTCTTCATGTTGTCCATCCTCCAAACTACTTTGAAAATGCCTCATAGGGCCTCTAACAATGCTAAAATGACAGTACTAATGTCCATGCTGACCCTTGTGCTAGAGAGATGCTGTGTTCCCCAGGGAGGTGGAGAGAATGCTTAGCTTTAACCAGTTTTATGCTACACTTTCCTCCCTTTTTCTTCTACATAACTGAACAGCTATCACCAAGTACAGATTTTTTTGAGTAGGCACCCCCATCGACTCACAAGGCACACTCAGAGAAACCCTAGCACTGGGCCCAGTTTAGGCTCAAGTGTGAATCTGCTATACATTATTTTATGAGGTTTTCATAACAACCCTTTGAGACAGTTGGGGAAAGTCATTATTTATGCCATTTAATATATTGGAAACTAAAATACAAGGTAGTAGATTTAAAAAAATTTAAAAACAATCATTAAGAATTATCTAGTTAAACTGGGGGATCAGATACATTTCTATTTGTCTTAACCTGGATCTTTTCTGTTCTTTCTTTGTCTAAGCAGTAGACAGCTCTGTGGCGTAAAGGTGTCTAATTGCCCCTAAATGAGAAGAGATGTCCAGGCAGAGGTGCATTTCATGTGAGTGGAGGTTTAGAAGCAGACAGAGACTGACTGCTGGTACACTGGAGTGATCAGATACCAGGTGGGGAATATGAACTAGATAATCTCTGATGCCATCCTAATCCTTTTTTTTTTTTTTTTTTGGTCTGTAATCCCACAGCTAAATCAAAAACCAAACAAACGACAATGTGGTTCTGCTGAAGGGAAGAGAAGGCTCTGTGCTTTTATTAAAAGTGAGGGGCACTAGGAGGAATATACAAAGCAAAGTGGTTGATGATATCTCAGAAAAGGCAGAGGGAATGGCTTTTCAGCTTAGGAAAGGGCAGGGTGGAGAGAAGCAGCTTGTGGATTGCTAACTTGATCCTAATGCAAGGGCAGAGAAGCATGGACCTGACTGTAAGTCTTCCCGGGCTGCAGAAATTTGAAGATGAAATAACAAAACAGTGTAAGGAGGGGACTTCCAAGTGCAGCTGCAAGAGTTGAGTGGGAGCAAAGTGTTTATTTAGAGGCAGCTCCGCCCGCCATAGGAGTCTCAGAACACTCTCCTATTTAATTTTAGCTCCCTGTCCATGTCTAGGGGCAGCATCACCTAGCAGACGCCAGAGCAATAGCAGTGGTAATGGAGCAAAACTCTTTGATACATAACAGCCAGTCAGGGGAATTCAGCCTCACAGGAAAGAAGAAAGACAAATGACAATTGTGACACATCCAGAAATCCTCTTTTCTAAGGCCTTCATTTTGAATAAACATGAATCAAAAAGTCCTGGGGCAAGGAATCATGACCTGACCAGTGACACAGGTTGGGAGTCTGGAAGAAGTACCTGTTACTCAATATTAAGCTTTCTATAGTTAATTGGCATTTTCCCACAGTTTCCTGTTCATTCATTTTTCTACAGGGTTCCCAGCATCTAGGCTTTCAGTACACTTGATTCCTCTCACACACGGGGACTTGTCCGTGTGTGTGTGTGTGTGTGTGTGTATGTTGGTCATGTTAAAGAAAAAAAGTATTCAATATTCCTTTCATAAGCAATACTGTATTTCAATAAGAAACACTTTAGGACTATTTCAGCAGGTTTTAAACTATCTCAATAGAGAGAGAGAGAGAGAGAGAGAGAGAGAGAGAAACCTTCAAAGATAGATAGAGAACTGGGGATTTATAGCCAAGAAGCAAGGGGCGGGGGACAGTGGATGAAGAATTGTTTAGAGAAGATATCAATGTGATGGAAAATTCTTGCGAAGTCAATTTAATGAAACCAATGTTTGAGGATGCGGAATTTGATCAAATGTTGAGGATGATCAGTTATAAAAGGTAGGGGAATTGCTCTAAAGTGACTTAGCAGGATTCTTGCTAAAACTGGAATAAGTAAGCCAAAGATAAGGCCCAAGGATGAGGCTTATTTGAAAACAGGGCTCAGAAGAACCCATCTACAATCTCGCAGGGGACAGTGTCTTGGTCAGTGGAAGGCAGTAGGCTTGTCATGGAACCATATTTTCTTCTGAAATGACCTGTGTTTCTTAGCTTTGGCCTATGAACTGTGAACTTTCATACTGCTAAATCCTTAACCATTAGGACATGATACTCCACCTGACAACTCATATGGATGCCTTTATCTCATTTATCTCAGCAGTGGAAACCGTGTTGTAATAAACAACACTCTACTGAATGGTGTAAAATTTATTTTGAAATCTTTATTTTTAAAAAATGAGCTCAGACAACTTTAATAATCTAAAATCTGAGTGAAGCCCACATCAGAAAATAAAAGCAGTTTTTCTTTACAGTTGGGTAAATGGAGACAGTTAAAATGTGTTTCTTCTGGTAACAGCAAATGTAACAGAGCTGGGAAGATAATTCCCACTCTGATTCCTAGGTCCCTGTTCTCATCAATAAAGTGCAGTCAACACCCTGCTCTCTTGCTCTGATTGCTGTATTTACATGCCCCAATTCTCCCATTAAATCTAAATTGTATTTGTATTTAAACGTAAATTGCACTTAGCTTCTCCAGCAGAAGCTTTAATTTTTATAGCATGTTTAAGAGTTCTGAGGGGAAGTTATTAAAATTTTGTCTTGAGAGCTAAGGTGAAAAGGTAGTGCAAAAGTTAAATGACTGATCACAGGACATATGCAGACCACTATTGCCAGGGTGGACTATGCTATTCCTTCTACTTTTGTGAATGTTTGCAAATTTTCAAAGCAAAGCATTTAAAATAACAATAAAAATCAAATCATGACAAATAAAAGAAAAAATGAGTATCCATTTGCCCACTAAACTTACTTTCTAATATAATACCTTAATAGCTAATTATCTTTATCTAAGTCCTATGTTTTCCAAAGCCCATTCACCTCTAGCATAGGTTTGCATGCAAATAATGACTATGATGTGTTGAATAGCTTCAGGAAAAATAGTAAAGGTTTGAACATACACATTGTCTTGGTATATATGTGCTAACTATTAACATCAATACACTCTTGGTTCCTGACTACACATGAGATCCCTAAGGTGAAAGACACTGGATGTAAAATTGAAAGGAAGTGAACTCGATGAAAGTTCCCAGTAATTCAGAATATTCCTGTGTGACAAGGAAACTGAAAATTCTACCAATATTTTCCAACATTTCTGTTCAATGGAAAATGTGGGTAAAGAATAATGTAAAGCTCAGATTTTAACCCAAAGAAACAAATAAGACTTTATAGAGTTTACCAAGAGTTGGTAAGTGGAACTCTTAATTAGAATAGAGCTAAGAAAGAGTAGAATTTGTGCAAAATATAGAAGGGAAAATTGGGAAAATCTTTTATGTGACTACATATGCTATACAAGATAAAGTATTTTAAGAAATTTAAGAAGGGGAATGACATAATTAATTTGCATATTCTTAAAACAGGATGGCATGTGATTAGAGGGGAAAAAACAAGAGTCAAAAACCAATTTGGTGATTTTACAGAAATATAGATAAGAAATAATGGATGTCTAAACGAATACAGTTCTATGGTCAAAAGAAAGGGTCATATTTAAGGAATAACAAAGAGGTGAAATTAATAGTATATATGAGACTTCAAGCATCTGCTTTAGAAATTTGGGTAGATGATGGTTTAATTTCCCAGTATGGAAATCTGGGAAGAAAATTTCTCACAAATCTGTTGAGAAAATGTTCAGATTTGAAAATTTTGCTATGAAGTGTTTATGGGACATTTAATTTAAGATGACCAGCAGTCAATGGAGAAATCACACATGGAGCTCAATCAAGATGTCTACAGAGAGATACTTATGGTATCCAGGTTATGGAGATAAAACTGGAAAGACTAATCCAAGTAGAAAGAGATCTATAGATTGAATCTTAGAAATGCCACATGAAATTAATTAATAACAACTCTGAGATTGGCATTTTAAAGCACTAAACATAGTACTGAAATATATCTTAATATATTTTATTATGTTTAAATATATTTAATGTATTAAAAAATATGTATACATACACACACACACATATATATTCATATATAAAACACTTTGGAGCCCAGAAAAAGAAATATTCTGTTCTGAACTATTTTCTAGTAAAGTGAAAAAGTTTTCCTTAATCTTGGAGGATGTCTTCTGAAAGAGGAAGTAGATTTAGCCTATATAGTCAAAGGCATAATCAAGAACAGTTAAATAAGAAAGAACTTTCTAATAAATTGAACTGTGTCAAATAAGGTAATCTGGTCAGGCAGAAGCAAATTTTCAGACACTAAAGCTATGTCTGACACACAGAAGGCACACAATAAACATTTGTTAAATGAATAAGACTGATCATTTTGCTGAGAGTTGTAAATGATAGCATATTTAATGAGAAGCTCTTTAAAATGTCCCCTAAAATTGATTTCTGTTTAGTCTTATGACTCTAAGATTCTACACTGGGTAATTCTCTGGTCCATTTTTTGAGATCATTAAACGTAAAGGATCACCTAAAGATAAGATTTCCCTGAGATAGCTGCATAAAATTATCACCCTTTCAGAGAAAAGGGTGCTCTGAATGTGTTTGAGCCTACTTAGTCGTATATAACCTAAAAATCCAATGAGACATTTGCATAGAATTAACACTTGACCAAGATATTTACTTTGAACATCGTTCCTTAAATTTTTAAGATTTTGTTCTATTTCCATTTCAATTTCTCCTTTACCATTGTGCTATCCATCTATAATTATAGAGCTGAAAATGGTCAGAAAGATCATTGATTAATCCATCTCCCTGGATTCAAGCAGAATAACAATTAGATAATTTTGGATTAATGAAGTCATAAAATTGTCATAATAACAATTTCATGACACTATTTTCATAATTCAGTTGTTTTATATTTAGAAGTGTGAAGTACACAGGAACATGTACTTTATTTATTCCACGACCTTTCTCCTAACCCCTCTAGCTTTATTATTTTTTAAAAGGTTTTTGCTTTTAGATAGAACTTGAAACATATGTACACAATAACTCCTAATATTAACCTGTATGTATCATTTTAAAATTGTTTTTGTTTTTCTTACTTTTTTCTAATTGTTATCCAATGTGTTTTTTCATGTTATAATTCTATATGAACAGTATATTCATATTTTAAATTTTATAATTTTTTTCTTTATTAAGTCTTCAGTGGCTTTGCAATGCTTCTGAATTAGGATGATGTTTATTATTCTCAAAACATGTTTTCATATATTCAACCTCTCTGAGTTTCCTAAATCTTGGAATTAATATATAAACATGTTATTTTTATTTATTTCTTTTTTGACACAGAGTCTCACTCTGTTGCCCAAACTGGAGTGCAATGGCGCAATTTTGGCTCACTGCAACCTCCACCTCCCAGGTTCAAGTGATTCTCCTGCCTCAGCCTCCGAAGTAGCTGGAACTACAGGGGTGCACCACCACACCCAGCTAACTTTTTGTACTTTTAGTAGAGACTGGGTTTCATCACTTTGACCATGCTGGTCTTCAACTCCTGACCTTAGGTGATCCACCTGCCTAGGCATCCCAAAGTGCTAGGATTACAGGCATGAGCCACCTGGCCCAGACAAACATGCTATTTTTATTGTTATACAGAGCCCTGTTTACTTTTAAAGCATGGTGCCATTTTATGCTTCTGGATGCAATTAGCACCAAATATATAGATTTTTAAAGTTAACTAGAATAAAATTGAATTTTAACACCAAACACATGCTATTGTCATTTTAGGGCACAGTCTAAATTAGAAATTCTAGTGAGGAAAAAGTTAGCTTTTCTAAACAGATGAGTCAATAAAGAAGCACTAGCTTCTTCCATAATATTAATATTATAGCCAATATATATAAATCATTTTTCCTTTGAGTTCTAGGTGGTACCTTCTGGTTCAATATTGGACTGAATATACTGGTAGAAAAATAGAAATAGTATGTAACTCATTTGACTCTGTACAGCACAAAATATATAGAAGCTTCAACCCTATCATTTAGTTGGATGGTAGAGATGCATGACTTGTTCTGTTCATGTGGGCCTAAATATTGACTGAGAAGTTATTACCATGTATTTATTTTGTGCTTGGAACAACACACAAAGTCTGATTCCATCAATTATGAGTATAAAGATATCTGGCCAAATAAAGGAACTAAAGGGATAATCAGTCCAAGTTCAACTCAGCAGATATTTAACATGTATGTATCAAGCATTTGCTAGATATTATGTATGTGCAGGAAGAAAATTACTAAGTTAGTGCATTCCAAAGTGTTAGCTGTGGTTTAGATAGTGGTTTTAGGTAGTGTGTTGAGATGGTATTAAATGGCAGAGCATCATACAATAGGCAAGCTTTTTTTACTTCTCTTCAAAACTTCCTAATTATTATCAGGAAGAATATTTTAGCTTGATACTCCAATACCTTAAGCACCTCTCTAACACAAGTTTGTTTACAAAAGGGGGAGACATTATTCTAAGTATTTGAGATACACAACAATATCATTACAATTTAATAATTTTTTATTTTGTCATTTTATAATTTCTCTTTAATTAGAGCTAAGATACCATTTTCCTTTAGAATAAATATATTTAAACCAAAAAGAAAATAAGTTTAAAGAACACTAATGGGGGACTTCCACCAAGATGGCTGAATAGAAACAACTCCAGAGAGCAGTTCCAGTCAGAGCAACCCAGGAGGCGAGCGTTCTCCACATTCCCAACCAAGGTACCAGGTTCATTTCAATAGGACTGGTCGGACAGTGGGAATAGCCCAAAAAGGGTGAACAGAAGCAGGGAGCTAATCAAAGCAGGAGGAGGCACTGCCCCACCCAGGAAGTATATCTGTCCCAGAGGATCCGGGGCCATACCCACTGGGCACTCGGGTCCAGATATTGTGCTTCTCCCATGGCCTCTGCAACCCACAGCATAGGAGAACTCTGCCAGGCTGAAAAGTGTGAGCAAGTACCAACACAGATCTGAGAGACAGCTCCAGCCCACCTAGCACTGTCAGTTAGCAGCACACATCTGGATGGAAGTTTTGACTAACTGGCTGAGAACACTTGCAGGATGAAACTACCCATCCCCCAGAAGGGAAACAGGTGATACGGCTTGGCAGGTCCCACCCCTACAAAGTCCAGCAAACTGAAGCCCTCTCACTAGAGTTTTACAGCCGGCAGATCAGTTCGAACTTGATGTGGGTTGATTGAGCTTGGTGGGAGGAAGGATGCCCACCATTGGGAAGGCGGGCCTAACCTCACCTGTGTAAACAAAACCCGGAGGAAGACTACCCAGCAGCCAGGCTGAGCCCAAGGCAGCCCTGCAGCACCTCTGCAGGCAGACAAGCAACAAGCAGCTTCCTGACAACTGCATAACCAAAAAAATACCTCATACAGGAGAAATAGCTTCAACTTCAAAGAGAAAGGACGTCCACTCAAAGATCCTATCCAAAATCACCAATATTAAAGATCAAAGGTAGATAAATTCATGAAGATGGGAAGAAACCAGCGCAAAAAGAATGAACTTATCGAAGACCAGGATGCTTCTCCATCAAGGGACCACAACTCCTCACCAACAAGGGAGCAAAACTGGATGGAGAATAAATTTGATGAGTTGACAAAAGCAGGCTTCAGAAGGTGGGTAATAAAAAACTTCTCTGAGCTAAAGACACATATTTTAACCCAATGTAAAGAAACTAAAAATCTTGAAAAAAGGTTAGAAAAAATGCTAACTAGAATAAACAACTTAGAGAAGAACATAAATGACTTTATGGAGCTGAAAAACACAGCATGAGAAATTCACGAGGCATACACAAGTTTCAATAGCTGAATCGATCAAGCAGAAGAAAGGATATCAGAGATTGAAGATAAACTCAAAGAAATAAAATGATGAGGCAAGATTAGAGAAAAAAGAGTGAAAAAAATGAACTAAGCTTCCAAGAATATGGGATTATGTGAAAAGACCTAATCTATGCTTGATCAGCGTACCTGAATGTGACAGGGAGAATGAATCCAAACGGGAAAACACTCTTCAGGATATTATCCAGGAGAACTTCCCCAACCTAGTAAGGCAGGCCAAATCAAGGAAATACAGAAAAAACCACAATGATACTCATGAAGTAGAGCAACCCCAAGTCACATAATTGTCAGATTCACCAGAATTGAAAGGAAGGAAAAAATGCTAAAAGCAGCCAGAAAGATCAGGTCATCCACAAAGGGAAGCCCATCAGACATAGCAGATCTCTCAGCAGAAACTCTACAAGCCAGAAGAAAGCGAGGGCCAATATTCAACATCCGTAAGGAAAAGAACTTTCAACCAAGAATTTATATCCAGCCAAACTAAGCTTCATAAGTGAAGGAGAAATAAAATCCTTTATGGACAAGCAATTGCTGAGAGATTTCATCACCACCAGACCTGCCCTGCCCTATAGGAGGTCCTGAAGGAAGCACTAAACGTGTAAGAACCAGTACCAGTCACTGCAAAAACAGACCAAATGATAAAGACCAATGATGTAATAAAGAAATGGCATCAACTAACGGGCAAAACAACCAACCAGTAACAAAATGGCAGGATCAAGCTCAAACATAATAGCATTAACATTAAATGTAAATGGCCTAAATACCCCAATCAAAAGACATAGACTGGCAAACTGGATAAAAAGTCAAAACCCATCAGATTGCTGTATTCAGGAGACCCATCTCAAATGCAAAGACACATATAGACTCAAAATAAAGGGATGGAAGAAGATTTAGCAAGCAAATGGAGAGCCAAAAAAAGGAGGGGTTGCAATCATAGTCTCCAATAAAGTGGACTTTAAACCAACAAAGATCCAAAAGAGACAAAGAAGGACATTACATAATGATAAAAGAATCAATGAAGCAAGAAGAGCTAACTATCCTAAATATATATGAACCCAATGCAGGAGCACCCACATACATAAAGCAAGTTCTTAATGACCTAAAAAGAGAATTAGACTTCCACACAATAATAGTGGGAGACTTTAACATTCCACTGTCAATATTAGACAGATCAACAAAACAGAAAATCAACAAGGATATCCAGGACTTGAATGTAGACCTGGACTAAGTGGACCTAATAAACATCTACAGAACTCTCCACCCCAAATCCACAGAATATACATTCTTCTCAGCAGTACATCACACTTACTCTAAAACTGACCACATAATTGGAAGTAAATCACTCCTCAGCAAATGCAAAATAATGGAAATCATAACAAACAGCCTCTTAGACCACAGCACAACCAAATTAGAACTCAGAATTAAGAAACTCACTCAAAACCACACAACTACATGCAAACTGAACAACTTGCCCCTGAATAATGAATGGATAAACAATGAAATAAAGGCAGAAATAAAAATGTTCTTACAAACCAATAAGAATGAAGACACAATGTACCTGAATCTCTGGGACACATTTAAAGCAGTGTCTAGATGGAAATTTATAGCAATAAATGCCCACATGAGAAGTAAGGAAAGATCTAAAATTGACACTCTATCATCAAAATTGAAAGAGCTAGAGGAGCAAGATCAAAAAAACTCAAAAGCTAGCAGAAGACAAGAGATAACTAAGATCAGAGCAAAACTGAAGGAGATAGAGACACAAAATAACCCTTCAAAAAATCAATAAATCCTGGAGCTTGTTTTTTGAAAAGATCAACAAAATAGCCAGACTAATAGAAAAGAGAGAATAATTGAATAGATACAATAAAAAAAGATAAAGTGGAGATCACCACCAATTCCACAGAAATACAAACTACCATCAGAGAATACTACAAACAGCTCTATGCACATAAACCAGTAAATCTGGAAGAAATGGATAAATTCCTGTACACTTGCACCCTCCCAAGACTAAACCAGGAAGAAGTTGAAACTTTGAATAGACCAATAACAAGGGCTGAAGTTGAGGCAGAAATTAATAGTCTACCAACCAAAAAAAGTCCAGGTCTAGATGGGTTCACAGCCGAATTCTACCAGACATACAAAGAGGAACTGGTGCCAGGCCTTCTGAAATTATTCCAAACAATACAAAAAGAGGGAATCCTCCCTAACTCATTTTATGAGACTAACATTATCCTGATACCAAAACCTGGCAGAGACACAACAAAAAAGAAAACTTCAGGCCATTATCCATGATGAACATTGATGCAAAAATCTTCAATGAAATAGTGGCAAACCAAATGCAACAGCACATCAAAAAGCTTATATCCATCACAATCAAGTAGGCTTCATCCTGGGGATGCAAGACGGGTTCAACCTACACAAATCTATAAACATAATCCATCACATAAACAGAACAAAAGACAAAAACCACATTATTATCTTAATAGGTTCAGAGAAGGCCTTTGACAATATTTAACAGCCCTTTATGCTAAAAACTCTCAATAAACTAGGTATCAATGGAATGTATATCAAAATAATAAAAGCTATTTACGACAAACCCACAGCCAATATCATATTGAATGGGCAAATACTGGAAGCATTCCCTTTGAAAACTGGTACTAGACAAGGATGTTCTCTCTCACCACTCCTTTTCTGTATAATATTGGACTTCTAGCCAGAGCACTTAGGCAAGAAAAAGAAATAAAGTTTATTCAGTTAGGAAAACAGGAAGTCGAATTGTCTCTATTTGCAGGAGACATGATTGTATGTTTAGAAGAACTCATCATCTCAGCACAAAACCTCCTTAAGCTGATAAGCAACTTCAGCAAAGTCTCAGGATACAAAATCAATGTGCAGAAATCGCAAGCAATACACCAATAACAGACAGCCAAATCATGAGTGAACTCCCATTCACAATTGCTACAAAGAGAATAAAACACCTAGGAATGCCATTAACAAAGGATGTAAAAGACCTCTTCAAGGAGAACTACAAACTACTGCTCAAGGAAATAAGAAAGGACAAAAACAGATCAAAAAACATTCCATGCTCATGGTTAGGAAGAATCAATATCGTGAAAACAACCATAATGCCCAAAGTAATTTGCAAATTCAATGCTATCCCCATCAAGCTACCATCGCCTTTCTTTACAGAACTAGGAAAAACCACTTTAAAATTCATTTGGAACCAAAAGAGAGCCTGCATAGTTAAGACAATCCTAAGCAAACAGAACAAAGCTGTAGGAAACACACTACCAGACTTCAAATTATACTACAAGGCACAGGAATCAAAACAGCATGGTACTGGTACCAAAACAGAGATATAGACCAATGGAACGGAACAGAAGTCCCAGAAGCAGTGCCACACATCTACAACCATCTGATTTTTGACAAAACTGACAAAAACAAGAAATGGGGAAAGGATTCCCTGCTTAATAAATGGTGTTAGGAAAACTGGCTAGCCATGTGCAGAAAGCTGAAACTGGACCTGTTCCTTACATCTTACACTAAAATTAACTCTAAATGGATTAAAGATTTAAACATAAGATCTAACATAAGATTTAAACATAAAAACCCTAGAAGAAAACTTAGGTAATATCATTCAGGACACAGGCATAGAAAAGGACTTCATGACTAAAACACCAAAAGTAATGGCAACAAAAGCCAAAATAGACAAATGGGATCTAATTAAACTTAAGAGTTTCTACACAGCAAAAGAAAGAATCATTAGGGTGAACTGGCAACCAACAGAATGGGAAAAAATTTTTGCAATCTACCCATCTGACAAAGGGCTAATATCCAGAATCTACAAAGAACTAAAGCAGATTTACAAGAAGAAAAACACACAACTCCATCAAAAAGTGGGTGAAGGATATGAACACTTTTCAAAAGAAGACATTTATGCATCCAACAAACATAGGAAAAAATGCTCATCATCACTGGTCATTAGAGAAACGCAAATCAAAACCACATTGAGATACCATCTCATGCCAGTTAGAATGGTGTTCATTAAAAAACCTGGAGACAACAGATGCTGGAAAGGATGTGGAGAAAAAGGTACACTTTCACACTGTTGGTGGGAGTGTAAATTAGTTCAACCATTATGGAAGACAGTGTGGTGATTCCTCAAGGATCTAGAAATAGAAATTCCATTTGACCCAGGAATCCCATTACTGGGTATATATCCAAAGGATTATAAATCGTTCTACTATAAGGATACATGCCCATGAATGTTCATTGCAGCACTGTTTACAATAGCAAAGACCTGGAACCAACCCAAATGCCCATCAATGATAGACTAGACAAAGAAAATGTGGCACATATACACCATGGAATACTATGCAGCCATAAAAAATGATGAGTTCCTGCCTTTTGTAGGGACATGGATGAAGCTGGAAACCATCATTTTCAGCAAACTGACACAAGAACAGAAAACCAAACACCACATGTTCTCACTCATAGGCAGGTGTTGAACAATGAGAACACATGGGCATAGGGAGGTGAACATCACACACTGGGGTAGGTTTGGGAGTGGGGAGCTAGGGGAGAGACAGTGGGAGCAGGGAGACTGGGGAGGGAAAACACTGGGAGAAATGCCTAACATAGGCGACGGGGGAACAGAGACTGCAAATCACTGTGGCGTATGTGTACCTATGCAATAACCCTGCAGGATGTGCACATGTACCCCAGAGCTAAAAGTACAATTTAAAAAAAAGAAGAATATTAACAATACAAGTGACACTCTGTTATAGAAAACCTGTGGATTGTTACACAATGCATGAAGCTGGTAAGCACTGCACAATTGTATTCTTGGCTCTTGAGAAGTATTCATGGGACAAACTCCTGTTCCTGAGTGATTTTTTCATTAGACTTCAAATCTAAGTGCTGTGTTTTATACTACTGGCAATATAAGGACAAAGATCACCAGCATTCTGGAAGCCTATGCTGTTTTAAAAATGAGATGTAAGTGGTAGAGAGGATTTATATGAAAAGACAAAACTTTTTTAAAAAGAAATAGTTGAGAGCCACATCTGCCTCAAATGCATTTTTTATCAAACAATATTTGGATGGGGAGAAAATATGGTAAAAAAGGAAGAAATAAAGAAAGGGAGGAAAAAATGAAAAAAGAATGAGCAAATTCTATTATCTAGAATGGATGGCTTTGCTTCTATTATCCCTGAATGTAGAGCTGTGAATTTAACCTAGATTTTAGTCCAAAAATATTTAACATGAATATTTTCTTTTCTTAGATTGTAAGATAACTACAATAACTCTTGGTCAAAAGTTGTTTCTTCCTTAGTATCCATTTTAACTATAGTTTTTTCTTTTGGTTAAATAAAAAGCATTTTCTCTGAAGTAAGTACTGTCTATATGATATGGCAAGCATATATACATGGCAGTCTCAAAATGCTTTAATCAGTTTTTTTGTCTAGGGGATTATTTTTGTTTTCAGCTCCGAAATGCCAAGAGAAAAGAAATGTAATGCATTTTTTAAAAAATCTAGATGATTTTGCTTTTGATTTGAGTTCTGGGCACTTATCTTATTCTTGTACTGCAATTAGAATCAAGCAAATCATTAAGCATTTCTAAGAGGAAATCCTATGTGAATTTAAACAACTTATATTTTTACTTCATTTTTTCTGATGTTAAATCACTACACCACACATTAAAAACGCAGATCTCAGTCAAAGGTTTATCTAACAAATTTCTTTATACACCTTTTTCATTGAGATAAAAATGCAACATTTATTTTTCCCCCTCAGGTAGCTGATTTCTGAATCCCCTGTGATTATGAAAGTAAAAAAGAAGGAAGTAGAGGTAGGAAGGGGAAAAGAGAGAGAAAGGAAAGGAAGGGAAGGGCCTTTTACTTAGATTCTTAAAGCCACAAATAGATAATGTTTTGAAGGCAAGGGTTCAATGCTGAGAGAAAAATAATCAAAGAGTGGATAAAATCTTGCACAAACATAGAAAAACTAGGTAGAATGTTTTTCTGCCATGTTCTGGGAAACTTACAACATGGAACATCATTTCTCTCTATTATGTTTGTTGTTTAAAAGTTTCTTATTTCCCTCTTAATATTTTAGCAGATTCATAAAAATTATTCTTACCAACACTGAATCATGCAGTTCATAAGAGTACTAGCATTGCATAAACACTGATATTTCATTGAGGACAGGTACCAGGATTTCTCAAATTTATATCTTAATGCTTAGTAAAGTGGCTGAAATGTAATAGACACGTCATAAAGTATTGGACAAAAAATACATAAATGATTAAATGATGGTAAATGAGGAAGGTCAAATTTAAAACAACAAAATGAAACAATACACCAGCCTGAGTATCTAATTTAGTTGAAAATCACAAATGTTTGCTGTGTGACTGCAAACATTTAGTTTGCAATTAACAGACTGAATTAAATTCTGTAAATTACAGGAAATTAGTAAGCGTCTGATCTTCAAAGAACAGTTATAGTATCAGCCACATATTCTGTCATGGTGTTTTTAAGTAATCAGCATCAAGTTTTGGTTAATTGATATAACTGTGACATTATGTATTGAATATTAAGAATGCCATGACTAATCTCACTAATTAGTTTTCTGGCCTTTTGTCCATTTCACAGAAACTCAGAGGAAAGTCTTTATGTGTAAAACTTTGTGCCAGGAAGATATAGCAGTCATTCACTGAAACTAAAGAAGCCTTAATAATTTTAAGGTTTGAAGTAATTTCATTTTAGTTTGAAAATGATTAATTTTTCAGTCCCTGACCATTGAAGAAACCAGGTGTTGAGATGGTCAGTGAGGACAATGAGCCCAACTTAAAGTAACAATCAAGCCTGTATTCACTGACTGTAGCATGGCAATCAAGAGGCAAAACTAGCACTGCTCACTAGCACTTTTTTTTTTTTTTTCTTGTGGAACAGCACCAAGTAAGGGTAGGTGGATCAATGAAGACAAGGAGGAGGTCAGGGGATGGGAGTCTTACTGTCCAAGAGACCTGAATAAAAGGCTCCTGCCTTCTAAAGGAACCAGTGGTCCAGGGATGGAAGGAAGGAGTGGGAAAGTACTGAGCTGAAGTGGAGAAAAATACCTCAGCCAAGGCCCCCAGAGAAGGAATGAAAGCACTTAGGCTAGAATACAGATAGGTACATGAGCATGGCTGACCCTGGTAGTGGCTTGAATCCTTGACTGACACTCCCTTCAGAAAACTGCAGTACACCAAGACTTGTATAGCATGGGTAATTGCCTTCCATGAGTCCTGCCAGGCAAGAATTTATGGCTGCCTATATTTGAGCTGGAAATATCACATGTAGTGCTATTGGCCTGGAGCCATAGTGCAAACTGATTGACCATTGTCCCTGAGCTCTTCAGCACTGGAGATTATGTTAAGGCATCTACATCGACCTCTTCTGTTAGTGTCATCCTGACTGGAGTTCTTTAGCATTTGACTCAAAAATATTATTTCTTTGTAAGCACTCAGTATCTTTCAGATACTTGGCCTAATAGTCAATTACCCTCTTTTTCTGTTAATCTTAATTTTTACTTCATATTGGCCATCTGGCACAAGTAACAGAATAAAATACTGTCCCTGAGTTCCTTCAGTCTGTCTAAAATCAAAATAACTTGTCATCTCTTGCCTTCCTTCCTTCTTGACCACAAAAATTCTTTTCCATCCATATTTACATTTTTAAATACTATTCTCTTAAATTATTAAATGAGTCTTCTCATCGGTAAATGTGACTTTTTTTTTTTTTTTTTTTTGCCAGTCCAGATACCTGAATTTTGTTACTTCAACTGCTGATATACTTCCTTGCTTTGACACACCCATCTCTTGGTATTTAAGTAGCAAGCCCTGCATTATCTTCACATTTTGCTTTCTTTACTCTGTTCCTACTTCTGGGCTACAGTGTTAGCTGTAGCCATCAAGCTTGGCTTACTAGACACTTATGCTCTCCAACCACAACTTGGCTGAGGACACTTCCTTGGCAATGCTCTTCTTCATCCCGCATTGGATTTCTGGCTCCCTCTCTTCAGTGGCAGATCTAGGCTTTGGCCTTCCATTCCTTTTCTTTTACCCACCTCTCCTTATGATGACAACTTTTTCTATTCCTTCAGTGAGATGTGAACTCTCCATCCTCCTGCTTAGTACCTCTGTGTTTATCTTTATTACTCCCTATAGAAAAGAAGATGATACTCTTTTTTTCTCTGAAAGTAATGCAATAGCTTCTGCAATATTGTGGTTTAGCATAATAGTTAAGAGCACAGGTTATTTTAGGGAAAATGTGAATTCACATACTAGATTTATACCTAAATTAAAAAATAATATGATGCAGTCTCAGAATGTGTATTTTCACTCAATGCCAAAATAAACCAGAAAAACACAAAAAAGAAGACAGACAAATATATGAAACACTTATTTTCAAGACACTAGAATTAGGTATAAAAGATGATAAGCCATAAAAGACAGAAAACAAATGAGGTAAGCCTTATAATTACTCAATCTTAGCAGCTTGAGAGAGTTTCTAGGCTGTAGCTCACAGGGAGAAGACTCAGGTAGAAATCAACAAACTTCCTTAGTTGAGAAGATGAGAAGCAAGATCAGGAAAACCAAAGTGACATGACAGAGTACCAGAGAGCTGCATGAAGGAAAAAAAAAAAAAAAACCTTGAGATTTTTAGAGGATATCTCTCAACTATTCAATTGTGCAGTGATCAGTGTGAGGGACTGGGCCTCTGTACTCATACAGGGTTGGGAACAGTGTCTCTTCCCACCATCTTAAATGGAGAAACTAATTTACAGGGTATTAGGTAGAGTAATCAAGAAGGTCTCTTTTCAAGCGTGAAAAATAATTAGCCCTAATTGGAGCACTGCTCAAGACCCACCTACCAAAGCATAAAATCCATACCTGAAAGAAATTGTTTTCAAGTAATTAAGAAACTTAAAACTAAATTAGTAAACACAACAAAGCTTAAAAATGGGAGGGCAAAAATATCCAGCATTCAACAAGGTAAAATTCAAAATGTATGGCATCCAATCAAATATTTTCAGGTATACTGTAAAAGCAGACAAACATGACTCACAATGAGAATAATTAATAAGGTAGATCCAAAACAGAAATCGATGTTAAAGAATTAGTAGACAAAGATGTTAAGTTAGTTACCATAACTATTCAGTATGTTCAAAAAAGTCAGAATCTGAATTATGAGGATAAAAACTACAATGACTAATTAAAAAATGTACTATACAATACACTAAATAAGTTTAAAGACAGATATAGCAGAAGAAAAATTTGTGAATTTGAAGACTTAACTAGAAAGTATCCAAACTGAAGCAAAAAGATAAAAGAAGACAAAAATAAATGAAAAGAACATTAATGAGCTGTGAAATAACTTTGAGAAACAATATGTGGCTAATCAGAGTCCCTGAGGTAAAAGGAGGAGAAATAAATCTGTGAATTCAAAAAACTCTGTGAACCTCAAACATAAAAACTATGAGAAAAACTAAGCTAAGGCACATTATGATTAAAATACTCAAAGCTTGTAACAAAGTAAAAAAAAAAAAAAAATTCAACCAGAGGGAAAACAAGATGAATTTCATGCAGAAGAACAAATTTAAGGATAATAGGAAATTTCCTTTTGACAGCAATACAAATGAGAAAAAAAGATAGCAAAGTCTTTAAAGTATGGAACAGCAACAAAAAAATCTGTCAATGTAGAATTCTATGCCCAGCGAAAATATATTTCAAACGTGAAGGCTAAATAACATAAACTCACTGTCAGACATACATATAAAAGCTGAAATACTTTATTGCAAGTTATTTCACACTACAAAAAAAAATTAAAAAGTCCAGGCAGAACGAAAATAAAACGGAGATGGAAATATGGATCAACATAAATGAATGAAGAGCACTAGAAATGATAACCATGTAGGTAAATATAATATTGTTTATTCTCTTTAAAAGATATTAAGAGCTTCTGCACAGCAAAAGAAACATCAGAGTGAGCAGGCAATCTATAGAATGGAAGACAATTTTTATAATCTATCCAAATCTGACAAAGGGCTAATATTCAGAATCTACAAAGAACTTAAACAAATTTACAAGAAAAAACAACTCCATCAAAAAGTAGACGAAGGATATGAACAGACTCTTCTCAAAAGAAGACATTTGGCTGGGCACGGTGGCTCATGCCTGTAATCCCAGCACTTTGGGAGGCCAAGGCAGGTGGATCACGAGGTCAAGAGATTGAGACCATCCTTGCCAACATGGTGAAACCCTGTCTCTCCTAAAAAATACAAAAATTAGCTGGGTGTGGTGGTGACCACCTGCAGTCTCAGCTACTCGGGAGGCTGAGGCAGGAGAATTGCTTAAACCTGGGAGGTGGAGGTTGCAGTGAGCCAAGATTGCACCACTGCACTCCAGCCTGGAGCCTGGCAACAGAGTGAGATATTGTCTCAAAAAAAAAAAAAAGACATTTATGCATCCAATAAACATATGAAAAAAACTCATCATCACTGGTCATTAGAGAAATGCAAATCAAAATCACAATGAGATACCATCTCATGCCAGTTTGAATGGCAATCATTAAAAAGTCAGGAAACAACAGATGCTGCAGAGGACGTGGAGAAATAGGAACACTTTTACACTGTTGGTGGGAGTGTATGTTAGTTCAACCATTGTGGAAGAGAGTGTGGCAATTCTTCAAGGATCTAGAATCAGAAATACCATTTGACTAGTAGTCCCATTACTGGGTATATACCCAAAGGATTATCAGTCATTCTGCTATAAAGATACCTGCACACATATGTTTACTGCAGCTCTGTTCACAATAACAAAGACTTGGAACCAACCCAAATGCCCATCAGTTATAGACTGGATAAAGAAAAAGTGGCACATATACACCATGGAATACTATGCAGCCATAAAAAAGGATGAGTTCATGTCCTTTGCAGGGACATGGATGAAGCTGGAAACCATCATTCTCAACAAACTAACACGGGAACCAAACAGAAAACGAAACACTACATGTTCTCACTCATAAATGGGAGTTGAACAATGAGAACACATGGACTTAGGGAGGGGAACATCACAAACTGAGCCTGCCTGGGGATGGGGGTCTATGGGAGGGATAGCATTAGGAGAAATACCTAATGTAGACGATGCATCGATGGATGCAGCAAACCACTGTGGCACATGCATACCTATGTAACAAACCTGCATGTTCTACACATGTATCCCAGCCACTTAAAGTATAACGAAAGATATTAGCTATCTAATCAAGCCAAATAACAGTACCTTATAGATTTTATTACAGATAGAACAGTAAAATGTAAGGTGTTAAGGCCAAGAGGGGAAAAACAAAAGTATAACAAGTGCTGACAAGGAGGTGGAGCAACAGGAACTCTCATTCATTGCTGGTAGAAATGCAGAGTGGTACAGCCACTGTGAAAGACATTTTGGCTGGCAGTTTTTAACAAAACTAAACATATCCTTACTATATGATCCAGCAATCACCTTTCTTTGTATTTACCCAAAGAAGCTGAAAACATAATCACACAAAAACTAGCATAAAAATGTTTATAGCATATTTATTTATAATTGCCAAAATGTGGAAGCAACCAAGATATCCTTCAATACGTGAATAGAGAAATAAATTTTGGTACATACAAAATATTATTCATCACTCAAAAAAAAGGCTGTTAAGCCATGAGAAAAGAGAGAAAACTTAAATGTATGTTATTAGGTGAAAGCAGGCAATTTGAAAAGGCAACATACTGTATGAATCTAAGTATATGACATTTGAGGAGAGGGAAAAAGATGGACACATTAAAACAATTCATGCTTGTCTAGAGGCTGAGGAAAACAAGGATGAACAAGTGGAGTATAGATTATTATTATTATTTTTTTTGAGGCAAAGTCTTGCTCTGTTGCCCAGTCTGGAGTACAGTGGCATGATCTTGGCTCACTGCAACCTCTGCCTCCCACATTCAAGTGATTCTCCTTCCTCAGCCTCCCAAGTAGCTGGGACTACAGGCATACACCACCACGCCAGGCTAATTTTTGTGTTTTTAGTAGAGACAGGGTTTTCCCATGTTGGTCAGGCTGGTCTCAAACTCCTGACCTCAGGTGATCCATCCACATTAGCATCTCAAAGTGCTGGGATTACAGGTGTGAGCCACCGTGCCCAGCCGAGAACATTTAGTGTGGTAAAGCTACTCTGTATGATATTATAAAAGTAGATACATGTCATTGTATATTTGTCCAGATCCACAGAGTTTCCAATACCAAGAGTAAAATCTAATGTAAACTATGGGCTTTGGGTGATAGTGAGGTGTCAGTAGAGGTTCATCAGTTCTAACTAATGAACCACTCTGGTGGGGGATGTTGATAATGGGGAAGGGTATACATACATGGGGACAGGAGGCACATGGGGAATTTGTAACTTCTGCTCAATTATGCTATGAACATAAAACTTCTCTAAAAATAAAGTCTATTTCTAAAAGTGTACTATTCTAAAACTCATACTATACATGAAGTAAAATAATATCACTTGGAGTTTTACTAAATAAGTTAAAGGTGTATGCAATAAACACTAATGCAACCACTAAAAAATAATATACAGATAATAAGACAATAATGAAAATAAAACAAATCATAAAAAATATTCAGTAACTCAACCAAAGACAAAAAAAAGAAAAGGAAACAAGAAAGGATGAAATAAATAGAAAATAAATAGCAAGATGGTAGTTTTAACTATCTCAAGTTAAGATCACTGTAAATGATCTAAATGCATCAATTTAAAGAT
Source organism: Sapajus apella (assembly GCF_009761245.1). NCBI lineage: Eukaryota > Metazoa > Chordata > Mammalia > Primates > Cebidae > Sapajus > Sapajus apella. The sequence goes on along the minus strand of NW_022436976.1, from coordinate 16,957,150 downwards.
AGAAATTGTTATATTAGATTTAAAAAGGCAAGCTTAACCATACACTGCTTCACTTCAAATTAAAATGTTCCACTGATAAAACTCAGATAATTGCTCTGTTAAATACTAGCAAACACTTAAGAAAAATAATTCCAGTTCAATACAATACTTTTCCAGAAAAATTGAAGAAGTAATACTTTAAAACTGATTGCATAAACAAGGCCAGCGATAGATGTTATTATTTCAGCACATATGGGGTATTTATAGATCTACCGAGATAATTAGAAAAGCTTTGAATTTTTCTTTCAAACCTTGTTGATTGTACATGCCTATAAGCTGTCAATACAATGCTGTCCCTTTAAATAATGGCCAATATCTTTCCTGTTAGTACTATAAACAGTAACCAAATAAATAGCCGGGAAAGAGACATATTTAAAAATGCATCATGAACAGGATGTCAGCTATGAGTCCATTAAATATCTATAATTTTAGAATTTTGATTTATTATTCACTGAGAAACATTTTAAAGGTTATTGTGGAAATAAAGTAATTTTGCTTGATAGAAATTTTGTATATCATTTCTTTAATGCAAGTTATTCCAATTACCATTTAGCTAATGAACCCTTCGAATTTCATTTGCATAATGGGTGCCAATTTTGACAAGAGGAATTTATCCTGCTGTGATAAAAGCATCATTGAACTCGCCAATGGAGTGATGATTATTTAGTTTTAAATCATCATGGACACACCATTGAACAGTAGCAATCACTGGTTTGTCATTCTGGGTTTCCTGAGCTCTCGCTTTCTTTCGGGTTACAGGACCTGGACTCAAAATCTGATTGACTACACTCAGCATTAAGGTTTATAACTAGCAATGAAGCTTTCATTTGAATGACATCTTCAGATGAACTGAACTCTCTGATCTTCAAACTACCCCTTTTTCAAATATAATGCCGTTTCTATATGCTATTATCTCTAGTTATAACTCTCTCAAACCTGTCTCTCTAGCTCCAACTTTGCCTGTGAACTCCAGAGCCATGTATTAAATTGCAAACTAGACATCCTTAGCTGGATGCCCTGTACTATGCTATGCTGTGTGCTAAGGACTTTCCATACGTCATGTCAACCTTATTATAGCCTTGTAAAGGTGATAATATCATCCTTATTTACACATGAGAAAAACCAAGATTACAGTAAATTCCCAATTTCACACAGCCGGTAGGAGGAGGATGTAGAAATCAAATGAAATTACTCTGAGTCCTAAGTCATTTTATACTGTCTTGTAATTTATATTACATCTTGGAACTAATTTGACTTAAAATTGAGCTCCTAGACAGGTAAGTGTTGTTGAAAATTATACCTTTGAAAATAAAAGTAACTTCACCCTCCTATACTCTTTATATTGATAGATAACACAGCATCCTTTTGGTAAAACAAAAATGTCAGGTTTATTCTCTGCTTTCCTCCAAGCCAATACTGGTAAACCATACCAACCTGTTTGCAAAGCTATATCTGGAGATTTTCCTTAAGTAGAATGTAGCCTGATTTCTTGGGCAATATATCAGTGGTTAGGAGAAGCAGAATACTAGACAAAACTATTCTAAAACTGATCACTCTCTCAGACCACAGCATACTTAACAATTAGTACAGATGCCCACCATACAACTACGGCAATTCAGAATGATTATACAGGTACAAAAAATTGACCCAGACCAACTAACTAGTATTTATTATCTTTATGTATCTTGTATATACACAACCAGATTCAGGTATTTTATAAAACTCATAGGTCTGTGAAATATCACTGAGTTTGATTATTATGGTAAGGAGTGAGAGTACAAAACCAAGCTCATATTTCTTGTCTCTTATTAAACTCTATGAAACCTAGTATCCTCCTGGAATTGCTGTGTGAATCAAATGTGATATGACACAATCAGTAATATCAATGTTTGCCATGTAACACAATAAAGCAGAGGTTCACTATTATTTTCATTGATTTAGATAAGTTAATTTAACAGTAATTTCCATCCACTACTGGATGGAAAGTTGCCTTTATTAGAGAACAGGGAAATATGTAACATAAGAAAAAAAAACTACATTTGAAAAAGAATTAAGAACTTTCCTAGAAATCAAAGCTCCAGTAGTCAGGGGAATTTCAGACATTTGACATTTATTAAGTACTGATAGTGTTCTAAAAGAGGTGTGCAAAATGCTTAATATGTTTTACTACATTTATTCCACAAGGATTTACTTAGTACCTAGAGTCTGCAAATTGTGTTTCAAGCATAATACTAGTTAAGAAGCCTGTGGTATCAATGCTATTTTGTCCTTTTTTCCATTTGTAAATAAACTTAACATTAGAACTTTTAAGTCACTTGTCCAAAATTTCACCCGTGTTAGTTAAAAGTTGAACCAGCATTTATTTCACTCCAAAGCACGTGTTTTCAAATCCTATACAATGCTGTCTTCTCTATTCCTGAATGTTTTTCTTATCATAAAATAAAATTAGTATATAAAGCATGGTTTATAGAGGAAAAAAAAGAGATGGGAGTTTAAATTCTGGTTCCATGAATCATTACTTTTATGAGCATTGAAAAGTCTGATGTCATGAGCCTCAGTTTCTTAACCAGTATAATGACTAATAAACTTTCAATTTATCTGGCTTGTAATGAAAATTACATGAAACAGTATAAGCAAAATGTGTGATATGTTGTCTTATAGTTAAAAAAAGTATTTATTGTTTTAGGAGATGGCTGCCTTTTCACCCTGCATTTCAGCAGCTAGCATGCTGTCTACTACGTTATATACACTTAAGAAATGCCTGTAGAATGAATAATGAATAAAGGAGTGAATGATTTATACAATCCCTTCAAAGGTTACAGACTTCTCACAATTTGAGTTCCTCACTGAAATAGTCAAGATATACTCCTACATTATCAGTGTTCTTGCTTATCTCTTTGCTTGCTTCTGAATGATTTTTGCTGTGAGGTAATATCAATAATGCTTCACCTTCAGTTGGGGGGAAATAGGGGAGGGAGGGTGGGGGGTGGGAAGCTGGGGAGAGATAGCAAGGGGAGAAATGCCAGATGTAGGTGATGGGGAGGAAGGCAGCAAATCACACTGCCACGTGTGTTCCTATGCAACAATTTTGCATGTTCTTCACATGTACCCCAAAATGTAAAATGCAATAAAATAAATAAATGGGAAAAAAAAAAAGATTATAAAAGAGCTGGAAAAAAAAAAAAAAAAAAAAAAGCATGCAATGCCAGAGGATTTGGCTGGAACTGAGTAAGCACAAATCATATCCAAACTAGGACAAGAGAAAATAATCCGTTTATCCAGAATGCAACAACACTGTTACCAGATCAGAATTACGAGAGATGGTTGAGTACAATCTGATTTTATAAAATAGTCCATAGAATAATATGCCATTAAAAAACTTTCAATGTGTAAAGATGTTTGGAGCTGTACTTAGAGTGAATCTTCTACCTCAGAGGTAAAGCACCATAGCTAGGAATAATAAAAAGAAACATTCAGATAACAGAATTGTTTTAATGCAAATTGGCACAAAATTATGCATGGAGAAATTAAAAACTGCCATTACTTTAGAAAATGGGCATTTATATTTAACTGAAATATTATTTGGAAATATTTATGTTACTTTTTCTGTAAAATATATGAACAAAGCTACTGAGACTGACTTTGCATTATGACCTATGAAACTTATAAAATGTGTCACATATATACCATGGAATACTATGCAGCCATGAAAAATGATGAGTTTGTGTCCTTTGTGGGACATAGATGAATCTGGAAACCATCATTCTCAGCAAACTGACACAAGAACAGAAAATCAAACACCACATGTTCTCACTCAGAGGTGGGTGTTGAACAATGAGAACACATGGACACATGGAGGGGAGCATCACATACTGGGGTCTGTTGTGGGGACTAGGAGAGGGACAGTGGGGGGTGGGGATATTGGGGAGAGATAACATGGGGAGAAATGCAGATATAGGTGATGAGGGGATGGAGTCAGCAAGTCACCTAGCCATGTATGTACCTACGTAACAATCCTGCATGATCTGCCCATGTACCCCAGAACCTAAAGTACAATAAATATATATATATTTTTATATATATATTATATATATATATATAAATATATATACTTTATATAAAATAAAGTACAAAAACATATATATATAAATATATATAAATACATATATATATAATTTTACATTTCTCACAAAAACAGATTTTTCAAAATTGAGTAAAATAAAGCAAACTTTTTTCGGAAAAAAAACATTTAAAACGTCTAATTTATATTATATTTATCCTTTTTACAGGCTTGACAAGTTGTGATAGATTAGATTGTTATTCAAAATACTTTTTCCCTCCTTTTCATGACTTGCATGTACCTGACATTTTGGGCTCTGCCATGTAGCTTTATTTGGCCAATGAAATTTGTGTAGAAGCAGTGATATTCTGGTTCTAAGCCTGTCTTAACAGTAGGGTGGTCAGTTTCAGCCAATAAAAAACAGAGTGCCTTTAAATTTAAAGTGAAATGTAAAATTCACATATGTCACAAATATTTTTAACGTAAGTGTATCCCATGCAATATTAGGGATATTCTTTAAAAAGTACATTAAGTCCACTCTTCTTTGAAGACTTGTGTCACAGCTATCCTTACGCATTATCCATAGACATCCATGGTAACACCTTCTCTGATCTTACCTTTATTATCACACTCACCACATAGTATTGTAATCATCTGCTTTTGCCTTTTCCTCTTTTGCTAAATGTTAAAAGCTGCACTTGATGTATAGGTAGCCCTCAATAGACATTTATTGAAATTTTCATGAAATATTATCTTTAGAGAGATGAAGCCTTTGCTCACATTGAAAATTTCTAGAAATAAGAATATCTGTATTCTTTTTTGCCTGTATCAGAAATTCACATAATGGTCTCTGCAGTAAGTTTAGTTTATTTATAGTATTTTGTTATACATGACAGAGCATTGTCACTATGTCAGAATATTAATTAAAAATACTATTGTATGTAAAGTACATGAAGTATTTTAGTATATGATTAAAGTTATAATTTTTACTTTTATTCAATGATATAATTCTCCTCAAGAAACATTTTTGTCTTTGAAGAAAACATTGTACTATTGAATGTTTATCTTCATGATCTAGGTTTCAATGCCCTTTATAAATAAGATTAGAGATTGGTAGCTAAATGGGTGGAGAGAGAATCTGTGGGGAAAGTGCTGGACATGCCTAATGTTTGCTTCTCTTCAGAGATTTGTTTGAAAGGTTGTAGGCAAAGTTATTAAATCTATAACTTTGTTAAAAAATACCCTATTACTCCAGAAAAATATTCTATTTGATTTACTCTAAGTGGAGAGTGGTAAATCGTTATTTGTTGAATTGAATTGAAGCGCATTAAAAATCTATTTCCTATAACTCTTTTATCTAGAGCTCCTGAGTTATTTCTCAGGGAAAGAATAAAATGTCTAAGTTTGAAAATCTCAGTGAATAATAACAATTGTATTTCCAAATACTTTCTCTATTATTATTTGCTATGCTCCCCTTTCCACTGTCCTTACGAATACTCTTATAACTTTTTGAAAATTAATCTCCTGTGTAGAGAATCAGCAAATGGAGCCAACTCACAGATGGAAAGTTAGAATTTGGGCCAGACAGCTAACGTATTCATCCACTGTCTTCCAGGGTTAGTCAAATATGTCCAGCTGGTTTAACATAATAGGAGACTTATTAATACAACATAGCATCATAATCAGTGAATTCAGACTAAATTTTCTTTCAATAGAAATGAAACTATACAGTCCTGGTGAGTGTTCCACAGACTATGGGGAAAAGCACAAACCAGTTGAAACTTAGGATTCCTCAGGACCTAACAAAAGGATTTTCATCATGGCAAGCCAAATACGTATTTGCCTGGTATTGAATTGTATATCCCATTTACTATGAAGACCTTTCCATCAATAGCTAATAACAGCTACATAGGGTACATTTTTAGGGCACTTAGGAATAGACAAACTACAGTGACTTGAATTCCACATTGCCACAAAGTAGAAAGCCTGACACAAAATTCACAAGTGACATTTTAATAATTTTGATTTCAATAAGGGCTCATCAATTTGTCATAGATTTTCACAGTGAATATTTTAAGGACTATCATCTAATTATGAGACAAATTCTCCTTTACATCATTCCTACCCAACAGATATTTTCAGAGAAGTGGAGAAGTCAGACCATTCTAAAACTAAGTTACATAAGTAAACAAAATGCTTAGGCTTAAAATATCTAAGGGAGTCCAGAACTTATGTAGGTACATTTTTCAACATTCAAATTTATCTTGTCTGGCTTTTGCCTCTAACATTATGATATTTATTAATCTTAACTCTTTGGAAACATAATGTATAAGTCTAAAAACCTAGAAATGGCCTTACCATGATGAAGTCAGCCATGATGCTATTATTATGGTGAATGTCAGAAGGTTGTTGTAAAGAGGAAGCATGGTGTACTGAAGAGCATGGACACCAGGATTTAAATACTGGCGTCACTAATTCCCTGCTTGGACTCATAGCATCACTTGTATTTTAAACTGCACTTATTAAACTCTGAATGGGAAAATTGTAATAGTATCTACTTCATAGAATTCTTATGATTTTTTTTTTGTTGAGACAAGGTTTCATCCTGTCACCCAGGCTTAAGTGCAGTGGCATGATCTCGGCTCACTGCAGCCTCAACCTCCAGGGCTCAACCAATCCTCCCACCTCAGCCTCCCAAGTAGCTAGGACTATAGGCACTCACCACTATGCCTGGCTTTTAAAAACTTTATTGTAGAGAAAGGGTTTTGCATGTTGCCCAGGCTGTGCTTGGACTCTGGGGCTCAAGCAATCCACCTACCATGGCTACCCTAAAGCACTAGGATTGCAGGCATGAGCGACCATTCTCAGCCTCATAAGGACTATGAGATAAGATAAAACACTTAGAATAATGGCATATAATAAAAACTCAAACCTAGACATTATTACTATAATTATTTATCAGAAATATTAATCAGATACAGGAATAAATATATTTCAATCACAAGTTTGTCACATACTAGCTTCTTAAACTTGAACAATTTGTTTAGCTCCTTTGACTCAGGTTTTTTTCTATGTCATAAAAGGATAATATTGTCTACCTTATAGATATGCTGAGAGGTTTAGACAAACCTTCCTGAGAAGTTTATACTGTAAAGCAACCATATAATTTCTGGCATAGTATTTAATAGGCAATGGCAAATGTTATTATCACCTATTTTTTCAAGGTTAAACAATATTTTAAAGGCAAATATTGGGAAATTAAAAAAATATGTTCCAAATGTCTTTCTAAATGTAATTAGGAAATAAAGACATACACAGTATACTAGGAAATACATCATCCACACATTTAAAATTTTTGATAGCTCACAGTAAACTGGACTTTGCCAATAAGGTACATGTGCAATTTTGTTACATGCATTGACTGTGTACTTGTCAAGTCAGGACTTTTAGGCTATGCATTACCCAAATGATAATAATAATGAGAACCCATTGTACATATTAATTAATTTCTCATTATCTACCCACTTCCCATGTGCTGTTCCTTCTGAGTCTACATTGTGCACCCTTCTACTCTCTATGTTCATGAATATAAATTTTTAACCACCCAATTATGAGTGAAAAGATGTGATGTTTGACTTTCTGTGACTGGCCTGTTTCACTTAAGACAGTGACTTACATTTCCACTTATGTTGCTGCAGAGGACATAATTTCATTCTTCTTTGTGGCTGAATAGTATTCTATTATGTATGTAGTCTACATTTTATTTACCCATTCATCCAGTGATGTATGCTTAGGATGATTTTATATCTTTGGTATTATAAATAGTGCTGGGATAAGCATATGAGTGAAGTTATCTTTTTGATATTAATTTCTTTTCCTTTGGATAAATATCCAGTAGTGGGATTGCTGGAACAAATAAATGGTAATTCTATTTTTATTTCTTTGAGAAATATCCACACTGTTTTCCCTGATGCTGTTCTTATTTATATTCCAATAGTGTATAAGAGTTTCTTTTTATCCACCTCCTCAATGACATCTGTTATTTTTTGTCCTTTTCATAGCCATTCTGACTCAGGTAAGATAATGTCTCATTGTGGTTTTGATTTGCATTGCTCTAGTGATTAGTGATGTTGAACATTATTTAAAACTACCGTTGGCCATTTGTATGTCTTCTTTTGAGAAATGTCTGTTTATATCCTTAGCCCATTTTTTTAAATAAGATTATTTGTTTTCTTAATGTGGAATCGTTTGAGTTCCTTATATATTCTGCATATTAGTCTACTGTGAGATACATAGTTTGCAAATATTTTCTCCCATTCTGCTGGTTGTCTTTTTACTCTGTTGATTGTTTCTTTTGCTGTGCAGAAGCTTTGTAGTTTAAGTCTCCTTTGTTTATTTTTGTTTTGCATGCCTGGGCTTTTGAGGTCTTATTCATAAATTATTTTCCTGGACCAATGTCCAGAAGAGTTTTTCCTAGGTTTTCTTCTAGTATTTCTATAATTTTGAGACTTACATTCAAGTTTTTAATCTGTCTTGATATGAATTTTGATATGGTGAGATGGGGTACAATTTTATCCTTCTGCATATGACAATTCCATTTTTTTAGCATCATTTATTGAAAACAGTATCTTTTCCCCAATGTCTGTTCTTTGACTTTGTCAAAGACCAGTTGGTTTTAAATATATGGCTCTGTTTCTGAACTCTCTATTCTATTCCATTGATCTACTTGATTATTTTTATACAAATACTTATAGCTACAAAAAGCTATAACCTTTGTCTTATAATTTAAAGTCAGGTGATGTAATGCCTCTAACTTTGTCCTTTTTGCTCAGGATTTATCTGGGTTCTTTTCTTTTGGTTCTATATGAATTTTATAATTGTTTTGTAGTTCTGTGAAAAATGACATTGGTATTTTGATAAGCATTGCATTGAATCTGTAAATTGCTTTGGTCCTTTTAACAATGTTTATTTTTGTGTTTCATGAGTATGAAAGTTTTTTCCATTTGTTTGTATCATCTACAATTTCTTTCAAGAGCATGTTGTAGTTTTTATTGTAGAGATCTTTCACCTCCTTGGTTAAATTTATTCTCAGATATTTTTGTTGTTGCTTTGTAAGCAGAACTGCCCTCTTGATTTCTTGCTCAGTTACATCATTATTGGTGTATACAAATGCTACTGATTTTTGTGCTTTAATTTTGTATCCTGAAACTGTACTGAATTAATTTATTACATCTAAGAATTTTTTGGTGGAGACTAGGTTTTTATAGATGTAAGGAAATATCAGCAAAAAAGAACAGTTTGTCACCTTCTTTTCCAATTTGTATGTCTTTTATTTCTTTTTCTTACTTGATTACTCTGGTTAGGACTTCCAATAATATGTTGAATAGGCATGGTGAAAGTGGGCATCCTTGTCTTGTTCCAGTTCTTAGGAGAATTGCTTTCAACTTTTCCTCAGCTTATGAGTTGTGGGTTTGTTGTATGTAGCCTTTGTTGTTTTGAGATAAATTCCTTCTCTGCCTGCTTTGTTGAGGGTTTTTATCATAAAGGAATGATGAATTTTATCAAATGCTTTTTGTATGTCTGTTAAGATGATCACATGGTATTTTGCCTTTGATTCTGTTTATGTGATGTAGAGCATTTATTGATTTGCATATGTAAACCATTCTTGCATCACTGAGATAAATTCAACTTGATCATGGTGTATAATGTTTTTGATGTGCTGTTGGATTCAGTTTGCTGGCATTTTATTATGAAGTTTTGCATCAATGCTCATCAGGCATATTGGTCTGTAGTTTTTATTTTTCTTGTGTCTCTGTCTGGTGTTGGTATCAGGATGATATTGACCTTGTGGAATGAGTTAAGAAAAATTTTCCTTTGATTTTTTGGAACATTTTTAGGAGAATTGAAATTAGTTCTTCATTGTATATTTGGTAGTATTCATCTGTGATTTTATTTGGTAGTATTCATCTGAGATTCTTTTTTTGGGAGATTTGAAAAATTATGGGTTCAGTCTTGCTACCCCTTATTATTGGGCTGTTTGGGTTTTATATCTTTTTGTGGTTCAATCTTGATAGATTTTGTGCTTATGAATTTATTCATTTTCTCTAGATTTTCTAGTTTGTAAACATACAGATATTCATAATAATTTATGATAACCTTTTGTATTTCTGTGGTGTCAGTTGTAATGTCTCCTTTTTCATTCTGAATTTGTTTATTTGGATGTTCTCTCTTCCTATCTTTGTTAGGTTAGCTAGCAGTTTATCAATTTTGTTTTTCTTTTCATAGGACCAACTGTTTCCTCAAGTCTCTGTATTGTTTCCTTCGACTGTATTTCATTTAGTTCTGCTTTAAGCTTTGTTTCTCTTTTTCTGATAAATTGGGGTTTTATTGGATCTTGCTTTTCTAATTCCTTGAGATGCATCATTAGATTAACTTGTAGTCTTTCTGTTTTTTTGAGGTAGGCATTTAATGCTATAAACTTCCTTCTTAATGCTGGTTTTGTCGTATCCAGCAAATTTTGGTATGTTGTCTTTTCATTTTCATTTGTTTCAAAAAAATGTTTGATTCCTGTCTTAATTTTTTAATTGACCCTGTGATCACTCAGGACAATGATGCTTAATTAACATACTTTTATAGGTTCCAAAGTTTTTCTTGGTATTGATTCTACTATGGCCTGATAAGACACTTGATATAATTTTGATTTTTAGAAAATGTGTTGAGACCTGTTTTGTGTCCTAACCTGTAATCTATGTTGGAGAATGTTCCATGTACTGTTGAAAATCATGTGTATTTTGCAGCTGTTGGGTAGAATATTCTGCAAATGTATGTAAGGTCAATTTTCTCTAAAGTCCAACTTAAATTCAATATTTTTTGGTTGATTATTTTTGTCAAGATGATATATCTAATGCTGTGAGTGGAGTGTTAAAGGCTCCCATTATTACTGTATTTCTTTCTCTCCTTTTAGGCCTAGTAATATTTGTTTTATGAATCTGGGTGCTCCACTATTAGATACATAAGTATTTAGAGTTGTGATGTCTTTTTGCCGAATTTATTTCTTTATCATTATATAATGTTCTTCTTTGCCTTTTTTACTGTTTTATCTGGTCATAGTATATCTTCTGCTTGCTTTTGGTTTCAGTTTGCATGGAGTATCCTTTGTCACTTCCTTACTTTCAGTTGATATGTGTCTTTACAGGTAAGGTGACTTTCTTGTAAGCAAAATATAATTGGGTAGTTTGTTAATCTGTTCAGTCAATCTTTCTTTTTAACTGGAGCATCTGATCCATTTGTCTACAAGGGAAACATAGATATGTAAGGTTTTGTTTCTGTCATATTGCTAATTGTTCTCCAGTTGTTTCATTTTTTTTTGTTTGTTTTTTCTTTTTCTCTGACTGTTTTCCATTGCGGTGGTAGGATTCTGTGGTGATGCCATTTGATTCCTTTCCTTTTCTCTATTGATTAATTGCTCCACCAGTGAGTTTCATACTTTTGTATATTTTCATGGTGGTAAAAATTGTGCCTTTGTTTCCATGATTAGGAACCCTTAAGCTATTTTTGTAGGATTGGTTTACTGTGACAAATTTCCTTTGCATTTGCTTGTCCGGAGAAGACTTTATTTTTCTATCATTTATGTCACTTAGTGTGGCTGGAAATAGAATTCTTGGCTGCCAGTTTTTTTCTTTCAGCACTTTGAATATAGTATCCCATTTTCTCCTGGCCTGTAAGGCTTCTTCTGAAACAATCTACTGTTAGTCTGATGAGCTTTCCTTTACATTGAACCAGATGGTTTTCCTGTGATGTTTTCAGAATTTTCTGTTACACTTTGCCTTTAGACAGTCTGATTATAATGTGATGTGGTGAAATCCTTTATGCATTGTATTTTCCTGGAGATTGCTGAGCCTTCTGTGTTTAGATGCCTAGATCTCTTGCTAGATTTGGAAAGTTTTCATCTGTTACTTCATTAAATAGGTTTTCTAAACATTTCAATGTTTCTTCAATTTCAGGGATACAAATAATCCATAAATTTTGTCACTTTGTATTGTCTTAAACACCTCAAATGCTTTGATTATTTTTTAAATTTTTATCTAATCAAATTATTTCAGAAAAACTTGTATTCAAGTTTTGAAATTCTTCGTTCTGTTTTAGTCTGTTGTTGAGGCTTTTGAATATGTTTTGTGTTTCCTTCAATAAAATCTTTAGTTATAGAATTTCTGAGCTTTTTGTGTTGTCTTATTTTATTTTATCTTTTAAGATATCTATCTCCTTCATGAATTTCTCATTCATATTCTGAATTATTTTTTCTGATCTCTTTATATTGGTTTTCAGATTTATCCTGCATCTTATTTAGTTTCTTTAAAAATTAATTTTTGAATACTTTAGGATTTATCATTAACATTTATTGCTTGAGAATTATTGTGTTTTTGAGGATGTTATATTACCTCACTCTTTAATGTTTCCCATGTCTTTTTCTTGATTTATGCACATCTGGTGTAAATATTACTTCTTCCTGTTTTTAAAATATCCTTTCACTGTGATGAAAGCTTTTTCCTAAGATGCTACTATAAGTTTGGTTAGGTAGGACTCTTTGGTTTTGCTTCTGTGTGCATGTAGTAGTGAAGACTCTGTGTGATTTATTTGACTATAAACAACATTATTGGTATCTGCAATTTCCTTAGTGTGTTAGAGTGCAGTTATTTGTGGAGGCTGTAGTAAAGTTGTGCTAGGGATTCGTATGCCAGATAGGCTAATTCTTGTGCCTCTGGGTGACTTTCTCAAATGTGAGTTGTAGTAGCAGTGTAATGGGCGGATAAGCAGGAGGATCTCAAACCATCGTGGCTGGCATAGTATAGTAGTGATGTTAGCAGCGTTAAGACGCTTTTCTTGGGTTTTATTGCTGTGTGCTTGGCAGTGGTTGCAATGGGTTTTGCAGACTGGCATCCAGAGCAGCAGGCAGTGCTTGCAGGTAGGAGCCAGCAGAGATCGTAGAGGTAGGATGTTTAATCCCAGCCCTAGTAACCTGGAAGGAGTGTTCAGGTGTTTCATGTGGTGAATTGGGTTGTGCACTCCAGGACTCTGGATCCCACACTCTGTTTTCTGTTTCATATGGGGGTGAAGCTGGGTAGAGTCTGACAAAGCAAGCTTGCACTCAGGCCCCCCAGTGGCAAGCACATGAACCATCCATGACAGGTAGGGGTATGGTGGTCCTTATAAGGCTTCTGATAGGATGCTTGGGTGAGAGGCAGATGCCACTGCACTTACGTTCTCCCACAGGGAGTAGGGTCAGGCCCCGAAGCCATAGCCTTTACTGGCAGGTAGGGAACTTACATCCTTCTCATGCTTCAGTCCTAGCAGAGCTTGCTTCCCAGTCCTGTCACAGATGACCTAGCTGTTGCTTCAGACCCAGCAACTCACTCCTAGCCCACAACTCATAGGATTGCCGTAGGGTCCCTCACCCAACCCAAGACCAAGCCTCCGCAGCAGCTTGTCCTGCTCAATTTTGAGGGTGGTTCCCACTTCCAGTGACAGTAGGTAAATCTCACACCATGCTTTCTTCTCAGTCTCTGTGGCATGATCCCACCCCTTACTTTTATCCTAGTTCAGCAAGCAATAGCCCAAGTTTTCCTAACTCCTAGAACTGCCATCACTGGTTCCCAGGTCTGTGAATGGTATATTCAAAACCAGGGGGATCAAGAATGGCATCTTGCTACAGCTGCTTAGGCATCAGAAAGTGCATGGGACCCAGGATGTCCCATGTAGCAGTTTCTTCTCAGTCTCCCAGCCACTACCTAACTTATATTTAGAGTTTTGGGGTCAAGGTGCTTTCCCAAGACCTGAATTATAATATTCCCCAGGGGGAAAGTGGAGATCCAAAACATTGTTACTCATGCTCTCTCTTTCTGGGAAGTCACTCACAGTTCCTGGTCTATCCTGGCAAAACAGCTGCCTTTCTTCTCCTTCCTAGTTTTTGCTGTTTCACATCACTTATTTGTTGAGTTCCCATGTGTCCTTTTGGATACTGTATTCAGAATGCAGTTGTCTAGTCAGCCATCTTGAAAAGAAATCTCTAATTTATTCTTGAAACATCACTTTTACCTCAAAGAGATGTTTTTAAATTCTTTATTTTAATGCAATCAACAATATAATAATATCTCATAAATTCAAACTACAATATTGAAACCATCTGGGGAGAACACCACTATCAATATCTTCAACTTGTAGAGGTCTTCTGCTTTGCAGGGATGATTTTCTGATATAAAGAAAGAGTAAGGATGCCAAGGTTAGCCCATTTATTGAATATTATAAACTGTAATTTTTTCCTCATATTGATATTAAAAATAAATGTCAGTACTATGACTATATTTTCTTCTTGCCCTCAGTGGATCCTCTTGCCCATTTCTGGGTATGCACCTCCCACTTTGGAGACCACTGTAAAATCTGTACCATTTGAATGTAATCTATGTGGAGAAATTATCAAAAACTGAAGTGATGAGTAAAGTTGAGTTCTTTAAGTAAGGGGAAACAGCCTTGATTGGACCCTCATTTTGTGACAAGTCTTTTAGTCAGGACTTTGATGTTGATTCTCCTTTTCTACATGGAAGAAAAATAGTAAATTCATATTCTCAGAGACCTGTATCTGTAGTATCCAATAAAGTAGCTACTATCCATGTGTGGATACTTAAATGAATTAAAATTAAATTATATTAAAATTGTTGGGTTTTTTTGCTTATGCTAGCTACATGTTACACCACATGGCTAGTGATTACCACACTGGACAGTATACATTTTAGAATATTCCTATCATTTTATTTCTATTACTGTTGGATAGATCTACTTTGTAATTAGGCCTCTTAGAGGGCAGGGGTTTTCAAACAGAGATTTTCAAACAGATATTTTTCCTGATGCCACTGGGTACTATTCACAATTCTAAATGAATACTTTATTAATATATAATATTATAAAATGAAGAATTTCACTTCCTCAATTAATCAAATAAAATTATAACTCTAGATATAAATACAAACTTATGCTTGTTAAGAACTTACTTTATGCCAGACATCATACTGTTTCATAAGGTTCATTTTATTTAATTTTCATGACAGATTTATACAATAAATTATTAAATAAATAATCAAAATAATCCAAGACTATGAGGCTGATAAGCAGTAAAGTTGTGGCATAAATTCTAGAGCCAAATAGTTAAGTGTCTCATGTTTGATGTCACGTGCTCTGTGAGACAGTGTGAAATGAGGAACCTCAGGCTCTTGTCTTGAGCAAAAAATTTAAGGAAACAAAATTTGCCATAAATATCAGTAATCAAGATTAGTAATATTTTAATGCACTAATTTTTTAAATTTTAAACTAATGCAAAAAAATCTATGCTGAATACAATATCAAAGTTCTGAACAAAGACAGGATCATTATTAGTGATTTTTTATTTTTCTTCAGGTTCCAATATGGCTGTGCATGATACTTTATTTAAAATTGTGATATTTTGTTCATCATGATTTTTTTGCATTAATTTGGTTTTAAAAATACTCTCTTCATCATCATCTTTTTCAATTACTACTTTTGACTCATGCTGGAATCATGCTTGATACAACGAATTAATCAGAATCTCTGAAGTTGTTAAACTAGAAAGATAATTTTTTTTATAGATCCTTAGACTAGATTTGGTAAATACATCCTTAGACTAGATTTGGTAAATACGAGTCCATGGCTCTTTCTCTGTTTTGTTTACTGATGGTATATTCAGATATATTAACTACTCAGGTACAATGACGTTATTATACCAGCCTTTTGCAATAACACAACCTTACTCACTTTCCTGATTTTTAGGAAAAATCTCTCCTCCCATAAGACCCTGAGTAACAAAAATAAGTGATATCTTAGTTATAGGAATTATTAAATAGAAATTTTTAGGTATAGAATTATTGGAGGCACAAAGTATGCACTCAATAAAATATAGCAATTTTATTAGATGACTTTTCCCCCCTCTCCTTTATATGGGTTTCTTTTGAGAGTTGAATACATTGAGGCAGAATAATTAAGAATTAAAAAATTGTAATGGAACTTCATAGTACAGAAAATAAAGGCAGCCATAGCAAGTGATTAATTGCCAACAATGCCCTATTCTGTAAGAGAATAGTGGTTTCTGGGGTTGCAGTTTACCATGGCCACTAAAAACACACAAAACTCATTCCTTCCAAAGGGGTTCATTCAATGTTCTGTTTCCAGGTTTAACACTTTACAGGGTACCTTAGTTTCTAGAAGGTACTGTGACAAAGAGGAAAAGAAAAAGAGACAAGCATGAACTTTTAGCACAGACAGACTTGGACTCAAAATTCCATCTCTGAAAGCTATGCAATCTTGGGCAAGATGCTTGATCTCCCTGAAGTTCAATTTCCTCCTACGAAAAGCAATGATTATCTGAGTATGTTTATATTTAATTTGGCTTGTGGTTTTTATTTTCCTAAGCTAAAGTGTGGAGAGCTTGATTAGTTCTATGATTTTTCGGTCTAAAACATAACCTTTGCTTGGTTATTACTAAATACCAGACACTATTTTCAGCGAATGAGAATAAAATCCTAGTGTGAAATGAAAACATCAAGAAAGACAATTTAAATTTCTCCTAAGCAAACTGAGCCTCCATATATGAGTAAATTATATTAATAAAAGGGTAACTAGTAAGCACATTATTTGTATTCCATACTAGTTACCATGCCCTTTAGTATGCATTTGTAAAAAACCCAGAACTGCCTTATAACAAACATAATATCAAATAATCTATCCCTATGTATTTGTGAAGGCCAAATTTATTTCTTAAGTCATTTGTATTTTTGGCTCATTCTAATCAAATATATTTGAAGAAATCACTAAATAATTAGAGAACTAGACTCAATGTCATATTATTCAGATACATTTTGGTGGATACCAGCAACTGGCTTTGTGTCAGATTAGCGGCAAATAAATGGGAGCTGTGTATGTGGGAACCACAGTTTTAACTGATATGTGACATAATTATGTTGCATGTGATTTTATAATCAAGATTTCTATTCAGGTTTCTGCTGCTGACTTAAAAAATACTATAAAACTTAGTGAATCAAAACATTATTTATTTTTTCTCATAGTTCTATGTATTCACGGGGCTAATTTGGGTAGTTTTTCCATGTGGCCGTGAGACCACATTTGACTGGAAAGTCAACTGGGGCTGAAATGACCAGAATGTCATATTATCTTCTAGGATGCCTGAATAAATCGCCTGTTGATATACATTAGTCTTGTGACTTACTTCCAAAAGATAGAAAGCAGAATATGCAATCTTCCTAACAATTAGATTCAGAATGCCAGTCTAGCTGCATTTAGAGCAAGTCACGAGACCAAGCCAATCTCAAGCAAAGAGGAAATAGACTCCATTTCTTGTTGGAGAGAGTGGCAGACATGGACAAGGATGCGAAGAAGTGTTGATAGCCATATTTTAAGACTATCTATCTCTGTACTCTGCCACAACAATTCACATCTCCCTTCACCTGAAAATATATTCGTGTTTCCTCCAAGTGACATACCATTATGGAATCAGGACCAAGTCCAGGATTCTGTCACTTTGGTCAAGCCCAGATGTGGATAAAGATCCTCAGGATCCAAAGGATAAACTTGGGTAGAGTTTGCAACATAAAATATAAGGCCTTGGCATGTCACTGGGTAGCTGGCAGGGACCTGAATAGCAAGTGAGCTGATTGTTAACGGAGGAAAATGGACACTGTGAAAATTGCTATGGAAAAGTGGACAAAGGGTAGATTGTGTCATGTATTGGGAGAAAATTTTGTGAGATTGTTGCTAAAGTTATGTGGAAGACAGGCAAAACTGTCTAATGAACTCTGGATCTGGCTAAGTTTCTAAGCACATTTTTGAAAATGGCTTTTGAAACTACTTATGGAAAATATTGCAAAAGACAGATGAACTAAAGAAGAAAATTTTCAATTTTCAAGCAGAATTGAGAAGAAATGTTTTTAACCCAGGTATTGCTGGGATGCAAAAACAAAACACTGTTTCCCATTCTCAAATTTTCATAACAAGAGGCTTCCAAAGTAAAAAGTATCTTCAGGGAAAAGATCAAACTGAGTGACGCTCTGACATAAATACTAACTTACATTTGTTAAGAACTTACTTTGTGCCAGACATCGGACTGTTTCATAAGGTTTATTTCATTTAATTCTCAGGATAGATTTATACAATAAATTATTAAATAAACAAAATAATTCAAGGCCATGAGATTGATAAGCAGTAAAGCTGTGGCATAAATTCTGGAGCCAGCAGTTAGTTAAGTGGCTCATGTTTATGTAGTGTGAGACTCTCTCTCTCTCTCTCTCTCTCACACACACACACACACACACACACACACACATGTCTGACATATATATATGTATAAAGTGTCTGACAATAATATGTGGCCTCAGCATTAAGATCAAATTTATAGAATGTTAAGAACTCTGAAAGATTGAAGGCAGTGTTTGGTAGAAACATGCAACCAGACAAAAGCCTTCAAGGGGTTTTAAAGACATTATCACTGGGTATCTTGAATCTCAACTTAAAGTGGAGAGAGGACTGCCTTAAAGCAATATGTGATTGTGGCATTTTTCTAATGTAGTGGATTATAATTTGATACGTTCAAAACTCACAATGTTTTTCAAGGTAGTTGAATTATATTAGGACAAAGAAAAGGAATAAATAAAGTTTAAAATAAAAAGAGGTATTTAAATTCCCAACTTTCTAGGGAAAGGAGGAAGGCTCAGAAAGTTTTTCAGCTATAAGTATAGGACATTTCTTATCAGAAGGGAAGATCATTCCGAGGACAGAGCCAAAGGTCCAGGGTAGAGCTTAGAATCATGAAGAATCACTACCAGGAAACAGATTAGAATCAGGGAATATTTCCTGCCTCAGAGTAGCATGCTCTGAGAGTATATGCCTTGCCGTTATATACATATTTTGTCTTCTTTGGATTACAAGTCTCCAATGGACAAGATCCGCAAGAAGAGCTTTATCTGATATGAATGTGGATCACAGGATACTAGACTTCAAGCTCGATTCCACAATTGGATAAGACTTTTATGTCTTGAGTGGGAGTGAGTGCCTTTTGTATGTAGGATGGATGTGAATTTTTAAAGCCAGATAGTGTATTGTGGCAAACTGCCTGAAAACATTTCCATCAATAATTAATTCTATTCCAAAATGCTTATGATGCTCCAGCACTAAGAGGTGGAGTCTCTTTCCTCTGCTCTTGAACCTGAGATGCCATCTGCCCTGCTTGGACTAATTAAATAAGGGAGAAGGAAGGTCTAGGACTGTCAAGTCTAAGCCTTAGAAGAATTGCAAACTTCTACTTTTTCTCTCTTTTGGAGTTCTGAACCACCATGTATGAAGTTCAGTTTTCCTGTTGTGGTGGGTGGTATGGGCGGGAGGTGAGACTATCTTAACATTCCATCTGAGCTCCCAACTGAAGTAACCATGTGATTATTCCAGCTGACCCCACATGAGACCAAGTCAACCCAAAGAAGCATCAAAAATAATAAATCATTTTTACTTCAGGCACTGTATTACTTTGTTGATGATATATAAGAAGTTACCACAAATTTAGTAGCATAAAACAACACACATTTATTATCTCAAAAGTTCCCTGGGTCAAAAGTCAGGTCATCACTTAACTGGGTCCTCTGTTCAGGATCTCACGAGATTGTAATTAAGACATTACACAAAACTGCAATCTCATCTAAGTGTTGTCTAGAGAAGAATCCTCTTCCAGCCTCATTCGGGTTGTTGCAGAATCCGTTTCCTTGCAGCTATATGCTACATGGGCTGTCTTCTTCCTGGCTGACAGCAAAAGGTCTCTCTCAGGTCCTGGAGGCCATTAGCAGACCCTGCCTCCTGGCCTTCTCCATGGGCTATTCACAACATGGTGTTTGCTCCTTGCTCCAGTCAGCTGAGACAGGGTCTTGTGTAATACGGCATAACTGAAAATGACATCTCATCACCTTTACCACACAACATAATCTAATCACTCGAGAGACATCTCATCACCTTGTCATATTCTAATGGTTAGAAGCAAGCCATAGATTTTGCTTAGCTTAAGGGCATTTGCACAGATTCCACTTATGTAAGAGCATGACTCGTGGATAGTCATCTTAGAGTGAGTCTCCCGCAGCCACCTAAGTTTTAGATGGTTTCTCAAGCCCCTATAGATAACTAAAAAGCAACTTTATTCCATCAGCAACTCTTTGGCTGACTAAAATCTGTAATCTGTAGTCGTTCAAGTAAGAAATCTATTCAGAGAATCCACTTCATTAAGTGTTTACAAAATTAAAGAAGCGTCTTTTCAATATTAATCTTGGACATAGTACTGAGGTAGAGACTGCTTCCCATTTGAGTCAGTAGGTGAGAAGAAGTATCATTTCTAGAAAATCTTTAGCCTATTTCAAACATTGAGCTCGAGCTGAGCAGTATTCTATCCATAGTTTGCTTTTATATTCATCATTCAAGCAAATTCCTTTAGTGGTAAGGTCACATTGGGGGAGTATGCCACTTTAAAGCTCAAGAATAAAGTTCAGAAAAAGTTGCAATAATCCATATCACCTGACATTATATAATATTGAAAGCTGCAGGTCAAGAGTTGTGATGTGTACGTACAGTAACAAGGGTCTTTGAATGTTCTAACTTCTGTACTAACAATCAAACCATCCTAAGTGAAAATGGGGAAAGCATCATATCGTGCTGATTCCCTAACTGTAAAGGTAGCTCATGGGTTAGCTCCTCTCAAAGGGCTATGTATCAAGATTGCCAGGATCTACATGCATCATTTAGGTTGGGATTTTATAATAGTATAGTGTTTTTATATACTCTGCTGCAGATGTTGCTTCATTGTAAACATTAACTCACATACATAAACTATGTATAATAATGTATTATGTATATCGCACTTAATGTCCATGACTCAATTAACACTCAACCTTCTTCTAAGTATTATTGTAAACCTTTTAAAAAACAAATAAGGAAAGTGAGTCTGAGAGGGTTTATTAAAATGCCAAAGTTTACACAGATAGGAATTAATGAAGCCATGACTCCAACTTCATTTATTGCCATCAGATTCCCAAAGCCCATGTTTTATCCATTATGCCAAATTGCTCTTTTATTTATCTTCACAAGTAGATGATGCCAAAACTTTCTGGGAAGGATTTGATCTGCAGTACTGAAACCTGAGCATTCCTCTCATTAGAAATAATAATAGACAGAGGGAAGGGTTGTCCAGGGTCGTCTTCAAAAAACAAAGGTTATATATAATAGAGACAGTGTCATTTCAAATACAACACATCACGGATGTCTAGGAATGTAGTTTTTGTTTGTGTTTTAAGTTAAAAAGCAAAGTTTGAATAAGCAAAATAAGACCTTGATGCAGTCAGCATAGCTGGCCTGTTTTATCAATTGTAACGGTAATAAAACCCAGTGGCATTCTAAACACAGAGAGCAGAAATGAAGAGTCAAATAAATAGAGTTTTTAAAAAAGTAATGTTTATGAAAAATAAAATCAATCAGTTGAAGACAAAATGTTCAATGAAAGAATGAGTATGTCTAGTCTCATAAAGTGTGAAAAATTTTTTTAGTGCTGAGTGGGAGAGAGTTGCTATACTTTGCATCACAGAACTTCACAGAACTACTAAACTTCAGAGTGGCTACAGACAGCTGTGAAAACTCAAGAATGCAGCAATTCTTCTAGGGTCACCTCAAAAGATGGGCTATAGAAGAAAGAATTTTACACCCACCGATTTGACTCAGATTGCTTCAAAATAGACTTAAAATTTTCCTCATTCACTCATTTATTTTGTCATGTATAAATACTGCAATTCCTACTATGTGCAGCAAGGATTGAGATAAGAAATACATATCTGGTTTCTGCTCTCACAAAGCCCATAGCATAATGCAGTGGGAAAGAAAGACAGAAAACAAGCATTTGCTATACAATGAAATAGGTCAAGTACTGCCTTAAATGAGCCACAGGATACATTCCCCATTAATTGGAGTGTGTGTATAGCAATAATGTATGTCAGGTATGACTTTTTGGAGGAAATCAATCACACATATGGTGAAAACTGAATAAGGATAGATTACCAGGTTAAGAAGACTTGGGAGGCTGTTTTAGACAAGGAAATGGCTTATGTGAAGACGTAATTCTGAGAAAGAGCAAGAGAAATGGAAATAATGGAACCAATTATTACCTGACAAAGTACAGGGTGCAAGGGTAGAAGCGGTGAGGGATGATGGTGGAGGATGAGGCCAGAATAGAGTTCTGTGAATTTTATGAGTCTCGTTTGGGCAATGGGAAGGAGTTTGCTCAATAGGAAGCACTGAAGGGAATAGAAATGTTCAGATTATTGTAGCAGCTGTTTAGAAAATCAATTAGAGTTGGCGAGGCACAATGCACAGAGACTAGTATGATAGCTATTGCATTATAGAAGCAACAGAGTTTGGTGATTAATTGGCTGAAGGAGCTGCGAGTGAGAAGGAATAAAGAAGGCCTCCAACGTTACTGGATTGGCTGTGAGTATGAATGGTGGTGCTACTCAGTAGACAGAAAATTCAGTTTTTCTATTTGGGGGTTAGGGAGAATTAGGGAAGTGTGATGCAATGAGTTCAGTTTGAGGGAAAAAAAGATTTGTGTGTATTTACTAGAGTAAAAGATAGTATGCTTTGCTGTTTCACTTGAATTACAGTTTAATTTTTTTCTTCTCAAGTGATACTAGCATAACTTGCATTTCTACTACTACTATTACCATGGCCGTCACCTAACATTTATTAAACAAAGTACTAGGCTTTATACAAATGAACTATATTGTTTAAATTATTATAGCTATTAGGTTGGATAGACACTGTGGGAAAACTGAGGCTTACTGAGGTTATGTAACTTACCTAATTTCATACAGATAATATGTGGCAGAAGAAGGATGAATATGGTTTGTTTCCAAACTTTGTGTTATCAACTGATAATGGGATATTGAAATTAGTAGCTCACTTGATAGAAGAAAATACTGGTCAGAAAAAAAAATACTTCAATCTCTCTCCCTTATTTTCCAAATGCCATTTCTACAGACATAAACACATTAAGCCCACCCATAAGGACCACACGCTTCAGTGAAAGAGAAAAGCAAACATATTATTGCAATGTAATTTGTGAGAATTTCTTGAAGGGCAACAGGCCAGTGGCATTGAGGAAACAGTAAAGAGGCTTAACTCAAATTAGAGAAGTCAAGGAAGACTTTTAAAAAGTCATGAAAGTCACAGATGCAATATAAAGGACAGGACATTGAATGATAAAGAAATTCAGTATGAGTGGGTCACAGTGTAATATAAGAATGGTAAATAATACAGGTGAAACAATCAGAAGTCAGGTAATTAAAACATTGAATGCCATGGTAAAGTGTTTTGATTTCCACATAGAGTTAAATCTTTGGAAAAGTAGAGGAATTATGTCATTAGATTTACATTTTAAGACAGGTAATTCCAGCAGCCAAATAGAAGACTCAGAAAGAACAAGAATTAAGTCACAGAGACCATGTACACAGAATTCACAAACCAGTAGGGAATTTGGACACTGTGTTGGTAAATTTTAATCTTTTCAGCAGGAAAAACTCTAAGTAGCGCATCAGATTTCACTTTGCTTAGAAGGAGAAATGGCCAGATGTGTGATTATATACTGAGTCATATGCTGAAGCCAATGGCTGGATGGTCAGGAACTTGGAATATGATTGGCAAATTGGTGACAAGGAAATGTGGGGAAAAGGTATGTAGATAGAACTATCTAAATGGGCAAAAAAAAAAAAAGATATTTGTGTGTCAAATGAATGATTATCACACTGTGACCTAAGAAGAGGACAATTTTAAAATTGAAGTAGTTAGGAAGGCACACTCAGTAGAGAACAGTCTACTTTCTCTAGTCACTCTTGCCATTGCCTAATGAGCTCATGGACAAAGTGGCCATGGTGGCAAGAATGGAGGTTATGTATAGGCTCAGCAACATGGTCTTCTACTCACCAAGGTAAGCCTGGCTATGGCTGCTGCTGAGTGCCCTATTTACCAGCAGCAGAGACCAAGGGATATGTATTTATTATGAATAATTTTGTGTGTCAACTTACTGTGGAGTGAATGATGTGACTTCCTTCAAATATACCAGAATGTTATGCTGATTATTTCTAGTTGAAAACATTGAAGATATTGTAGTTTCACAAAGGGCTAGCTCACCTGTCTCTTCCCGCATGCAGCAAACCATGAAAATTTATCAGAAAGGGGTATCCTCTCTGTACCAGGGCGAGAAAATAGCTCTACCACCAGAGACTGGGAACTGGGGACTACAATGGACCCGAATAAATATGCTTAATGAAGTCACCTTTATTACTTTAGCTTTACACCCCATCTCCTATATCTTCTCGTGACATCCCTAAAAATGCACTACTCTTATCCAGATATTTTTTTTGTCCTGTCATTTCTTCTAACTTATTTTTTTGTCTAAAAAGTATAAAAGCATGTTGCTTTGGCTACTTTTTAGACTTCGCTGTCTTGTGAAGATCCTCATGTACAGGTAAAACTAATAAAATGTGTATGCTTTTCTCTTGTTAATCTGCCTGGTGTCAGTTTGATTTCTAGATGCAGCTGAAGAGCCCACTCAAAGTCAAAGAGGAGTTGAAGGTTGATATGGTTTGGCTCTGTATCCCCACCCAAATCTCATCTTGAACTGTACTCCCATAATTCCCACGTGTTGTGGGAGGGACCTGATGAGAGATAATTTGAATCATGGTGGCAGTTTCCTCATACTATTCTCATGGTAGTGAATAAGTCTTATGAGATCTGTTGGTTTTATCAGGGGTTTCTGCTTTTGCATCTTTTCTCTTGCCACTGCCATGTAAGAAGTGCCTTTTTCCTCCCACCATGTTTCTGAGGCTTCTCCAGGTATATACAACTGTAAGTCCAATTACACCTCTTTTTCTTCCCAGTTTCAGTATGTCTTTATTAGCAACGCAAAAAAAAAACTGATACAGGAAATTGGCACCAGTAGAGTGGGGCATTGCTGAAAGGATACCTGAAAATGTGGAGGGAACTTTGGAACTGGGTTACAGGCAGGGATTGGAACAGTCTGGAGAGCCCAGAAGACAGGGGAACGTTCTAGATATTTGTTGAATGGCTTTGACCAAAGGCGGATAATAATAAGGACAATGAAATCCAGGCTGAGGTGGTCTCAGATGGATAGGAGGAACTTGTTGGGGACTGGAGTAAAGGTGACTCATGTTATGTTTTAGCAAACAGACTGGTAGCATTTTGCCTCTACCTTAGAAATTTGTGGAACATTGAACTTGAGAGAGATGATTTAGGGTATCTGGAAGAAGAAATTTCTAAGCAGTATGCAAGAGGTGACTTGAGTGCTGTTACAGGCATTCAATTTTAAAAGGGAACCATCATAAAAGTTTGGAAAATTTGTAGCCTGACAATGCGATAGAAAAGAAAATCCCTTTTTCTGAGGAGAAATTGCATGAGTACAGCCAGTGCTTGACTTACGACCACAATTGGTTCCGACAGACCGGTCATAACACGATTTGGTCGTAAGTTGAGTAGGCTATATGTACAGTACTGTGAAATGATGTTATAAAAATCTTTAAGTCATATTTTATCATAATTTTCTTTCATTATTGTTATATATAATAATTTTCTTTGCTCATTTTATGCCATTTGTATCATCTCTACACCATTTTGTTTCTAATTTTTACATTCATCAGGTTTAAGTAAAGTACTGCATTACCAGTACAACTGGTTTAATATTTGCAAAACATACAAAATTACAAAATACATGTGTAAGAAATACCATAGGAAACATTTTCCCAATTGCAAAACATATCAAAATATATAAACATGTATGAAACATTTTATTGGCCGCTGGTGCTTGGCTGTGGATTGTTGATGTCATCATCTGAGGCAGCAGTTGGGGTTACCGGAGTTGGTTTTTTCATAAACATGGTGAGCTTTGTCTGAATTGTATGTTTCTTTTTGTCTTCATAAATTTCATGATACGGACGAAACACATCATGCGCCATCCGTTCAATCCTTGCAAATAGTTCGATGTTTGGGTCCATTGCTTCGAAATGTATAAGAAGTTTATTCAGTAAAGATAAACTGTCTGATAATCCCTTAGTGGTGAACTTTCTTTCTGCCTCCTCCTCTTCTTTCTCTACTTCTCTTCTTTCTTCTCCGCTGCTCTTTCTTCTTCCAGTTCGATTAGCTCTTCATTTGTAAGTTCTCCGGATTCTTTGTCTAGCAACTCTTCAACATCTTCCATTTCACACTCCAAAGAAAGGTCTTTAGCGAGTTTTACTATTTTTTCCTGAATCGTTTCAAGTTCATGTTCACTGTCAAATAGGTCAAAATCATTAACATAGCGCTTAACACAATTTTTCCAGATGCCATTCATGCACTTTGTCATCACAGCCTCCCAGGCGGTAGCGATATTCTTGATACACATCAAAATGTTGTAGTGTTTCCAAAAATCTACAGTGGAGCAGTCGTGGCTAGCGATTGTGGTCGTAAAGTCGAATGGTTGTAAGTTGCATAGGTCGTAAGTCGATCAATACCTGTAATGAGGAGATGGATGTTAATCCCCAAGAATATGGGAAAATATCTCCAGGTCATGTCAGAGATCTCCATGGCAGCCCCTCCATCACAGGCCTGGAGGCCCAGGAGGAAAAGTGGTTTTGTGGGCTGGGCCAAGGGTCTCCATGTTTTGTACAGCCTAGGGAGTTGGTGTCCTGCATTCCAGCCACTCCAACCATGGCTGAAAGGGGCCAAGGGAGAGCTCAGGCCATGGCTTCACAGGATGCAAGCCCCGAGCCTTGGCAGCTTTCATGTGGTGTTGAGACTGAGAGTACACAGAATTCAAGAACTAGGGTTTGAGAACCCCTACCTGATTTCAAATGATGTATGGAAATGCCTGGATGTCCAGGAAGAAGTTTGCTACAGGAGTTTGGCTCTTATGGACAGCCTCTGCTAGGGCAGTGTCGAAGGAAAATGTGGAGTCAGAGCCCACACACAGAGTCCTAACTGGGGCACTGTCTAGTGGAGCTGTGAAAAGATGGCCACCGTCCTCCTGACCACAAAATGATAGATCCACGGAGAGCTTGCACCATGTGCTTGGAAAAGGCATAGACACTCAATGCCAGCCCATGAAAGCAGACACAAAAAGGGCTGTACCTGCAAAGCCACACTGGTAGAGCTGCCCAAGGCCGTGGGACCCCACCTCTTGCATCAGCATCACCTGGATGTGAGACATGGAGTCAAAGGAGATCATTTTGGAGCTTAAGACTTGACCACTAGATTTTGGACTTGCATGGGACCTGTAGCACTTTTGTTTTGGCCAGTTTCTCCCATTTGGAATGACTGTATCTACCCAATGCCTGTACCCCCGTTGTATCTAGAAAGTATCTAACTTGCTTTTGACTATACTGGCTCATAGGCAGTATGCACTTGCCTTGTCTCAGATGAGACTTTGGACTTTGAACTCTTGAGTTAATACTGAAATGAGTTAAGGCTTTGGGGGACTGTTGGGAAGGCATGATTGGTTTTGAAATGTGAGGACACGAGATTTGGAGTGGGCAGAGGCAGAATAATATGATTTGGCTGTGTGTTCCCATCTAAATCTCATCTTGAATCTTACTCCCATAAATTCCATGTGTTGTGGGAGGGATGCAGTGGGAGAGAATTTGAATCATGGGGCGATTTCCCCCATGCTGTTCTCATGGTAGTTAATAAGTCTCATGAGGTCTGCTGGGCTTATCAGGTGCTTCTGCTTTTGCATCTCTCTCATTTTCTCTTTCCACCACCACCTAAGAAGTGCCTTTTGCCTCGTGCCATGATTCTGATGCCTCCTCAGCCATGTGGAACTCCAAGTCTGATTAAACCTTTTTTTCTTTTCAGTTTTGGGTATGTCTTTATAAGCACTATAAAAACAGACTACTACAGAGGTAATCTCTGGCTCCCCTACAACAGGCCCACAGAATGACCAAATATCTGGCTAAACATTATTTCTGGGTGTGCTATGAGGATGTTCCTAGAAGAGATTAGCATTTGAATTAGTAGGTTAAGTAAAGTAGATGAGTCTTTAAATGTGGGAGAGTATTACCTAATCCACTGAGAGACCGAATAGAACAAGACGAAGGAAGGCTGAATTTGTTCCTTGACTGGCTGCTTAAGCTGAGACTTTAACCTTCACCTGCCCTCAGTTCCCCTAGTTTTCAGGCATTTAGACTTAGACTAGGATCTACACCACCAGGTGTCCTGGCCTCCAGCTTACAGATGGAAGACTGTGGGGCTTCTCAGCCTCCATAATCATGTGATCCAATACCTAATTATAAATCTCATATATATTGGTTCTGTTTTTCTGGAGAATTCTGACAAACACAGCTACAGAAGTATTTAGCCACCATGATGCAAAACAAAAGACATAAATAACAAACAAAAGTTTGTTTGTGAATACTTTTAAAAGGGTCAATAATTATTGGTTCTTGTAGTCTTCACTACTTCTGATTTTCTTATAGCTATCTGCTTCACTTATTTATGTTATTATCTTAGTCCCTCAATTAATGATTAAGAAATTAAGGAATAAAATGGCCCAAACCAAGAATGACTGTCGAAAGAATTCAGAGCAAAGACGAGACAGAGATTCAAAAGATAGAATACAGAAGCTGAAATCAGGGGAGCTGATAACAAGAAATATAATTTGAGTTACCATGAATTACAAAAGGTGATCTTAAGCAGATGAGCTCACCCACTGTGGCTTTGCAGCCTGGTAAGAGAAGCAGAGCAAGGGTGAAAGTATGAGAAACATTGACTTAAAATAATGTATTTAGGAAGAGCAGTTCATAAAAAAGACCTTGAAGGTGGGCTAGTGTGCAATCTCTTCCCTTCTTAAGCCTGTGACATTGGACTATAAATCAGGAAATGGGGGGAAAATGTCACACATATACTAAAATTGTCCTTAGAGTCAGAGAGTTGCACTCAGCTCATTTTAACTCCACTTTCTCAAAAGTAAAAAGGAGAGCCCATCAAGGCCAAATTAATGCATGGTACTATGCAGAGCCAAGAAACTTCACCCCCCTGGAAGTTCAAAAATTACTGACCCAGTCTAAGGTATCTTCTTATAGCAGCCCAAATGGACTAAAGCAAATCACATAAGATAAATATTAATAAAATATTTTTTCCAATTTCTCATTGCAATAAAATATACATAAAATAGAACTTACCATTTTAAGCAACTTTAAGTTTGCTTTTCCATGGCATTAAGTATGTCATATTGTGCAGCCATCACCATCTTCCGTTTCCAGATCTTGCAATAATGAAACTCTACACCCATTACAGAGTAACTCCCCATTCCTCCCTCCCCCAGGCCTTGGCAACCAACATTATTCTGTCTCTATGATTTTGGCTTCTCTAAGGACCTCATATTAAGTGAAATCATATAGCATTTACCCTTTTTTTGACTGGCTTATTTTACTTAGCATAATAACCTCAAAGTTCATCCATGTAGCATATGTCAGAAGTTTCTTCCTTTTTAAGGCTGACTGATAAGTAAGGAGGAACTTCTGTCATTTTGCTATTTGTTTTCTATATGCCTTATAGCTGTTTTGCCCTTTATTCCTTGTATTACTGTCTTCTTTTGTGCTCAGTTGATTTTTTTGTAGGGAAATGTTTAAGCTCCTTTCTCATTTTCTTTTGTGTATATTCTACAGCTATTTTCTGTGTGGTTACCATGGGGATTACATTTAACATCCTAAAGTTATAACATTCTAATTTGGATTTATACCAGCTTAACTACAATACTATATAAAAATTGCTCCTTTATATCTTTCTCTTCACTCTTTCAGTTTTTGATGTCAAAAAATTACATCTTTATACATTGTGTGTTCAAAAACATAAACTCACAATTTTTTAAAATGTGTTAGCCTTTTAAATTATGTAGAAAGCAAAATGTGCAGTTATAAACTGTTGTTACAATAATACTAGCTTTTACAATAATAATTACCACAATTAGAATGTATTAGTCTCTTAATATATTCAAGAGGGGGCTGTATAGCTGCTACTATATTAAGATCTAAAAATGACCAAAATTAACTACAATTTACTAGCCAGTTCTTCTCCTGGAAGTTGTAAACCTTCAGTACTCTCTAGAGTTCCCACATAATTACATCTGAAAGATTTTACCAGTGCAATTGTTGTCTAGGTGGGGAGAGAGAATCCCAGTGCTTCCTGCTCTGCCATTTTCCCTGATTCTTACTGTTAAAAAAAATCCAAATGTTTTAAAAGTACAAAGAGCAGCAAATGAGTCTCTCCTTACATTCCTTGCCCCTGATGATCCTCTGAATCTTCATAGCTTTAATTGTGATACGGTTTACTGTTTGATATATGTTTTCCCAGAAATTTTGTCTATGCTTTTATATGAACATTAGCACATCATTCTTTATTTGGATAAACTGCTACACACTACATTTTTATATGGTATAATGAAAACTTAACCTTACCAAAGAGGAGTCTGAACTGCACCCTTGGATTGTGGTAAGTGACCTCTAGGCCCTAGAATGTCATGCCTAATAGGAGTGTCTTTGTTTGCCTTTGGGGCCTTTGCCACTTGAGAGTCTAACAATTGATTTATGATGAGGATTTTGGGCTGTGACATACAAATTCCAAACTCCAGAGAAACTGATGACCAAAGATATTAGCCAAATTTCCAGGAAGGGCTTGAGACTAAAGGTCAGTCATGCAGGTAGTATGTGATTGAGCTCCAGTAAAAACTCTGGACACCAAGACTTAGGTGGGGTTCTTCGGTTGACTCTGTGCATAATGTCATATAAGGTGACCAGGAGGAGGCAGTGCCATCTATGACACCACAGACAGAAGACAATTGAAAGCTCCCTTTTTGGATCCTTCCTGGATTCTAGCCTGTGTGTCTCTTCCCCTTAGCTGATTGTAATCTGTGTCCTTTTTCTATAATAAATTGTATTGTGAGTATAATAACTTTCAATACATTCGGTGAGTCCTTTAAGCTAGTTATCAAACTTGAGGGTGGTTTTGGAAACATTTGTAGACTTGTAATTGAAGTCACAAGTGAGGATATATTTTGTGTGGGAATTGTGCTCTCAAACATTATAGTTTAACTCCAGATATGCATAAGTATGGACCTCCTTGACACATGACAGGCTAAGTACAGATTTTTAAAAGTTTCATTTTTTCTCTTTTCTAAAAAATTTATTTACTAGCTCTATTTATGTTTTTTTTTTTCTTTCTTTTTCCTTTTGCTTTCTTTTTTTTTTTAAACTGTAGAATTAGCTTGACAGAATTGACTAAGAATTTGGCTAGTATCATGTTTGGGACAACAGTGAATTTGTTTATTAACACAGAAACATTTATAAATGTGGTAAAATATTTACTTTTTCCATTCATGAATTTTATACGTGTGTTTACTTGAGTCTTCCTTTATGTCCTTTGGTGTACTGAATATACTAGGTATATTCCTGGACATTTTATATTTTTATTGCTAATTCAAGTGATATTTCCTCTTTATTTTTTCTTATTGTTCATTTCAGTTGTATAGTTAAACTAGTGGAGTTTTTTGGTATTGATCTTTTCTATCAATTTTTTATATGGATCTTTTCTATCCAGTGATAATAATAAAAGCCAGTTATTTGAGAAATTTTCAATTCTCCCAGATCATTTTTTAAGTGACACATATCATTTGTAAATCCTTATAGTTTATTTAGCCTTTTCTAATATGTGTGCTTTTTACTTATTTTTTCTGATTTACTGCGTTGTCTGAGATATCCAAAAAGATAATGTTAAATGTCAGTGATAATCGGTGCTAGAAAACTAAATGTTTGTGTCACCCCAAAAATTTATAAGTTGAAGCCTGAGTCCTCATGAAATGCTATTTTGGAAGTGGGATATTTGGGCGTAGTTAGGTCATGAGATTGAAGCTCTCATGAATGAGATTAGTGTCCTTATAAGAAGAGATACAGGAGAGCTTGTGTTTTTCTCTCTTTTTCTCCATCATTTGAGGAAACCAGGAAGTGGGTCCTCACAAAAATCTGATCATGCTAGCATTCTGATCTTACATATCCAACCCTCCAGAATTGTGAGAAAAAACAATGCTTCTTGTTTAAACCACCCAGTCTCTTGTATTCTTCTTATAGTAGCCTGAACTAAGACAGTTAACGTCTATAATTTGTTCCTTAGTTAAATATAATTTTTTAAACTATTTACTCTTAAGTTTTGCTGGGAGATTCTGATACACAGATATTATAAAATTAAAGAAGTTTTCTTCTGTTGCTAGTTTGCTAGTATTTTTTTAAACAAAAATTACATCAAACGTTCTAACTTTTTTTATCTATTAGGTTTTTTAAATTCACAAATGCAGTGATATATATATATGTGTATATATACACACACACACACACACACACACACACACACATATATATATATATCATATATATATATTAATTTAGGACCCTCTTTATATTTCTTAGAAAGAAGCACTTCTTGATCAGAATACATTATTTCTTGTCCATTTTTGTTGTTAAGACTTATGTTTGTTTTGTGATATTACTTGAGAAACTTTCCAACCTTTTATATACTCTGAAAACTTAATGACGTTGACACATATTGGCATTTTGTCTCTCTTTCGATTATAACAGTTTTGGAGTATTGGAATACATTTATTTGCAGAATATATCAGTCTGCAAATGTGTGTGTATGCAAAAGTAAATACTTTTCTATGAACAGAAGTTACCAATTAGTCTGTGTACATACAAAATATTCAAGTATTAAATGACTCTGACAGTGATTTGTAAAATCTAAGGTTAGTCAGTAACACATCAGTGCATCTCTGTTGAACTATAGCTCCTTTTGTGCTAGGCACAGGAGTGAAAATCAGTATGAAAGTTGTTGTTGCCACATTAACTGACTTCATACTCAGGAGGGCTGTGCGTTACAAATGGAATAAACAAGCAATGGCCTTGGTAAGATGAGATTTGGTGCTAATGATCTGAGCTTTCATGTGTCATACCCCTTGAATTGAGCATTTACCATATTTAACTAGAATTTAACATCTCCCCTCTACCTACCCAAAACACTCATTTCCTGTGTTTTCTAAGTAAATGGTACCCAACAATTATCATCCAAACTGGGAATCATTTGTAACTTCTACTTTTCCCTCAGGTCCACATTGCATTGGTCTCAATTTCTAGAATTCTACCACTTCAATTTTTTGGAAATCCCTTTGCTCTACATTAATTTACTTTTAGGCCTTTATCATTTCATTTCTTACTGTAATAGAAGTTGTTAATAAATACCACAAAGAAATTGGGGGCAGGGATTTAAAAATTATAAAGCAAACAAACACTATCTGATCCTAAAAGTTTGCTACAAATTGCTCATAAAATTTGTGAGCCTAATAATTATATAGGAAGATCCTAGGATAGCTTTTTATATTTTTCTATGGTTATTATTTAATTCAGGTTTTTGAAATATTTTTGAGTCAACTTTTAAAAATCATACATTATATTTCTAGGTTTCCAACAATTACTTTTGATTTTGAAGCTTAGTATTTTTTTTCAACAATGTCCAGGGTTAATTAATATTCGTATTCTCTATCTGATCAAAATCCAGTCTGAGAGCCTTTGCAAAGTTTTACTTAATGGGAAACTTCTCTTCCATCTGCCCCTGCACAATTTTCCATGTAATAATCATCTTAGGCTTCAGATTCATGTATTATTTTTGATATTGCACATCAACATTTATTAAAACTGCATTATTTTTGTCGGGGTTTTCAATTTGCATCCTCTCTTACGTTTCACAAATTATTTTTCTTGATTTGTATTTCACTTTGCTATAGAAATTCTTCAATTATGTCTTAATATATCATAATTTGCTTATCTACTTGACCAAAATGTTGGCTAAGTATAGAATTCTTGTTTTAAATGTATTTCTAGGGTGTTTTTTTTTTTCTACCAAAGATTGAAAATATTACTCCATCGTTCTAGAGTACAGGCACCCCTGAGAAATAGAACACAGATCTCTTTAAAAGTTTTTGTAATTTAATTATTTTAAGGGTAGATTTTAGAATTTTTTTCTTTATTCCTGGAGTTCTTAGCTAAATCAGAATGTCTATGTTATTTTTTAAAGATTCATGCTATTTGGCACCCAGTGACAATTTAAATATAAGATTTCATTTATCTTTTAGCTCAGTTGAAAGGTTTTCTATTATTCCCTTTCTTTTATTATCTCAATTCCTCCATTTGAAACTCCTTTTAGAAGGAAAGTAGGTATCTTGGATTGCTCTCTATGAAATTAATTTGTTTACACTTTGAATTTTGTTGTCATGTTGCTCTTTATTAATTATGACTTACCTGGATTTATTTTTTAGATCATTAATTTGTTATTTAGCCTTTTTCTATTTAATTTTTTTCCATTTAATTTTTCTTCTAATTTTATTTCTAATTTTAGTTGCCTTTTTTTATTTCAGCAATTTATTCTATAGTACAGACACTTTATATTTA
>NW_022436976.1:16922027-16922325 GCF_009761245.1 Sapajus apella | reverse complement strand
CACTGCAACCTCACCACCCAGGTTCAAGGAATTCTTCTGCCTCAGCCTCCCAAGTAGCTAGGACTACAGGCATGTGCCACCACGCCCGCCTAATTTTTGTATTTTTCATAGAGACAGGGTTTCACCATGTTGGCCAGGCTGGTCTCAAACTCCTGACTTCAGGTGATCCACCCACCTCAGCCTCCCAAAGTGCTGGGATTACAGGCGTGAGCCACTGCACCTGGCCACAAAAATATTTTTAAATAGATTAAATACAGAATATCAAGAGAATAAAAATATAGGTTT
Source organism: Sapajus apella (assembly GCF_009761245.1). Taxonomy (NCBI): domain Eukaryota; kingdom Metazoa; phylum Chordata; class Mammalia; order Primates; family Cebidae; genus Sapajus; species Sapajus apella. The sequence goes on along the minus strand of NW_022436976.1, from coordinate 16,922,040 downwards.
TTTTTTTTTTTTG
>NW_022436976.1:16857180-16921927 GCF_009761245.1 Sapajus apella | reverse complement strand
AAATCTTTTATAAGCTTAAACCATTCTATAACTTTATTATATTTGCAGTTAACTTCTATTTCATAATTTTTCTGTCATTTATAGTTAGTGTTAGTCATTGGGTTATTAAGGGTCCTCCAGAGGAATAGAACCAATAAGATATGTGAATATACAAAGGGAAAGGCTTATTATAGAAATTCCTCATTTTAAGGAATTGATTCATATGATTGTGGGAGCCAGGTAAGTACAAAATATGCAGGGCAGGCTAGCAGGCTGAGAACCAGGAAAGAGAGAATGTTGCACCTCAAGTTCAAAGATACTCCGGAGGTAGAATTCCCTCTTCATCTGAGGATCTCAGTCTTTTTCTCTTGAGGCCTGCAACAGATTGGATATGGTCCATCTGCATTATGGAAAGCAATCGGCTTTACTCAAAGGCTATTGAGTTAAGTAATAATCTTACCTAAAAAGTACCTCCATAAGAACATCTAGACTGGTATTTTATTGGATATCTGTGTACCATGGCTTAGCCAAGTTGACACATAGAATAACCATTAAGTCATACATATTCACTAATGTATAAATTATAGTTATAATACATGTGCATGATTTCAAAGCCTTGTTCAAAACATATTTTAAAAGTTCCCAAGTATTTCTTGAATTTTGAATTAAGTATTTTAAGAAGATTATTTATTCCTGATAGAGATTTCTATGTAATGTATTAGTTAATTTCAAAATTTCAACTGATTACAACTACTGAATTTAGGCAACTCTTAGTGGACTAGTCTCAAGGTTTTTGGCTTGGCTTGTCATGATAACAGTCAATTGGATAGATTATAAAATTCTCAACAGAAGCAAATAATACTGTAGAGGAGATTTCTGCTATTTATTGTTGCTTTTAAATTCCTATGAAAAAATATGTCATTTGAGATAGAAATGTTAGACAGCATTTTTGTGCTCTTTATACTTTCCTTATAATAGAACTTTATGTCCATACACTTTGCCATGTGCCTTGCAGTAGAGTAGATACAAAATATATCTCCTCATTGACACTGAGCTGGGCTATGTGCCTTGCTTTGGGTGATGGAATGTGCACTGGTTTACAGCTAGGAGATACAGTTGTATGATTTGGTTTACCTTCTTATGCTTCCCTTGTTTGAAACTAGGAGAGAATGTAATAATCTTATATATAATCTTACCTAAAAAGTACCTCCATAAGAACATCTAGACTGGTATTTGATTGGATATCTGTGTACCATGGCTTAGCCAAGTTGACACAGAATAACCATTAAGTCATACATATTCACTAATGTATAAATTATAGTTATAATACATGTGCATGATTTCAAAGCCTTGTTCAAAATATATTTTAAAAGTTCCAAAATATTTCTTGAGTTTTGAATTAAGTACTTTAAGAAGATTGTTTGTTCCCGACAGAGACTCCTATGTAATGTATTAGTTAATTTCAAAATTTCAAGACTATTTTCAATAGTCTCTGTTTCAGAATGAGAAATATGTAGAACAGACCTAAACTGGACCTATAACATATGAATAAGAAAATCCATTATTTTTTTAAATCATTAAAATTTGGGAGTTGTTTCTTACACAATAACTTTATAAGAGCTGCCTAATATTGTAGGAAAAGAACCAATTTCATGTCACTGTCACTTGAATTCACTGGTGTAACATTTTATCCACTTATTTCACAAATATGTATTAAGTGAATACTCCATGCCTGGGATTTCCATGGGAAGTATTTGTACTTTTCGGCCGCCAGGGATATTTCTTCTCCTCTTTCATATAGGGTACAAGAAATCTACTTTTCTAGTTTCCAATTTATTTTGGATCCAGGTAGAGCTGCTTTTGAAGAAAATAAATCATCATATTATTTTTCCAAATAATGTTTTAGTCACTCCATTGTCTAAAGGAAGAAAATCAGATACAGAATATGATGCTTTGTGATTAACAAAGTGACAATGGAATTTTAAACCTTTTATATATAAATGAAATTATAGATTGTGGGTGAGGACAGGTCGGGATAGGCTCTAGTGACAAATGGTGTTCTACAAAAGCAAAGATTTTTCTCACTGATGCTATGGAGACATCATAAGGTGCTTTATGGCTCTTCATATTGTTTTTTCTCTGGGCCTCAGGCTGGTGAAAAATTCATATATAAAACATTGAAAAATTCATAACAAAGGGAAAATACATGCTCAAAAAGCTTATGTTTGAACTGGAATTTGGTCATTTCAATTCTCATTTCATGGGTCGATTTTGTTATCAGTAGATTATAAAATTATAATCTTCCCCCAGGGAGGGTAGAAAACAATTGTTAATTATAAACAACTATAATGTTTAACCTGATAATTAATAGTTAATTTCCGTAGGAGGAGGTTTTTCAGCTTTTGAGGTCTACATGCCTTCAAGGAAATTCTTCAAAAACAGCCAAGATATTTTACAATGAGGAGATTATAGAACGGGTATAAATCTGATAAAAGTCTTAGTCTAACAAGAAACAGAGTGCATATTCCCAATAATTCTAGGTCACATGCCTCCTAAACATTCCCAAATTTTGTCTTTATGAGTGAGTAGTCCAGAATTTTGCTTCCTTCAATGTATCTGAGTCCACAATTTTCTGCCAATTTTTCATTAGCATTTGCTAATAAGATCCCTTATTAAGCTCTCTGGTATAAGCATAATTTTTATTAGATAGGACTAAATTAAAGAATATGGAACTTACAGGTTTTCTATGTTTACATTAAAGATTATAAAGATTCTATATTTTTATCTTCTCAATAAAGCAACTAGTCAAATACCTGGCATAAAATAAGACTAAGAAAATCCCTCATCTCTGCCTACAATTGTACTTCCAGCTGCCTTTAAGAATCATTTAACTTTTATAAAACCTAAAACTAAGGCTTTACCATTTATAAAGCACTTTTCAAAAAATTCAATTAATTGTCAATACAATCCTGTGCAATATGTATTACTACTTTAGTTTCTTTATGGATGGAGTATATTGAGACTACAAAAGTTAAATAACTTTGAAACGTCAAATACCTTAGCAACTATTTGCTAAGGGGACCTTTGTTCAAAATCCTATATGCTTCCCAGCACACCTGTTATAATGCCTAAAATTTGTTTTAAAACACTTCAGCACTGTTTTAGAGTACTTTAGAGTCTAAGGGTAGTCAGCTAGCAATGTGATAAAGGGCCAGGCTTCTGCCATTCCTCTATTAATACCTAATCAACAACTGATACTTTACTAAATGAACAGTAGGTATAAAAAATGAGGCTTTATTGGTAAAATTAATCTTATTAGATACCATAATTTATTTTTAAAAGGGATCTTATTTATAAAAGTGAAGATATTCAAGACGTGCAGATTGACCAACCCACCCTTGCTTGTTCTGTGAACTCCTCTGGGATGAGACCTGTGATCTTGATACCCCAGTTGGTCCTGTGTCGAGTTATTAATTTGGGCAAGATTTCTGGATTGCATAATGCCAGATGGAGCCCTCATCTCAGAAATTTTGCTGTGTCTCTTTAAAATAATCTTAAATGGTTGGAACCCTGAAAGGACAGAGATTTGGAAATTTTTCAAATGTAGCAACAGGTGGTACAAACCCATTCTGTGCTAGCATTGCTAATAAATAGTAATCTATAATGTCTGTGTGAGGGGCAGAATTGAGGAATAATATATGCTGTGTTGTATTTATAACCTGAAAGCTCAGTTATGGAGCTTAGCAAACACTAGACCCCTTAGATTTTTCTGGTGGCTAGTTTTATCTACGACCGAATTAACCTAGGTCAGTTCTCAATCACACTATGTACCTTCTCAACACTGTGCAGCATTTCTTTCTGAATGCTGTTCTCTGAAATCTAAGTTTACCTGTGTGCTAATATTGAGGACAGTGACTCAGAGCATTATTTTTCTAAGGCCTTAAAATGCTCTGGATAAGTATCTGAATTCTGAACATAATAGCGTAAGCTAGAAATTAACTCCTTAAGAGTGTTGCTTCAGACATCTCTGCAGCACACTTATTTTGTTTCTATACAGCTATGTAGAATGAGAAGATTCCTACTGCAATTTTAAAAATTAATGTTACTTATAGGCAGCCAGCACACAATAAAATATTGAGACTTGGTAATAAAACAAGTGCTTAGCAATTATACAAAGCCCATCTTTAGACAGCTTTACAAATACCAGCTAATTAAATTTTTTAAGACAATTTATTTATAATACAATAAACATATGGTAGAAGTAAGAAAACAAAACATAGCCATAGAAAATAACACTCAAATCAAACGCTAATAGATTGAATTTTTCCTCCTTATAGGATACATGCCCCACAGTCCCCATTACTTTTTATTATTGTTTCAAGAAAACTGTATAAATTCATTCTGAACATCACAGACTTGAAAGTCATTGTTACCATGCCTTTGAGAATGCCTTTGGTTCTCAAAGAAAAAGAATTCTTTAACTGTTATTGTAAACGCAATTTTGAATTTAAAAGATCAAGTTGCATTGCTATTAAAATTAAACACACAAAGTAATTTTCCTTTGGTTTTTCACCTTAAATGCTTTGATGCTCCAATTATCACCATTTTTTATCATTCTTGTTGTGCTTTCCAAACTGGCATTATTATTTTGATGCTGAGTCTTTGTTAATAGCAGGAAATAATTAGCCAATTTTAGCCCAAATAATAGCCCGAATCAATACTTCACATTTTTATGCTGCTTTTGGTGCTTGAAATCAGGCCTGTAATAGGGATTCAGAAATTTTGATTTGGCCTTGTAACCTTAATTGCTAATTACTGAGTCAGTAAGTCCCAGGAACTGTATGGATGGAGTAGGTGGTACTATCTTATTTTTGGCATTTTATGGTAGAGTCTAAAAAGCTTATCTCATTTTTCCTTTTACAAGCCTTTGTCTTCCTATTATTATCCTCTCTTAAAACCTATTGGGGAAGACTTGCCGATATAAATTAAAAGTGACAAACTTGCCTTATCACCTGTAGGACAAAACTCAAATTGCCTGAGCATGATATAGAAGACATCTTAGGACCTTCCTTTTCTGATTCCTATTGCTTATCCAGTCTAATCCCTCAGTGCTGTACAACTTGGATCTGAAACTCTAGTTATAATAGGAGTTCTGATGCTATTTTGTGTCTTGATTCTTTAGCACAGCTTGCGTCTATGCATAAGGTAAACTTTCTTGCACCTGGCAAACTCCTAATCTTTCAAGGTGACCTTGAATGTCTACCTTAACATTACCTGCTCAGGGAGATAATTATAATGTGTATCAGGTAGATTTTATGATGCTCTTCTCTGGGTCACATATCATCTTGAACAAACTTCCGTTACCTTTCTGTTTGTCTGGATTACCTTCTTGATTTATCTACTAGTCATTGAGCTCTCTGATGACAAATGTTATGTTTTATTTTTCTTCATATCTTTTATCACTTCTAGTGCCTGTGATAGGTCTTTGGAGGGAACGAAAGCTCAGTCTCTTCTCCCAATCCCAGGGATGGCTTAATTGTCCTGCCTCCTTTCTCCTTATTCTTGAGGGAAGAGTGTCATTTATCTGATTGGTCAGACACAGCATGATGACCAGCCACATTAGGTAGTTGGCATGGTCATGGCAGGTTCTCTTTCTGCTTTTTCCTGTCATGCAACTGAAGCAGTAAGTGAGCCAGAGCCCTTCTTTGCACTGTAAGCCTGCTAACTCCTTTCAATTTTTGGTCATCCTTTCCACAGTATCAATAACCTGGAGCACAGTGAGACTGGACTTTGGAGGTAGATAGAAAACACTTATTAAACTTACAGTTTAGAAGGATCTGCAAGAATTCCCTTTCTTGACCATTCAGAGCTCCATCAATGTAGGCTCTCTACTGTGTGCTGTCCACTCACAGGGGTAGAACATGTTTTGGCTCCCATTATTTGTGAGTCTACTACTAGTTGGGAAATTTCAAAGACCAGAAGTTTGCTCTAGAAAGCTGATAAAAGTCTTAGCAACAGGGTGGTGAATCTCATGACCCACATGGCCTCCAAAGGAGTAAGACCCACCAGCCCCAGCAAGAGCACAAGAGGAAAAAAGAGGCCCCCGCTGCTGGGGAGTCCCGGCCACACTCAGTCCCCGATCACACTGAGAATCTCCCCCGCCACACCATTCCATGCAGATTCCTGTAGAGGGAGGAGCCAAAGGAGCCTTGCCTTATCCTATACCATGAATAAAGTCCCTTGTGCCCAGCCAAAAAAAAAGTCATAGCATATTAAAGGAGTTCTCATAGTAGCAGAGAGGAAAATAATAGCTGTTGGAGGAAAAAATGACAACTTGAATAGAAAAATAATATGAACACTTAATAAGATTCCAATGAAGACTCAGAAATAACTTTAAAAAAAATCAAAAAACATGATTCCAAACTAAGCAATTTGATAGGTAAACCAAAGAAAGTATGGCCTTGGTTGAGACCTGAATCAGTATCCTAGAAGATCAAAGAAAACTCACAGCAAACATTTTTAAATAGAGATACTGATGAAAAAGATAAAAGACTCTAAGGATAGATCCGGGATATAACATGCCAATAATAGAATTTCCAGAATAAGAAAAAGGAACAGATGTAGGGGTTACGCTAATTTAACATTCATTCAACAAAAATATCCCTGGGATAACAGAAGATTTAATTTTATAAATTTAAAAGAGGTGCTGATTTCCTAGGATGAGTGATAAAAAAGGCCATGGATTTAGGCATAAAGGTTTCTAAATTTAAAGATAAAGGGAAGCAGCTCTTAAAGGCTCAAAAGGAAAAATCAAAGTATGGACAAAAGTTAAATAAACTAGAAAATGGTGGGATTAAATACAAATGAGTAATACACATGAGTTAAAACTCCAGAAACCTACACCTGGTCAATATATTAACATGTAAGAGCAAGATAGATAGGCAGAAATTAGACAGACAGACAGATAGGTAGATACACAGATAGATAGATACATAGATACAGAGATAATTGAGAATTTAAAATGTATGTCCCCTTACCTAGGGCAATGAAATATAATTTATCATTCCAACTGATAGTTAAAGGTGGCACTATTAATAATTATACTATAACAACAAGCATAAACTAGGACTTTCTAGGAAAATTGGACTGGCATATAATTTATCATTCTAACTGAATGTGAAAGATAACACTATCAATAGTTCACACCAAAGCAATAGAACTTCCTAGGAAAATGGGGATGAATGACCTCTACCCTTGTACCACATTTGAGAACAATTTTGAAAAACTTGAATCATTAAACAACTACTAGAAGATACAAGTAAGAACTCAAGACAGAAAAAAAAAATGATTTGGGGAGGAAACAAATGATGAGCAATAAAGCTTACAGTTAAATGTAAATGAGTAGTGACAGATCATTTGGAAATAGCAACATAATATTAAATAAAGGTTTCTGAAAAACAAGAAACACATTCCAGATACATTCTAATAGTAATTCAGAAATAAGAGTAATAAAATTTGTCAGAAAAAGTTGGGGTAAGAGCAGGGAAAAGAGGGGGTGCAAAGCACTTTAATCACTTCATTTGGAGGGACAGCTAGTATAAGCGAGTAGTGAAAGTGTTCTTACGGTCTTAGTTTATTAAAGAGAGTGTAAGAGAAGCAGTGAAATAGATTACAGGGAATTAGGCAAATTCACAGTTAAGACACAGTCCTCTGAAACTTCTAAGTCTTCCCAGACTTCCGACACAAGCCACAAATTCAGGCTTCCTGAGAGCTATGCTGGAAAAACTCAGAAAACTCAGGAAAGCACTGTACCTAAGATTGTAGTTTTATTATAGCAAAAGGATACAAATCAGAACCAGCCATAGGAAAGGACACATAGGGCAGAAATTGGCAATACAAGTGCCCTGAACATAAAGATTCCATATTCTCAGGGATGTGTTATCCTCCCAGAGTTGATGTATGGAGATACGTAATAGAGAATATTGGCAACCCAACAGCTTTGGTGTCCAGAGTTTCAAGCCTGAGGCTTGATCAAGCAGGTATGATTGAGTGTGTTACTGTTCATGCGGTTGAACTGAATCTCTGCTACTGCCACCCTTCCCTGGAGGGGAATAGGCTGATATCATGTGGCTCCAAGTGCCAAACCTCTAATCACATGGTTCCTTTTTCTGGTGTGGCCAGCCCCTATCCTGAGTCATCTTATTTGCATACACTATCTAAGGGGCCTGACAGAAGTCATCTAATTAGCATAAATGATTAAATGTGGTCAAAAAGGCCCCCTGAACAACAAAGTCATTCCTACTACTTGAGAAATTGCAAGGGTTTGCAGGTTAGCCCAAAGAAACTGGGTACAAAGGCCCGGTCTCTCTTTGGGCAGAAACATATTTTGTTATTACAAAAGAGCATCTTTGTGTAGGAATTAAGGTAATTAGTTTATATTCTAGAGGTTACATACCTAAAAAAGGAATAGAAATATATAGCATGACTTGTAAATTATCCAGGGGGAAAAGTAATTGAATTGCTTAGCTAAATCAGCAAAAATAAGGATATGTTAAAATATAAACTATTGGCTAAAGGATGAAAAGGACAGTAATTTTTCACCTTGCAAGTCACTCCCTGGAAAGTGAGAGTTCTATCTACTCATTTGTTCTTTTCTCTACCCTATTTGCTGAAATGTGGATGTGGTAGAGGAAGATGAACTATTTCTGAATGCAAGATGGACACTGAATTGATAAGATAGACACCCTGGATTTTAACATTATTAACCTATCAACTCAACTGCAGACCACTTACCTTCATGTTTGTGAGATAAAAATAACTGTCTTATTTTTAGAGGACCCCAACCTGTATCCTAACTAGTATAGCTACGCAAAGAGATACCAAGGAATTGCTACAAATAGATAACCATAATGGAAATAATAATGCCAGAAAAGGTGCCATTTAATGTTACCAGGACAAAAAATGGCTAAGATAGATCATTGTGTGATGATAGGAAGCAAAATTCAGTATGATGGTGTAATAGTCATAAACTATGCATTTCGAACAATATAGCACTTAACTACCTAAGGAAACACTGTAAAAATATAAAAACTTTAAAAAGAATTGTGAATTTATAAAGAAGACTTTAACGGTGTAATCAGTAAGTTTGATTTAAGGAATATATATACATTTTTTTCAAGGCACACTTCCTAATTTTGACCCAATCAAATTAAAAACAAATAATTTAAGGGTGTTAAAAAGTCCTAGCAGTTTGAAAGATGCTGATAAGTAACAGATTAAAAAGAAATATCAAAACTGATATTAAAAATTATGTAGCAAGAAAAAAAAGGAGAATATCTTATATCAAAACATGTAAGAAATACGCTTGAGAAAATGATTAGCCTTGAGTGCCTTTGTTTTCCAGACAAGATAAAAAATAAAAGAACTTGGCATTTATCATAAGGAATTAGACATATACAATAAGCAACAATAATTTGGAGGGATGTACTTAAGGGGAAAAATGACAATATAATGGGAAAATAGTGGAAAATAATTTTTAAATCTGAAAGTTGATATGTAAAAAATAATTTTTATTAATTTATACATATATGAGCTTACAGAATTTATAGTAGACAAATCTTAATATGGGTTAAATATTGTTTCCATGACAGAATGGTTTCAATTTTATTTGAAATCTTCTAAGTTTTTATTGTCATAACTTTGGAAAACATTAACAATGAAAATGAACCTTATGACAAGCAAAAGCCATCTGAAGGTTAAATTCAGCCTGTGTGTTACTGGTTTGTGACTTCTAATATATAAGATTCCTTGGTGTGACATTCCCAATTTTTAGCCTGCTCTCTGTCAAATATGTCAGGTAAACTATGAACATCGCTTTTCTGAAAAACAATCAGCCTCTTTTGAGTCTGTTACTTTTCTTCCTGGTATGCCTCTGTTAATAGTACTCAGAGCTCAGTTATTCTGTTTTTATTTCAGGGAGAACAGAATTGCACTGACTTCAGAAGAGAGAGAAGTAAAATTCTTTAAAAATTGGTCATTTCATAATTAAACTGATGAACAAGGACAATTTTACTTGATGATTGCCAGATCTATAACCCCTAATTATATTTTCAATCATTTTTGCAGGTTTAACAAGCCACAATCTACCCTGTATATGTCATAAGATGCTCAATAGTTTAACTATCTTTTCTCCTTTTAACCAAAGATAATCATGGAAAAACAGAGATTAGTACGTATTCTGATATATTTCAGACAAACAGAATAGAGTCAGAATTCACTTCTCATGGCTTTCAAGCCAATGACATTCATCTTCCTCATGAATTCTGGACAAATTCAGAATTTCCAAGGATTAGACCATAACAGATTATTTGGAAATGTGGATTAGTCATACAAATCTTTTTGAATCAGTTCCATAAAGATGATAAGTGGCTAAAGCCATGGTGCCAAAGAAAAGAAAAGAACAATGTACAATCTGTGAACAAAAATGCAGGCCATTTGGCTTCAGTATAGCAGTATCCCAGTGTTTTGCCAGAGGAGAGGAAGGCCTTGGAAGGTAAATAATGAGTCCGGAGATTCAAGTCCCATCTGTTCAGACAGGCTGAAGCTTGCTGTGTGACAGGGTTTGTGCTGGGCATTGATTGATATCATCTCAATTGGCTCTTGACATGAGAGGCAGTTGAGGATGTCTGAATTAGAAATTGGTCCTGGGATCCTGAACATTAGCCAAGAGTAGTAGTTAAAAAAATAAAAGTAAAAATAATAAAAATTTAAAAAAACTATAGTAAAACAAAGCAACTGTCCTCTCATTAGTGCCTACTCCCTTTTGAAAATAGAAGAAAAGAGAAAGGAAATAAGACAAAGAAAAGGAAATGATAAAAAGAAGAAAAAGGAAAGAAAAAATTGTAATGAAATTTGAGGCTGGGAAATGACAAATTATCGCCTGCCTATTTACAGTGAATAATCATTTACATATACTTGTTCCATATGTTTCTTTCTGTCACACATATTTATTTTATTTCTATTGTTCTTAAAGGTTAATTAATTTTCTTTGACATAGTAAATAAATTTACATTCAGTTTTGACAGATTCTGATAATTTATGAAATTTTCTTTATTTCATGTTTATGTTGTTAATGCCCTCTTTGTAATCACACTATGTAACATATACTACAATTACTTATTTCTATGTTAATTTTAAAGTATTTCCACATTTATGATACTTTAAAGACATTATTTTAACAATTGTATAATGTTCACTACATCAATGTGCAGTAATTTAATCAATCATTTTTTGTTATGAAGAATGTTTCCAACTTGTCAGTATTTTAAATAAATCTGTGATGAATGTGTGTTTACATGTATGTGTAAAATTTTTATGTCGCTCAGATTGTTTTCTTTGGCCGAATCCTTAAGAGAAATCGCTAGGTAAAACATAGACATTTTAAGTTGCTTAGATGTATGTTGCTCATTTGCTTCTCCCAAATATCTGTAATGTCTGACATTACAATGGAAGAATCTAATCACACCCAGCACCTATGAGTAATCTCATTGTGGTTTTTTTCCTGTTTTTGTTGTTGTTGTTGTTTTCATTCCTGTTCTTGTTTTATTTGTAATAATGTGACAGATAACATAGTATCTCATTCTTAGTTTACATTTGTGTAATTACTTGTGAGATCGAATAAGATATAATGTTGTGCCATATAGTTCTTAATCAGTGGTTAACTGTTTGATGACATGTTTGTCCAAGTTTTATTTTGTGTGTGTCTTAGAACATCAGGTACTGCAATCAGACCTATTCTGCCCCCTGTAAATTGTTTGATCTTTGACAGTTTTCTTAATTACTCTTATCTCAATTTGTTTACCATTAAATGGGAAAAATATTGATATGATATTTATTTCTTGATTCATAATTTTATATTTCTCATCTAATGAATTATATTTTATATTTACATCTAATGAATTCTAGGTCATTATATTCAATTATTTCATAGATATTCTTTTTTATGTCTCAAAGTTTTCTCAAGTTCAAAATAGACAACATTAAGCTCATGTTCTTAATTATTACGTTAACCTATTTCTCTCTCTCTCTCTCTTTTTTTTTTTTTTTTTTTTTTGGATGATTGGCATTCCCATTCAACCATTTTTCCCCCCATTCAACCATTTGAACAAGCCAGGAACTTAAGAGTCATCATTCTCTTTTATTTTTTGTAGTCAACACCTAATTATATCCTTTGGCAATTTAACTTCCCAGTATCTTTGCCACATTTCATTGAATCTAAAATCCAATGAAGTGTAACACGCTCCATTATGTTCAGAAAGAAGAAATGCCACCAATTGACACATTGCTTGACTCAAGAGTCCTAAATGACCAGGGCTTTCTACAAAATATTGTCATCTGTGCCATCAAGAATTTTGGCTGTGTACCTTTTCTAAGAGTGTTGTTCTATTATTTTTTGAATTTTGCAAATTTTCATACCCTTGCATGGGCAATGACTATTGAAAGACTAAATATAGCACAGATATTTAAGAAGCATCCTGATTTTAGAAATGTTGAACATGTTTTAAATGCATCTCAGAATTTTGATGTTTATCTTTTCCTCGACTGCCATCCCAATAGTCCAAGCTTTACTCATTTATTGCTTAGACAACTGTGGTAGTTACTGAAGTAGTAGTCTATCTGCATTCAGCCTTCCCATTTTCTACCCAATTCCATCTTTACCTAGCAGCTAGACAGTTTGAAAATATGATATTACTTGCAGTGACTCTTTCTTTACTAGCTCTTCAATGGCTTCTCATTATTTTTAGAATAAAGATAAAAACCTTCTTATCTACCAACAAGGACTTGTATAATCTGACCCCCATCTCTTCTCCAGCCTCATCCTTCTCTGCCTTTCTTCACACTCCACTCTAGAGATCACAGCTTCTAGGCTTCTCTGTTGAGTCTTTGTACATATGTACCTTTCCCCTGACCAAATGTTCTTCTTCCCCATAATTAAATTATCTTTGTACTTCAGATTTCAATTCTAATTACTTTCTTGGTGAAGCATTTCCTGACCTCTTCAGCCAGGTATCATTACCCATTAACTTCATTTATATAGCACTTAATATAGTTATAATTATTTCTGTGATTATTTGGTTAGACCATAAGCTCTATAAGAACAAGGATCATGCTTGCACTTGTTTACCATTGTCTTGTCAGCAATTAGCACAGATTCTGGGAAAGAATAGATGATCACCATGTATTTATTTAATGTATGAAAGAATAAAGGGTTCTTACTAGAAACAAATGTAATCATGCAGGTTTGAGTAGTGCAGTATTAACTGTTTCATAGCACTTGATAAATGTTAGCTTTTATTGTTGTGGTTATTGACTCATTCTTCAGACAGCATCTCCTCTGGCTTCTCATCCATTTTTAAAGAGTTAACATTCCCATATATTGTCACTAATTTCTATGTGTTTGAAGTACAGTGAACCCAAATGATCCTCCTAGTTGTAGAATAATTGTAGCTGCCCTGCAACATTGGTTTTCTTGGCATCGATTGTAATGAAACTTACTGAATTGAGAGCACATCAAGCTAACACTGTCTGGAATAAGCCTCAGATTTACATTCTCTAGAAACGTAAGAAATCAAGAGCCAACTTTGCCCCCATTTAAGAAGCTCAAGTCTATAATCATAATTTATCTGGTTTTTGGTTTGTTTTGTATTTTCTTAGTAAAAACAAAGAAGAATAACAGGTTTGCTTTAAGTTGCTTATTATAGCAATTCTACCTAAGGAATTGCCAGCATTTCTATCCTTAAATCCCTTAAAACTATGCATTTTTTTTGCTCAAAAGCCAACTCTAATTCTGCATTACTTATTAAAATTCCTTTTATATAAACTCCATTAGTATAGAAAAGAAGCCTACAAAAACATCCCATTCAACACTATCATTTCTGTGCATTTGCTTCTGGTTTAATTGGGGCCCTCGATGGTTGTTTCATGATCATCATACATTTATGGACCATGTACTGTGGATAGGAACAAGATTAGCTATTGAAAAGGACGTGGAAAAAAATTAGAGGCATATATTATAAGCTCTTTCAAGTTCCTTGTTTGTTTTCTTAATATCTTCTAATACTGGAAAGCTCTTTTTCTTTGAGAATAGGCAGAAAAACTTGCTGCTTCAGTTAACAGCAAACTTACTAAAATCAAGTTTCATAAGCCACATCAGTCTATAATTCCTCATCTGTAATAATACTATAGATATCAGTGACAGATTGCATCATTGTCACCAAATCTTTATCTTCTTTGCCTTTATAGTTGTTCTCACTAAGGGCACATATACGTCCTCACTCCAGTGATATTGGACTTGGCTGTGTAAATTACTTTGGCCAAAGGAATTTTATTAGACCTGAGGAGAATGAAGGCTAGCTCTCCTGTGTTTCTGTCACAATCATAAGAAACACATACTCAAGGTGGCCAAATTGTGCAAAGAAAAGGAAAGGCATATAAAGCATGTTTAGATGACTCATGCATTGGAGCCAACCCAAACTGAACCCAAAGTATATCAGCTGACTCCCAGCCTGACTGGCAAACCTATTAGCAAGAAAAGAAGCACTTGTTGTTGTTTGCAACTTACTTTTGGAATGCCTTGTTATCTACCAATAGCTTGACTGGTATATATAATCATATTTTACGTAATTAAGACACTATATTTAAAGTTCTTAATACACTGATATTCTGAATAAATAATATTTTCTAGAATAAGTAATGAAGAAAAGTCCCCAGTAAGATCAGAAATCTTTGGCAAAGCACCTTAGAAGCATTTGACATTCACCTCTATCAACTATGTGTCCTGGGAAGGATACTGAACTTCCGTAAGTCTTGATTTGCTCATCTTTAAATTGAAGATAGTAATGATGAATAACTCATAGTATTTTAAGTATTCATTGAGATTGTGCTTAGCAAAAATGTGACACATAGTAAGCTTTCAATAAATGTTAGCTATTTTTATTATAATTGCTTTTATTATAAATATCCATAATAATTTGTATTTCTATTATCAATACTATTTCAATAATTTCCTTAGAGAAAAAAAGAGTGCTCAGTTTTAGAAATATTGGCAAATTACATTTTTTCTCAACCCTCCTTCAAAAAATTTAACAAACCAAAAATTAACAATTTTCCTTTTATACGTCCAATATATCTGTTGTTCAGAGTGCTTGTTTAGACAAAGGTTTCAAAATTGACAATATTTGAAACATCAAGTAGTTTGACTTCCACTGTGCTCTTCAAGTTTGTTTTTTGTTTTTTTTTTGTTTGTTTTTTTGTGTGTGTTTTTTTGCTTCATCTAGTTGGTTAATGGGGCAAGATCACGAATGAAGACTGTTGGGATCATTCTATTTCATCATATAAGCCTGGCAATTCCTCCTGGCCAGCATGTCCTGTTAATATTATATGACATTAAGGTAAGGAGCTCTACTTAAATGAATGTTTTTCTTGATGTAAAAGGTCACTTCCATCTATTACAGCATATATTTATTTGTTCATACTTAACATTTGTCTCAGTAGTAAGTAAGCTCTCTGAGGGAACAGATCAGTCTTGCTCACTGATACATCCTTAGAGGTGAAAATATTGCCTGGCACAAAGGGCTCCCCGCAAATACTTGCTAAATGAGTGAATGAACTAACATAATTAAAATGGTTAAAACGCCTTCCATTTTTACATGAATTATTATTATTATTATACTATCAATAAGAAGCCAGTTAGTTGCCAAATATTGAACAGCTTTGGAAGTGAAGTCAGGCCAACCTCAAATCTCACCTTATAACAACTACCCACTAATTACAGTGCTGAAGCACCTATCATTTTATTATCATTTAATCTCCCAGTTAGAGAAAGTCAACTGAATTAGACCCATTTGCAAAGAAGCTAAAGAGAAAGCAAAACAAAACAATAAAACACTTGTATATAGGAAGAAAACCTACCAACCCTAATTTCTCATTCAAAAAAGATTTTTAGTGTAGACAAGATTTTAGAGGCAGTGATAGAAAAAATATTTTATAAATATTAATCTTCAGTAGACACATTTCTTCTTCATGCACAAGAAGGTTTCCGTTTTTGTTTTGTTTTTTTACATTTATCTCTTGAGGTTATGAAGTCATAGCTGTTAGAGATAAAAATAGCTTGAAGAGTCTGTTTCCGGTTTGTTTACATTCATGCATTGCTTTGCTTTTGTTTTAAGATGTCTCTCAAAACAAATTTAGAAAAGAAATGGGTTTTCCCTAGATCATTGAACTACACACATGCCTTTTATTTGCCTGGGTAGTATTGCCTGAAATTCAAGAGTTATGACTCCAAAATATATTTATTCAAGGAAGGTAAGGGAGTGAAGTAACAAAGTATGCACTGATTTATTTCAGGATAGAAATGTAGACTCAAAAAGACAAATTTCTCAAAGTAAGTTACCTGTCTAGTTTTGGCTTCTTAACCAGATCATACAGCAGTCCACATACAGTCACAGACAAATTACTGAATCCTTTCGTTCAAGGCATGAAATTTTGCAGAAATGCATGTAAGATATTTAGAGTGTCTTTAATTAATTCTGAGAAGTTATTTTTTATAGTCTAATTGACCTGTTGTGGAGATGCACCCTCTGCCACTTAAAAGACTTGTGCCTCTAGCTGCACAGAGCGCCATTGGTAGTGTAGCCCTAAGATAATCAAACAGATTTTCTGGAGAAGCTGAATTTTTTTTATCTTAGAGCAAATGTACCCTTTTACCATTTCTCCTCTCTCCCAAAGCTGGAAACTTCATGCTTAAAAAAAAGCGAATATGTCTTTCTTCAAAGGTTATATCTGAATTGGGTACTCTAGTCTTTTATTAGTTGGCACTCTTTGGTTTCAAGTGAAAAAACCCACTTGAACTACTTTAAGCAAAGCAGAAGGATTTATTATGAGATTCCAGAGATAGTTTATAGACACTAAAAGCATACAGCCTGGCAGACTTCAATAGTGACTTGGATTGTAATGTAGCTACTTTAAAAACTGATCCAAACACGTATACGTTGTTGAACTTCCTGACCTTGATCAGTTCTTTCAGCTGGCCACCACTCACAGTAGTTCCTAGCATCATGCTGCAATTATTTTTCTACCAGTCTAACACCTTTGCTTTCCCTCAGTGTAAAGCTTTTGAAGCTTCCTTAAAAGAGAGGTGATGAAGGATGCTCACCTCCTTCACTTCTACTGGCTAATAAGAACCTTTCCTCTCTTTCCTATAAGCTTCAGAGAGTATGATATTTGGTTTCTTCAAATTACGGACAATTATGTTTGCAAGTAATTAGACTAGGTAACTCTTCCATTAACTGCCTCTCAGACAGGAAGGGAAGATCAGCTTCAGGCTCAAGGCAGATTCTCTGAGAGCAGAAAACACTTCAGTAGGGTAAGGTTATGACACAACCCAGTTCTAGAAGCTGCAAACCTTCTGTCACTTAAAGTGATTTGTTATCTGCTCTACCTGTAATTATTCCAGATTGACATTTTAGGGCTTTTGAAAAGATTAAGAAAAAAACATATGCCAAGAATTTACATCTTGTGAAAGAATGGTGTATGTAAACAATCAGTAAATGCCAATAAAATTGAAAAAGCTATTTAAAAATCTGCAAGACATTGAACCTACCCTAACAGTCAATATTAATTGACCCTTTATGATGAAGCTGTTGAAAAATAAATTATATCATTGCTTCTTCTTACTAACCTGGCTGGAAATATTTGTTGCTTAAAACAATGGCTATTTGAAACTATCTTAAGTATTCCTATATGTCTAAGTCTAATCAAAGTTCAAAAGTAGGTGGTACCTGGAAAAATGATTCAGACTAAAAACGAGCACTTCATCAGCTCTAAGAAATACTTCCAGAAAGATGTTTTAATTCTAACTCTCTAGATGTATATGATCATATAATTTGATTTCACAAAATGACTTTCAGCATTTCATAGGCATTCTTTAGGGTTCTGGGTTATAGACAACAGAATTCACTTTTATACAATAGACAGAAAAATATTTGTTAGATTACAGAATTCCCAGGAAGACCAGAAGCCAAGAGCATGTAGTACAGAGCTGAGAATAATGCATCCATACCAAAGGTATGGATGAGACATAGCAAAGATATTACTAAATGCTACTGTTGGCCACACTGCTACCACTACTACCTGGGACTCTGAATCTGTGTTTCTAGGAGCTGGAGTGTAGAACCTCTACCATCATATTTCTGGAAAATATGTTTTCCCCATGTTGATCATGTCCACTTTTCTCACAGGTGCATAGGTATGGCAAAACTTAGATCA
This sequence comes from Sapajus apella, assembly GCF_009761245.1. Lineage (NCBI taxonomy): Eukaryota > Metazoa > Chordata > Mammalia > Primates > Cebidae > Sapajus > Sapajus apella. Next base: position 16,903,624 of record NW_022436976.1, on the reverse strand, counting down.
CTTCCTAGAGGAAGCCTAGGAAGTATACATTTTACCTTTTCATTCTTTGTCCTATAGGACTATGTTAGCTATTTTGAAGTACAAACTAATAAACCAACGAGTCTGCCATGCCATGAGACCCTAATTTAGTGAAACACATTTTGAATGATGTTGCTTCAATTATAGTTTTTTTATATAAAAATGCCTGCTAATTCTCCAAATGTCTCCTGCTTCATGTCTTCTCCAGTCCCATCGAGACATAGAACTTTATGCTTCCAGACTAGCATTTTAATTCACGAGTTTATTTTTTCATTTTTATTACTGACTGTGAACTCTGCAGCACAGAGAAAGTTTACCTCTGAAGCAACATTCTCTTGGTAGCTAAATCACATTCTGATCATGGGCCACTTTAGAACATCCTTGCTTTGTTTAATTCTCCTTCTTCCCAAGCTGTAGGCTGCTTTCCTCTCAAAGCAGTGCTCCCAGTAGCTCACACAATTTGCTTATCTTCAGCCAACCTACTGCGGGGGCTGCCTGCTGGTTTGAAAGAGCACTCAATGGTCTGGGAGACTGCCTGCTGCAGCTGTACGTGGTTACACCAGATCCACAGAGCCCTTGCATTGCTCCTTGGCAACCTTGAAGGGACCCAGAAGTGTGAAAGAATCAATGTCACTGGGATGGACTTTGAACAAGGTAGGAGAAAGCCAGTGTATACATTTATTTGTTTTCTCCCCTTGACAATCTGTTCAAAGTTGTGATACTTCACACACACTCTGAAGATACTCTCCATGAGTGAGCATTCACCTGCTCTTAGTGGTAAGCTGTGGTAAGCCCAATAATGTACACTTTTCTATTACCTTCTTCTCTGTCTCACTTCCCTTCTCCTTCACTTCAGTTTTCATGTGATTTCATGCCCCAGTGATGTGTTAACTCATAGCTTTTGCCTCAATCCTATTTCCTGGGGGACTAGGCTAAGGCAATGTTTGCTGAATGAATACTTGAAAGAATAAAGTGTAGCTAAGAGTATAGTATTGACCTGCCTAAGGTCCAAAGACAGTTAGAGCAAAGCCAGAACACAGCCTCCACTCAATTTTAAGACCATTGAGGAAGGAGACATTGGTCACCTTTGTATGTTCAACATTTTACACAGGGCCTGGCAGATAGCAAGAATTTAGAAATAGTTGATTAGTAAAGGAAGAAAGGCAGGTAGGCAGAAAGGAAAGAAGCACAAAGAAATGGAATAGATAACCAAAGCAAGAGTTAGAAATGAAGCCCAGGGAACACCAGGTTTTGAGAGGTGGGATCTAAGTAGCAGGCTGAAGTGCTGTCTGGCTTAGGGCTGGATCAGGCTACGGTTTAGAGTTTCAGGGCCACCGCTCAGGCTTATAGGGGTTATAATAAGTCTCTGAAATTCCAGAATATAACAAAGGACTCTGGAAACCAGTGATCTGATGAGAACAAAATACCCAAATGTGGAATTACAGAATAATACTGGCTGAAAGGACTTAAAAAAATTCATGGAGCCTCCACTCTACTCCTCCTTTTCCCACCCCATCTCCAATACAGCCCATATTCTAATTCAGTCTCCTTATTAATTTTTACTAAGCTGTTAGGGATTCTCAGAATCCTTCACAGAGTACTCAAGGCAGTCATGTCCACAGGTATTTGTCATTTGTACATAACAAGAATTTTATCCATCTTCCTGAATCTTACATACTTTGCTCATTTACACAAGTCAAGAGTATAGACAGAGATGTGAGGAAAAATTCCCAAGATCACACCATACACATCCTACTTCAATATCAATGCCCTCTCTTAGTCATCTGAAGTATTTTATGTTTATGATTTCAGCCACTTGGAATTTTGTGATAACTGACTTATCTTTCACTGATGATCTCCTTAAAATGTGAGATGGCAACCTATTCTGAGTTATCTTCCATCAGTTTTTTTTTTTTTTTTTCTGAAGGTCTATTTCACCTGAAGTATACAGCTGAATCTGTTCAGCTTTTCAAATTTTCATAATTTGACATTAGTTTACATTTTTAATGATGTTGTTTTAAGGAAGGATTGGTGTTTCTGGATCTTTTATCTGGTGTTTTTGTTTTGTTTGCGTTTCATGCTAGAATTATCTTCTTTTTTTAAATTTACTATGTTTATTGAACATACCATTTTATATATTTATGGGATACATGTGAGTATTAATGCATGGCATGTGAAATTAAGTCAATCAGGGTATTTGGAGTAACCATCACTTTGAGTATTTATCATTTCTATGTGTTGGTATCATTTAATGCTAGAATACTTGAGCAGTTAGGGGTGACTATACTTCTGGTCAATTGGCAACTGAGGGTCAGATATATAATTAAATGTATTAGGGAATTATATAATTACATTTATATAATACATATACTGGAGTTATTAATATATATATTATGTGTATATAATATATATTACATACATTGTATACATGTGTATGTTTGTAGATATATACACACCAATAAAAAGGAAGGAAGGAAGGAAGGAAGGAAGGAAGGAAGTAGGGAGGGAGGGAGGGAGGAAGGGACGGAGGGAGGAAGGGATGGAGGGAGCGGTAGGGCAGGACAGGGAAGGACAGGACAGGACAGGCCAGAGTGAAACGAATAAAGCCAGGATGTGGTAAAGACCATCACCATCCCAAATACATCCATGCTCCTTTACATTTTCTACCCTCTCTTGAAATTATGTTCAAGGAACATGTGATTAGGTTCAGCCTAATAAGATGTGGATACGATTGATATCAGCTGCATACAGACCAGGACTTTCTAAAGCCACAGAAAATATCCATCCTCTTTTGTAATTATTTTGTATGATATGATTGAGAATTAAACTTTTAGTGTGATAAACCACTGAAATTTCAAGGCTAATCTATTGCAGAAGCTAATGTTAATTGCCCTAACTAACAGAAATTGCTTTCTGGAAATTGGTGCTGGCATAGAAAGACACAAAATATTTGTCAGTGGCTTTGCAGTCACGGGGCAGGTGGCAATGAAATTGATTTTGGAACCTGAAAGGTAGTGATGTAAGTCAGAGACAAAATATTTAGTAAAGCCATCGCTCATGATAACTTAAAGTCAGGCTCTATATCTGTTGAATTTTTATCTCTGGAGGGCTAGCATGGAAAACAAAATGCTAGGAATCTGCTCTGGTTACTTATGATTTCATTCAGGAAGGACTGAGGAGAAAGATGTGAGCTCAGGAAAGAATTAGCTGGTTTGCAAGTATAATCAAAGTGAATAACAAGAGACCAAATTTGAGATCTTGCCCAGTTGGAAAATCTATTCGGCATGTTTTCTGAATTTTAAAAAATGTCTTATATTGTACAAGAACTGGCATACTTGTGGACATAGAGTGGGTTTAGTTCCAGACCACTGCAAAAAAATGAATATTGCAATAATGTGAATCACACAAATTTTTTGGTTTCCCAGTACATGCATTTACACTATACTGTAGTCTATCAAGTGTGCAATAGCAGCAGGTCTTTAAAAACAATGTATATACCTTAATTAAAAATGCTTTATTGCTTAAAAAAAGGTAACAGTTATTCGAGCCTTCAGTGAGTCATCATCTTTTTGCTGGTGTAGGGTCTTGCCTTGATGCTGACAGCTGCTGACTGAGCAGGATGGTGGTTGCTGAAGATTTGGGTTGTTGTGGAAATTTTTAGATATAACATAGTCATAAAGCTTGCTGCATCAGTCGAATCTTCCTTTCATGAAGCATTTCTCAAAAACACGCATTGCTGTTTGATAGCTTTTTTCAACATTTGAACTTCCTTTAAGATTGGAGTCAATCCTCATAAATCCTGCTATTGCTTTATAACTACATTTATGTAATATTCTAAATCTTTTATTGTTTATTGTTGTTTTGGCAAAGATTGTGACACCTTCAATATGAGTATATTTCATCTAAAAGAACCACTTGCTCATCCATAAGGAGTAATTCCTCATGCATTGAAGTTTTATCATGAGATGGCAGCAGTTCAGTCATTTCTTCAGGCTCTACTTCTAATGCTAGTTTCCTTGCTATTCCTACTATATCTGCAGTAACTTCTTCCTCTGAAGTCTCAAACCCCTGAAAATCATGTATAATGATTGGAATCAACTTATTCAAAACTCCTGTTAATGTTGATATTTTTTACCTCCCCCCATGTCATGAAGCATACGTATTCCTAATGGTATCTAAAATGGTGAACCCTTTCCAGTGGGTTTTCAAATTACTTTGCCCAGATCCATCAAAAAAATCATTATCTATGGCAGTTATAGCTTTAAAAGTATATTTCTGAGATAATAAGACTTGATCAAAAGTACTCCTTGATTTAATGGGCTACAGAATGAATTTTGTGTTAGCAAGTATGAAAATAGCATTAATTTCCTTGTATATATCCATCAGGCTCGTGGGTGCCTTGGTGCATTGTCAATGAGTAGTACTATTTTGAAAGGAATCTTTTATATTCTAAGTCTCAACAATGGGCTTAAAATATTTAATAAACTATACTGCCAACAGATGTGCTGTCATCCAGGCTTTGTTGTCCCATTGATAAAGGACCAGCAGAGTAGATACAGCATAATTCGTAAGGGTCTTAGGGTCTCTGAAATGGTAAATCAGCATTGGCTAGCTCCTAAACTTACCAGCTATATTAGTCCCTAACGAGAAAATTAACTTGTCCTTTGAAGCTTTGAAGCCAATCATTGACTTCTCCTCTTTAGCTATGAAAGTCCTTAATGGCATCTTCTTCCAATAGAAGGCTGTTTCATCTATGTTGAAAATATGTTTATTGTAGCCACCTTCATCAATTATGTCAGTTAGCTCATCTGGACAGCTTGCTGCAGCTTCTCATTAATCAGCTTCTCCAATTAGCACTTGCTACTTCACCTTGCACTTTTATGTTATGAAGACAGCTTTTTTCCTTTAACCTCATGAATCAACCTCTGCTAGATTCTAACTTTTCTTCTGCAGCCTTCTTGTCTCTCTCAGGCTTTATAGATGTGAAGAGGTAGAGCCTTGCTCTGGATTATGCTTTGGCTTAAAGGAATATTGTGGCTGGTCTGATCTTCTATCCAGACCACTAAAAATGAACCCATATCAGCAAAAATGCTATTTTGCTTTCTTATCATTCATGTGTTCAATGAAATAGCAGTTTTAATTAATTAACCAGATTCCAATATTGTTGTGTTTCAGGACCTAGAAAGGCCCTATGAGAGGCAGAGACAAGGGGGGATCATCTAGTCAGTGGAGCAAAGCGCACAACCTAAAAAAAAAAAAAAAGCGCACAATCTTTATGGATAAAGTTGACTTCCTTATATGGGCACAGTTTTTGGCACCCCATAACAATTAAAATAGTAACGTCAAAGATAGCTCATCACAGATCATTGTAACACATAATGATAATAAAAAGTTTGAAAAATTTTGAGAATTATCAAAATGTAACACAGAGACACAAAGTGAGCATATGCCGTTGGAAAAATGACACCCATAGATTTGCTTGATGCACGGCTGTCACAAATTATCAATTTGTAAAAAAGAAAAAAAAACAACCCTGCAAATTGCAATAAAACAAAGAACAATAAAATGAGATATGCCTGTATTGCTTTTATGTTGTAGAAATATATTTGTAAATTAAGGAAAGTTTATTCACAATGAAATGAGTAGTGTCCAGAGTACAGAGATGATGAAGTAGGAGTAAGATTGAACAAAGTAGGGTGAAAAAGAGAAGAAATAATAAGGCAACAAGAATATCAGGTGCAAGTCATTGGGAAATGAGCTGGAATAACAATGAGCAGGACACTGTTACTAATGAATAAAAGGGAATACACACACCTAATCAGTACTAGCTACAATGACTGCTGTGCTATGTTAGGAAATTGTCTTCTTTAACTCATCCTTACAAATCAGAGTGCTTAATAGCAGGGAGGTCAGTCCAGCTGGACCCCAGTTCAGATGCTAAAAGTTCAAAAATAACTAGTAGGGCTGGGTACGGTGGCTCATGCCTGCAATTCCAGCACTTTGGGAGGCTGAGGTGGGTGGATCACTTGAGGTTAGGAGTTCGTGACCAGTCTGGCCAACATGATGAAACCCTACTTCTACTAAAAATACAAAAATTAGCCAGGCGTGGAGCTGCATACCTGTAATTCTGGCTACTTGGGAGGTTGAAACAGGAGAATTCTTTGAACTGGGAGGTCACAGTAAACCAAGATTGTGCCATTGTGTTCCAGCCTGAGTGACAAAGAGAGATCTTGTTTCAAGAAAAGAAAAAGAGATTGGAAACTGTTATCAAATTCATGCTTGGAGCAAGGATTTGTCCTCTGTCTCTAAAGGGAAGAAGTGCAAAGACATTTGTTAAAGGCTATTCAGAAAAGGTAGAATGAAGAATAGGGCAAAGTAATGCAATCTACCACATCTGCTTCATTTTCACCTGTCTCCCAACACTAGAATGTCAACATCATTAACAGTACTGGATGTGCTATATACATTGCTATTTCCCCAGTGTCTATAACAGAATCCATGATGGCCACCAAACAATTTTTTAAATACATGATATGATCTTGAAAGTGAGCTGGATTATTCACCTGTGAAAATGAATCAAAATTTAATCTTACAGTTTTAAAATTATAACAGTTAAATAAACCCTAATTTTTGGATTACTCTGAAAAATAGAATTTTAAAGTAAAATGTCTATTTGTTAACATGGAAAAGTCTAAAAATGGAAGCTTCAATACTGAACACAGATTAGTTTCTACGGCGGTGAAGCCAGTTCAATTCAAGGTTTTATGATTTCAAATTAAAAAGGGGCAAGCACCATATTGTCATATTTTATATGTAAGTGGTCAGCAACAAACACATAAAAGCATAAATAAACACATCCACAACTTATAAACATTTATAACAGATTAACCAGAAGAAGCAGCTTTCTGCTCATGCCCTTGCTATTAATCATTATGGCTATTGTCTTACATTTTATTGATTACATTTTATAGCCTTCTTATGAGGGAAGAATTTTATGGTTTTCACTGCTGGTGGGGAATAATACAGCTTATATCCACAGTGACAAGACCAACACAAATCTACCAGATGCTTGGTTGTGGTTTTAAGAGGTGGGTTTATAGAATCTATATATATTTAATTTAGCATGCCTCTTTAATACAGTCTTTGTGAAATACAGAAGTATAGAAAAGTGCTTTTTTTGTTGCTCATATACATTGATTTTATGTGTAGTTTTGTTATAACAACTGACATTTATTCAGTGTTTATTGTATGTTGGGCACTCTTGTGTGTACTCTGTATGCTTTGTAAATTTTCATGCTGACACTGAAAAACTGATATCCTTTCCTCTTTTAATAGATATAGACACTGAGGGAGAGGGATTAATTAAGTTGCAAATTACTTACATACTCCATCATTTATTCACTCATTTCACAAGGATCATTGAACATGCCTTTTTGCTGGTATTATGATAGAGACTGGGAAGAAAGGTGTTAAGTAAGCAGATAAGTTTCTGGATCTTGGAATACTTCAATGTTTGTGATACATGAAATGATCACAAACATTGAAGTATTCCAAGATACAGAAATACATGAAAACAAACAGCAACAATAAAGAAGATAAGTTCCTATACTGATATGTCTATGAAAAGCAAATTAAATATAATGATAAATATAGTAAATATGGTTATAGAGAGTGGCTTTAGATAGGAGAGTCAAGGAATGTTTGACAAAGTGAAAGTTGAGCTGAAGCTAAGTTGAGATGAATCTGCCAAGACAGATTACACATAGAAGATGCAGGGAAAGAGACTTCCACCCAGGGTGAAGAGTGAACAGGAACAAAAAGGGGGCCAGTATGCTTGCAGCATAGTCATGAGAAACAACAACAAAAAGAGGTGGAGCCTCTGACTCTGGAGCCTGCTCTTTGATGTAATAACTAAGATTTGGAACACTTTCAGCTGTGGAGTATTCCCAGCTCAGGAATGAACTGCAAGTCCAAGGTAGCTGTCCCCAAAGTGTAAAATCTCTGAGAACTCTTGAGCATTCTTAAAACTCACATCAATTTTGTATTCTAGTCCATATAAATATTTAATTTATCATGAGAGTAATACCCTCTTCCTCTTAAAAATTTGAATTTCTTGGAAGATGAGCCATGTTTCTTCTGAGATTCTGCATGGAACTACCTGGAGTGCTTCTGAGCATATCCAAATGTATATAGGATACATTTTGAGAACTACAATTACCGTAGCTCATGGTAAGAACTGGGTAAATGCTTAATGAACAAATGAGTGAACTTAACCTCTTCTGAGCACATGAAGTGTCATAGCATAGCCTTAAAAGTCTTGTTGGGAGGCAGCAAAGAATAGTGTTAAATATGTATATGAATTTTTTATTTAGGTTTATTTAGGTTTGAATTTCGACTAACGTGGTCTAGGACAGATCATTTAAATTCTGTGTTCCTAAATTTCCTCACGTGTAACAATTGGGATAATAAAATACTGTAGTACCTTTGAAGAATGAGGATTGTGTAAGGAACTTAGCATGGCACATATGATATTGTATGCAGCAATGTTAGGTATTACATAGGAACATGGAAAACCTCACCATCCGCTAATAACCAGAGAGGAGCTGCTTCAAGGATATGTGGATGAGGATTTAGAGGTTGAAAACAGCAAAACTCAGACAATGCTTACAACTGGGAGTGATGTCAAAAAACAATATTTAACTACAGTATCTTAATATAGCAGAGCCTGGTCATAGTAGGCTCTTGAACATTTATTGAATTAATCATCATGTGGAGGAATGACCAGTAGTGTGGTATGTCACGTGTAACTGGAAAGTAAAATAGTTGATACAATAATATTTTAATTAAGTTTTGAAGATAATTTATAGGCATTTCGATTTTATCTTAACATAGCATCACTGCCAAAGTATTTCATGGCCAAATATTTTAAAGATATCATGGGTATGTACGGATATACTAAAGTCCCCCTTGATGATATTTTCACCCTGGCCTATTTCGAACTGCCCTTGTACTATCACTGAATGCAGACATGGAAAAAGACAAACAGAATTAGCTCTTTTGAGCTGCTGTGAACCAGCTGCAGCAAAACACCACTTTATTCTATCAGGATTTTCTAAATGTATTTGGTGACCTAAGCTCCTCCCATCTTTTGTTACACAGCCTGCCTGTTAGCAAAGTGTGGAAATGTTTTGCAAGGCATCTGCCTTATTTTGTAACGCTTTTTATGCACTTTCTTGAGTGGGCAACAAGACAAAATGTTGTAGTTCACGCATACTTCCTGGGGAGAGTGTTTCAGGTCCATGAAATTATTCTATCATTGTATCACACATAAAATGCATAGAAACCCAACGGTGTAAGAAGAGGCCAATCTAATTTGATCCTATTTTTCAAAGGCATAGACACTTGCTCATGCCAGTGCCCAGAGAAGATCAAGTCCTGAGAGTTTGACAAACTTGTCCTAACTGAAGTTACTACGACAATGAGACAGACACAAAACTGCCTTGTCTGCATGACTAGAATAGAAAATATTCTTTTATTAGAAAGCAAACATGTACCATAAGCTACCAAATGACTTACTATAAAGTTAAGCAACAGATGCTAAAAGTCCATTGATCAAGTCTTTTTTTTTTTAAAAGTTAATAACTCTCCAAGAATTAGATAGTTACAGGCTTTAAATGGATCAGAACAAGACTCGATGCTCCTTTTTCACTTCAGGGATAGTCTTGCCAATGGTACTGTTGGTTAAAGCTGCCTTTACCAACGCAACTAACAGTGGAATGGATCCTGCCAGAAATTGCTTCAGTTTTCTTTTTCAATGATCCCATGGCTGATCACACTCATTCCTCAAACATCACTGCACTATTCTTTATGTCATTTTATATTTTTAGTCAACTTATAATCTAATCCTAGGTGCTAAAGTATTCTCTCTTAAAGTTACTGAATATCTCTACTCTGATCCATTACATTATACAAGTTGGCCCTTGAATAACACAGGTACAAGTAGTGCAGGTTCACTTACACACAGATTTTCTCCTGCCTCTGCCACTCCCGAGACAAAAACCAGTTCCTCTTCTCTTCTTCAGCCCTCTCAAATAATGAGGATGAAGACCTTTAAGATGATTCACTAAAATATATTTTTACTGGGCACAGTAACTCACACCTGTAATCCCAGCTAATCAGGAGGCTGAGTCAGGAGGATCTCTTGAGGCTGAGAGTTCAACACCAGCCTGGGCAACATAGTGAGACCACATCTTAAAAACAAAACAAACAAACAAACAAACTTTAAAAATTAGCTGGAAATGGTGATGTGTATGTGTGTCCTAGCTACTTAGAAGGCTGAGGCAGGAGGACCTCTTGAGCCTAGGAGTTTGAGGTTGCAGTGAACTGTGATTACATCACTGCACTACAGCCTGGACAACAGAGTGAAAACCTGTCTCTTAATTTTTTTTTCTTTTACTTATGATTTTCCTAGTAACATTTTTTGTTTTGTTTTGTTTTGTTTTGTTTTGTTTTTATTGCATAGGTACACACATGGCAGTGTGATTTTCTGCTTTCCTCCCCATCACCTATATCTGGCATTTCTCCCCATGCTATGTCTCCCCAACTCCCCACCCCCCGCTGTCCCTCCCTTATTCCCCCCTCCGACAGACCCCAGTGTGTGATGCTCCCCTCCCTGTGTCCATGTGTTCTCATCGTTCTACACCCACCTATGAGTGAGAGTATGCGATGTTTGATTTTCTGTTCTTGTGTCAGCTTGCTGACAATGATGGTTTCCAGGTTCATCCATGTCCCTACAAAGGACATGAATTCATCATTTTTTCTCAGTCTAGCTTACTTTATTTTAAAGATACAATATATAATACATTTAACATACATATGTGTTCATTGACTGTTTTGTTGCCAATAAAGCTTCTGATCAGCCACAGGCTGTTAGTAGTAAATGTTTTTGGGAAGTCAAAAGTTATACATGAATTTTCAACTGCACAGGGGATCCGCCCCCTTAACTCTCATGTTGTTTAAAGGTCAAATTTATTTTATTCTCACAAATTCACTGTCAGATGATAATCTTTTCCCCTAGTTTCCAAGCTGCTGTGGGCATCTCAACATTACTAAATTTGTAGCAACTCTATGTCACTACAAATTTAGCAGCAAATATAATATTGGAAGGAACTTGGTTCAGGGTTTTATTTATTCATCCAAAAATACTAACTGTTCCTTTACTATATTCCATATTTTGTGTTGAGCATTGAGAAGACAGATGATCCCAGTTTTCATGAACATATAGACCCACTAATTTTCCAACTTACTAGCTGTCTAAATGTGAAAATCAGTTCATCTCTTTAAGCCTTGGTTTCCTAGGCTGAAATGAGTATAATATTTACCTTGCAAATTGCACTGGGGAAATAATAAAAAACAAAATCTTCCCTTAACCCAAAGATCCTCTGTACAAAGGTAGTACAGGAAGAAAACAGTTTTATTATTAATTAAGCATTAATTCAGAATGTGATTATTCATCATAAAAAATCCACTGAGAGACTGCAAAGAAAGGAAGAATTCTCACCGTTTTACATAGCCTAGCAGATACAACCTATTACATACATGTTCACATGATAAAGAACTGGTTCTCAAATAAGAGAATTTGACAGTACCATTTGTCACACACAGTTCATCCTAACTTTACCTAGTAATTGAGGTGACCATCTGAGTTAGTTAGTTGGCTTTGGTCATAGTAAAAATAAGCTTCTCAAAACCTTCTGAGAGGAGCTAGTTTTACAGCATGGAGCAAGGTGCCCAGGGAAGTTAGGCTGCTCCTCCCTCATGGAAACTGGGAGATATGGGTTTCATTTCTGTTGATGGTTACATTTTAAAGAGATGGTTTTCAGGTGTTTGAGACAGACATTCCTGAGTCATTAAGTTGATAAAAACCTACCTAGTTTTCTAAATAATTTATGTACATTTTAAAGAGAGGAAAAAGGTACTTATAATTTTAAATATTCTAAAGTAAATTCTCTAAGAAAAGAAGGGGGGAGGTCTCTTCCTTTATTTGCAATAGAGAGAATTAATCCAGTTTTTAATTTTTATTTGTGCTTACAGTTGTTTTCAGAATGTATATACAAATGTAAAGGCACATTGTAAGCTCTTAAATATTTTTACAAACTGAAAATAGAATTAACTGGAATGGACATTTTGGTTCCTCAGATTACAGACATCTAGAAGGATGGGTGAAGAGGGAACTGTTGGGGAGGACGCAAACTGAGATAGGGAAGTAGGAAGGAGCAAGCCTCTTGAGGAAAGGCAGAGCACTTTGCATCATTTGAACAAGTGTGTTGGGAAAGAGTGGAGGGTAATATTGTACCTAGAGTACGTTGGAATTTGAGTGTTACTGGGCTAACATAATAATTTTCTAATAGCCAAGAGACAAGATGAAACAATAATAATTTCCTAATGGAGGAATGACATGAAATTGTCTCTCTTACAATTTGGATGGTTTAGACTTACGGAATGACTGACAGTTGAGAGCCCGGGAGTTATCATGTGATGGATCTGCTTTTAAATTCAAGGTTCAATACTTAGCAGCAAGACAAATTTGGACCTATCTGTTAATCACTCTGTACCTCATTTTCCTCATCACTCTGTGCCTTGATTTGTTTCCTCATTTATAGAACTGGGATAACACCCAGTCAGTAGAATCACTGTAAGCTTTCTAAGTGTTTAGTCAGTGTCTGACATATAATGAATGTCAGTATTGATGACTACTATGAACACCATCTTCTTTATGAAGAAAAATAATAAATGAGTTTAGAAGGTTTGGGAATAATTACATGATCTATATAAAGGCTGTTAAGTGCCTGGTTTGGTTTCTAGCTTTCTACAATTGTATAGAAAGGTAGCAAATATTGCTGATAGGTTGAACGTTTAATTAACAGAAATTAGACAATTTGGTGAAATAAATAGACAACACTGTCATATGTGGTGTATGGGTTGCTTTATTGGGCCCAATTCCTCACCCTTTGTTGTGGAACTTTGAAGCTCCTTTTTTAAAGAGGCAGAATATATTTTCTATATGCATTGCTGTGTCCAGTGAGGTGTTGATAGAAATGAGCTATCAGAGCCTTGCAAAAGCAACTACACGTTTCTACTACTTTACAACTTTGCTATTACCATGAGAAGGATATGTCTGGAGTAACCTGTGACAGTTTGAGGGAGGTATAGAACAGAGTAAAATTGCTCCAGTCATCCCAGCTGACAACCAAGAAACCTCTAGGCCTGTGAAAAAGCCCAACCAAGACCAGGAGAGCTAATTCCATATGCATACGCTGTCAGCTTTTTGTTGTACATCACTGAGATTTGTGGTTGCTTGTTACTCAACAACAGTTAACTATACATCAGCAGATAAAAATAGTATCAAACCTTCATCAGAAAAAAAGAAAAGAAAGTAGCAGCTATCTTACAAGGTAATTTGTTGTAAATATTAAAACGGAAAAAGTACACAAGCTGCCTGACACTTAGGAGACATTTAGTAAGGTCTAGTTTCTGAGACTAAAGGAGTCAACTTCCAATAAATATCTATAAACTTTTCACAATGCATTACATTTTAAAGTGTGTCATTAGTCTTTATTAGACCCAACAAAGAAAAATATGGATATGCTATTTTAGAGCCCTTAATGTTGGATTTCTGTATGTTTATAACTTTGAAATAGACTTATTTTGTGAATTTTTATGTATTGCTTTAAAATATCCATTTTATATGACAGACATTAAAATAAGTCTCTCTTTAAACAATGCAGTGCTCAAGATGAAACTTTATTTCTCCCCATTAATGCAATGGCCTTATTTTCCATTCCCATAATGGACTCAAGCAGTCAATGATTGGTTAAATTGCTTATTCTGCCTCTTGCCTGGGAGGCTTTTGCTGTGAGCAAGCATCAAGCACAAAATCTGACTGCCATGGAACATTAAACAGGTATTCTCCTTTTAAACTTTGTGATCTCAATTTCCTGGAGTTATCCAATAGAAAACAGATGCAAATTAAGAGCTCGATTCACAAAAATAATAGGTAGCATTTATATTGGCTTCCTATGGAGATACTTACAAAAAAGTACAGAAGGCACAGCTAGCACATCCAAATGAGATGTGTGTTCCTGCAGTTTCATAAATAATCTTGTTCTCTTCTAAGTATTCACCTTTCTGTGCTGAATGCAAGGTAAGCGTAGGTCCAAATGGGGTTGAATCATAGCTAAAAGTCACCTCTCATTAGAATGTGTCAATGCTTTTGTGTGCTCTACTGCATCTTTTCTAGACATACTGGAGAAGAAGTGTAGTTTATTCAGTCTGACTTATGCCTACTGAATAGTGAATTAAAGGGCTAGGGAGCTGATCAGTTTCTGATTCTCTCTCAACTGATAAAAAAAGAAAAAAAAAAAAAACTCTAGCATCCTAGAGAGTTCATTAAGAAGAAGATTCTTTGGTTTGATCTGTGTGTGTGTGTGTGTGTGTGTGTGTGTGTGTGTGTGTGTGTGTGTTCATTTTTGTTTTCTGTTTGGTTGTTCACTAGCTTTAGTTTTGCTTTATGAAAGAAAGGGGAAAAAAAAAGTCCTGAAAAAGATAGACTACTCTGCTCTATGATGATGCATTTATGTCACTCCTTAAGAAAGTTATGATCATGTATTACCCTACATTAATTAGTGAAAGTCAACATGTAGACTTTGATTTTCCCTAGAAATTTTGTAAACTTTGATGGCAATAATGAAAAGAGAAATAGACACGTGAACCCAAAATGTTGCCTATTATTTAGGAAACTGGAAAAGCAACACGAAGATTGAATATAGCACCAACTTCCACATGGAACTTATCTTAGATGATCATTTGGTCTGTACAGTTTATACAGTCACATCAATTTTATTGAGGACTTTCATCAAGAAAATCTGCTACATACATAACACAACTAGGCACTAAATATGTACTTACTGAAGTGAAATGACACTGGGCTCGGTAGACACTAAAGCAAAATATTGATCACTTGCATGGTGGGACAAGATGGAGATAAAGAGTCGCATTCTTTGAAATATCCAAGTATTTGGCTTACAATAGGTAGAATGGCTGCTGGTTATTCATTTTTCTTATGATTATTTTGGGAAGAGAAAATCATTAATAAAGAGATCTTGGGTATTAGGAAAGTGTCAACTTCTACTCCAGCTCTTACATCTTAGATGTCTGCTGGTATCTTATGCCAAAGTGGGCTCCATTTGTAAATGCAAGAAACAGACTTCAATATCTGTTCTGTCAAATTTCCCGACAAGTTTTTATTTATTTTCAATCCTTTTTTCCTGCTCTCATTTCCGCAGCTCTCATATTCTAGGCTCAGAATTTTACTGTTATTGAGAACTGGCCTATGCCAAGTTGTCCATGTATAATTATCAGGGTATTTGTAGTAGATTTTGGTAGCACCTAAAATTAGATGGAAATGAGGGTTAACTACTTCCTTTGAACATCAGTACCTGGATATCAGATTATCATAAAAGCAAGCGTCAGCAAATTCAGCCTCACTTAGAGATATTTCTTAGAAATGATATTTGTCTTACAATAAGAGCATGTGGTGTTTGGTTTTCTGTTCCTGTGTTAGTTTGCTGAGGATGATGGTTTCCAGCTTCATCCATGTCCCTGCAAAGGACATGAACTCATCTTTTTCATGAATGCATAATATTCCATGGTGTATATGTGCCACATTTTCTTTATCCAGTCTATCATTGATGAGCATTTGGATTGGTTCCAAGTCTGTGCTATTGTGAATAGGGCTGCAATAAACATATGTGTGCATGTGTCTTTATACTAGGATGATTTATAATCCTTTGGGTATATACCTAGTAATGGGATTGCTGAGTCAAATGATATTTCTGGTTCTAGATCCTTAGAGTTAAACAATGAGAACACATGGACACAAGGAGGGGAACATCATATACTGGGACCTGTCATGGGGTTGGGGGCTAGGGGAGGGTAGCATTAGGACAAATACCTAATGTAGATGACAGGTTGATGGGTGCAGCAAACCACCATGGCACATGTATACCTATGTAACAAACCTGCACACTTAGCAACTGTATCCCAGAACTTAAAGAATTAAAACAACAGAAAAAAAGAAGAAATGATACTTATGTTAAATGCAATTCCATAATAACAGCTCAATAGCCTATTTCATACATTCAGAGCATTCAGAGATGTACCAATTCTCTGTACTTCAGGTGCTATCAACATAACATACCAAAGAGGTTCACAGAGAACATGTAACAATATAGAAACAGAATACAGCTAGCCTTACAGGCATCATTAGGTAAAGAGAATACTCATATGTCATAGCTGGATGCAGATCCAGTTCAGAGTCCAGTCCTCAGTACCATTCTGGGGAGTGATGGGCAGACATCTCACTGGACTTTTTCTTCATGCTATGGAGAAGGGTGCCTTCAAATATCTTAAGCAATGCATGGACCTTGAATACTACTACTTCATTATCATTGGGAACCTATTTTAATATTTACTAAGTTAATTAGCAAAGCCTTTGGTATTGATTGGTGATAAATGTGGCTGACTTATAATAACTGCCTCTGAAGAAATCTTCTATGAATTCCTAACAATTACTCCTAGATTATAAATTGAAACACACACACACCCATATTGTCTGCAAGTTCATAAATTAAATAACAGAGTTATATACAATACACATATACAATATAATCGTTATCAAACCTTTTTCTGGCTTTTTTAACAGTCACATTTTGAGTTTTGGTTAATGAACTTTGGTGTTTTGCCTGTTTTAATTAATGAACTTTGGTGTTCAATTTGGGACCTGCTGTGGTTTACACTGTGATTTCAGCAAGCATATCCTCATTTGTACCCCTCACCCAAAGTCTCCTGTATCTCTAGCCACAAAAACCCACTAGGCAATGTCAACCCTCAGTCCTCTAACAGAGGAGGGGAGGCTGGAGAGAGTAATACTTCCAATTATTTCCAGAATATTGAAGAGTGAAATGGATATGATTAAGTAGCAATGAGAAGAGGTATTGAACAACAAAAAAAATTTTGATTGAGTATAGTACAAATAATATGCAGAGATTTTAGATTGAGCTTTCTTTGTATTTGAAATCTGACTTCATGTTTTACTCGATATGGCCTAGTATATATTGCTTAACCTCTTTGAATCTTAGTTTTCTTATCTGTAAAATGTGGACAATTTTTACTCTATTGCAACATATATGAAGTGCTTAGATACTGCCTGTGCATGTCTTACTTTAATAAATTATATTAGTCATAGTGTTTGTAGTACCCTATTATTATGGTTGCTCTTGTTGATATTATTGTACATCCTAAGAACTATATGTGAATTGTAAGAAATCATTGTGACCCATAAAGTGAATCAGGTTTTTAAGGAGCACATAGAATGAACTGGTATGTGAATTAGTTACCTATAAACACTGGACACTACTAGTAATTTGTATAAATGAGCACTTTTATGTGCACAGATTTCTTATCACATATTGGTCTTTAAAACTATACCTGTATTCTGGATTGTCTTCAGTGGTGCTGTTTCCATTCATAAAAGACAGCAAATGCAGATTTATATGTGCATATAAAGTATACTATATTTTACATATGTGTTTGGCCCCAAAGAGAGGAATGCCAAAGGGGATCTTAAGAATCTGAATTATAGTCCTAAAAGGAAACAATTCATTATTGTCACAGTAAGTATCCTAGTGCAGCGGTTACTAATTTTAAGCTTTGTATAGACAAGACCTTTGTTGTTATCTTAAGTCTACCTCTTACAGGCCATGAAACCTCAGTTGTAACATCAATAAAATGGGAAGAACAAAAAAGTTGCTGTGAAGATAAAATGAGGTAATGCATGGAAAACATTTAATACAGAACCTGGCATATAGTAAATGTTAACTATATCAACTTGACAGCTAAGGAGAAAGATAGAAAATCTCTCAAATGTGCCACTGATAAGTTAAACCTGATTTTTAAAAATATTGCTACATGACATATTTGGATCTATCAAAGAATCACTAATAATTTGGCTATCAGGAAAGTTTTTGACTATGAACACATACTTTCAACAGGCACAAAGAAGGTTTGTGATTAATCTCTGATCACTGTGTAGGAGAAACACAGTGCCATAATCTAAAGATGATCTCAATGTGAACTGAGCTAAAGATCATCTGACCCCACTTAAACACAGCCCCTGCCTTAGACTGTTATGACACCATGAACCAAAGCTTCATTTTTCTTCATAGGCAGGTCCTGTCAACTGATTGTGGAAGGAAAATGAGAATTTCAGATGCCTGCTGAGATCTGTGGATGGAGTGCTGTGTCCACAGGGCACTCAGCTCTGGCCAAACCAAAGGCTTGTACTGCATAAATGCCCTTCAATCCATATAGCTGGCAACTCTTCTTTTTGTAGTGCTTGCCCATTGTAGATGTTTAATAGGTTTGCATTACATACAGGAGAAACTATGAAAGTCCCTTATGAATATAACGGCCATAATGATAAAAGGAAATGTGTTTGCTTTTCCAGATACATTCCAGGCACTGAGCTAAACACTCTTTTAATCCCCACAATGACTATACAAAATAGGCACTATTATTTTCTTCAGTTTTACAGATGAAAATGCTGACACTTAAGAAATTGAATATCTGCTCACAGTTGCACATCTAACTGACATATGGATTCAGGCAATATGACTCCAGAAAGTAGATTGTTAACCTTTAATCTACAGTACTTGTTTTCTGCAAGTGTCCCTAACCGTTAAGTTAAAGGGGAACACCAGCAACAAATCCTAGATGAATTTGCTGTTTAAGACCTGAACAAATGTGTTGTAAGGCCAAAGTCGCTATATGCGTTAAGGTCAAACCATTGCCCAGTGTCAACAAATAACTAAGACCATCCTCTACTACCTTTAAAATTGATTGGAAGCCTTTCACAGGCTCACACCTATTTTACATTTTTGTCTCATCTCTCTCCACTAGCCCCTCACAACTTTCCTCAAAGTCTAAGCTCCAAACATATTAATTTCCCAGAACAAGCCTACTTTCACCCTTGTAAGGACTCTGCACTGTCCTTCTCACTGTCCAGAATACACGTTTCTGCTTTTTTCTTATCAGTATTCCTGTGTTCTGGCTAGTATAAGCTGTACCTGGAAAACCAATGCCCTGGCTAGAGGATGAGTGATCCTCTCTAGCAACCTAGCTTTGGTGTTTGCCCCTGACATTAGGAACCCACATCATGCCAATTACATTTCCCAGTATTTTACAGCTTGAAATAGCACATTTGTCAAGGAAGCAGGGGCAGAAAGTGTTTGGTGCATGCAAAGGTAGAAAAACTCTGGAATTTAAAAGCACTAACCTAGGAGTCAGGCTCCTAAACCCTGGGGTGTGACATCAGACTGTTTATGAGCATCTGACTCCTGGCTGGAGAATCACTGGTGTGCATTTGTCACAGTCAATATTGAAGTTCCTACAGTTGGAGACTGTGGAAATGATAACATTTAAGGCTCATACACATTTTCTTTACAATTATTCATCATTCATTTTGTGTGTCTGTCATCGTTGAAGCTACAAAATACCATGTAGATGGCACTGACCAAGCAATAATCACTTTGAACAAATGGCCTAAAAGTAGCTAAGAAGAGGACAAGAAAAGATAGAACAGCAACGTATCCTGGAAGTCAGATCCTCATTGCATGTTGTGTGTTTAAACATTTACAATTAAGAATGGCTTTAGCATTTCATGGGGGAAAATGAGCAATGAAAGAAAAATGCAAAAGTATATTTTAAGGTTAGCCTTTACATTTGAAAACACTGAATCACTTACTTATTTAGGAAAATCTTGGGATTATTTAATAATATACATTTTTAACTTCTCTCTCTCTTTTTTTTTTTTTTTGAAATAGTGTCTAGCTCTGTCACTCAGGCTGGAGGACAGTGGCATGATCATAGCTCACTATAATTTCAAACTCCTAGGCTCAAGAGCTCCTCCCACCTCAGCCTCCCAAGTAGCTGGGATTACAACTGTGGGCTACTGCACCTGGCTAATTAAAAAAAATAAATAAAAATGTTGAAGAGATGGTACCTATGTTGCCCAGGCTGGTCTCAAGCTTCTGGCCTCAAGCTATCCTCTAGCCTTGACTTCCCAAAGCACTGTGATTGTAGTTGTGAGCCAACATGTGGGGCTCACCTCTTTTTTTAATTTTCCCACACTGATGACTGACAAGGCAGGGCTTATCACCACCACCTTTTGTACTTGACAAATGGGAAAAAAGAAATTGGGAGGATGAGTGGTTCAGAACAAAGAACCTTCAACTTCTTCATCTTGTAATTTCAGTGACGTTCTCCAAATTTCTGTCTGTGCTCTCCCATGTATCATTAAAATCTGGTCGTTATTATGAAAAAATAGCCACTTGCCAATGGGTCTTATATTGTGAAAATTCAGCCTCTGTAGTCAGAAAATTATTTTGCCAGTCCTGCTCTCTGCCTCTCCCTTGTAAGTCTTTGTTCACAATCATCCTTCTCTATAAAAGGATAGCAGGCTTCAGAAGCCAGGGGGAGTAGAGTGAGAACATTCCCACTGGGTCTTGGCCTGCTTCCAGCCCCAAGAAGGGTATCATTTTCAGTGTCATGCTTCCAATTTCCCTGGAAAGGTCTCACCTCTTTTTCCACACCACATCCCTCCCTAATCTTGCCAGCTTGTGTCTGAATTGTCTCTGTTGGTCTCTGCCTTTTCAAAAAGCCTAGATGCTTATCTTGGATATACCATTACAAGCTCCTTTTCTTATCTTTTCTAACTTTTGTCACTGATACCAACCCCTGCTGTCAGGGCTGATTACTGAGATTTTAATCTTTTTTCCATATATATATATATATATATATATGCATATATATGCCTCTGTTTTCTGAATGAGAGAAAACCTAGATGCTGACTTCAAAGGACTATACTTATTTGCTCTTCTTGATTCCTCCAAGGGACACAGAGGCAATATGTTTATGTTTACTATAGATGCTATAATTCCAACAGGATTTGCATAACAATACATTTCACTAGCATTACCTTATATCAGACCCCCGTTACCTTGTTGCCTGTATTATGACAATTGCCTCCTAACTGGCTTCCTTGCCTCTTTTCAAGTAGTGTTTCTCAGTAATGGCAAATAGAATTATCTTTCTGAAATGAAAATCCCCTTTCTCTTCTCTTGTTTAAAATTTCTCACTCAGAATCTCCCAAAAGCCTTCTGGCCTAGAATCTGATTTCTCGGTGCTTATCTCTTCAGCCTCCCTCCTCTCCTTGCAGTCTTTTTGTCATCCATATTTCTTGCAGTTTCCTGAGCATGCTGGCCTCTCTGGTAACTCTAGAGTTTGGCACATGTTGTCTTACTGTTTAGAATGCCCTTACTTCCGCCTGGCCACTCTGTTCTGCAGGACTTACTCAAGCGTTATCATCTTTCATCACACAAACACCATGGATCTAGGAAAAGAATTCCTTGCCAGGGTTCCAACCACATCACAATTTCTGGAGAATTTTTTGTAGTCTGAGAACTAGTGTTCTGCATTATTCATTCTGTGCCTCAGGGACTCACACAAAGTGAACAATCAGCAAATAATAATTGAATTAACTGTTGATATTCCATGCTCTGTATATGAACATACACAATACTCCTCCTATAATCCCACCTGCTTAGAAATTGGTCTACTAGAGGTCAAGCAGGATACCACCAAACTGGGAAGCAGAATTCCATCTCCTTTGCTGACTCTTCAGGCCACTCCAGGCCACTGTCTGAGCTTCCATCTTATTCACATCTTTTCAAATATTTATGTATTGAGTTCCTACTAGGTGCTGGTACTGTTCTAAGTGCTGAGCGCAGTGGTGAACAAAACAGGTAGAGTTTCTTTCTCCTGGAATTCAAATTGCATTTGGAAAGACAAAAACACACACATAAATGAAGAGATACATGTAAATATATATGTCACATTTTTCTAAAATTCATAAAAATTGAAACAGGATAAAGAGGTTAAAGAAGCAGGTGGGTAAAATTTTAAATAAGATGGTCAGTAGAGGCATTTCTGCTAAGGTGATATTGAGCAGAGACCTAAAGGAAATAAAGAAACGATCACATGCATCTTTTTTTTTTTTTTTTAGGGAAAGAGCATTCCAGGGAGAGGAAACAGTGAGGTCAAAGGGCCTGAAGCAAACCCATGCTTAATATAGCCACCAAAACAGCAAGGCTGCCATGGGGTTGTAGCATAGTGAACGAGGGTCAGGTGGTAAAAGACAAGGTCAGAGAGTTGGCAGAGACCACATCAAGCAGGGCACGAAGCTCATGGTGAAGTATTTGCTTTTTACTGGGAGGGAAATCTAATTGGAGAATTTGGAGTAGATCTGTGGCACGATCTGACCACTTTTTAAAACTCTGACTCTTCTATGGAGTGGATACTGTTGCTGGGGTGGGCAACCGTAAATGCAAGGAGACCAGTTAGGCACTGCTAGTGACATGGACTAGGGTGGTAGCAGGGAGGGCAGTGAAAAATAGTTCTAGATTTATTTTGAAGGTCTATTTCATAGCATGAAATTTTTGCTTAAGAATTGGAATAGAGATGTGTGAGAAACAGAACCACCAGGGATGACTCTAAAATTTCAGACCATTTACTGAGATGCGGAAGACTCTAAGAAGAGTGGATTTAGCATGGGTAGAGAAGAATTGAAGGATCAGAGTTAGATATTAAAATATATAGATAAAATATGGATATTGATGTAAATACTGTTACACATATAGATTATACATCCACATCTATATATTTTATAGATATATATCTTACAATACATCTATAAGTGGAAATCTTGGGTCAGTGGTAAGATAAATGAATGTGGGAAATTAGTGAGCTCAAAGTTTGTGAATAAAATCCAAGAATCATCTAAATATGAATGAATTTGCAGCCATAGGAGTGCAAGGCATCACCAAGGGAATGAGCAGAGGCACAGAAGATGAAGATCAGGAGCACAGGTTTAGAGGCCAGGAGAAGACACTGAGAAACAGAAACATCAATTAGGAGCAAAACCAAGAGAAAATATTGTCTTGAAAATCAAGTAAAAATGTAGGCTCAATGAAAACACTATCAGCTGTTTCAAATGCTGCTAGTAGGCTGAATAAGATGAGGACTGTGATTACCCCAGAATCTGGTAATGTGCAGCTTGTTGATGACCCTGACAAGTCCAGTTTGAGGGAGCAGTGGGAACAAGCCTGCTTAGAAGCAAGTTTATGAGTGGTTAGAGAGTAAATAGACAAAGGAACATACCCAATTCTTAAAATAAGACTGTTAGGCTAATTATTTTTCAATTTCCTTACCTTGCTAAATTTTATTATTTAAAACATCATATCCATGCTATGTATGACAATATTTGCATGTGTTGCAAATTCAGAGCATTTGAGTTCAACCTAATATTCTGAGTACTGAATTATGCAGAACACACTTTATTTTTCCTTTGAGAATTCAGAAGGCAAATTAACTTTTTTGGAACCTCAGGGACACTTTTATTCTTGTCAGTTATCATTGCGCAGCAGAGCAGGTTAAATGTCACTTAATAGAATTCTGGAAAACAGCTTATTGCATATATAGTCTCATCTTTTCTTTTACTTCATCCTTCCCTCTGTCCTGTGTATCCTATCATTGACTCATCAATCTATTTATCCATCTATCCATTCATTCACCCATATATCCACCCATTCATCCATCCATCTATCCTGCACTTATCAAGCATTGGAAATATTAATATCTCAAAGCATTGTCTGTCCTTTTGTTGGAGGCACAGATAGGGAGTCTCTCCTGACTCATGCAAATCTCCCAAAACAGGTTGCACAGAACAGGACCTGGTGGTAAGCAGGTGCAGAGCTATTAAGAGAAAATATATGGAGAAAATCTGAGGCTTTGTAGTCAGAGGACTGTTTTAGTCATAAACCCAGAATGAACCTTGGGTTGAAACCATAAACACTGTGCTAAGCATCAGATTCAAAAGGAAGGTTTGCAGAAACTTAGGTGTAGTGTCCATCCAGCCTGAGTCAACAAACTTTAGGATGAGGTCTATGGAGGGGTGTTAAAAGCCCACTTTCATGTTATGAAGGTCTAAGAAAAAGGTGCAGGACTGATAGCAAAAGGCAGTATGCAGTACCAGAATAAAACATGATTAAAGAAATGAAGGTCTTTCTATGATAAAGATATGATTAAGACATAAGGGAACAAATGCTGTCTTTCCTTTTCCTTTTTTTTTTTTTTTTTTTTTTGTGTGTGTGTGTGACAGAGTCTGGCTCTGTGCAGTGGCATGATCTTGGCTCACTGCAACCTCCATCTCCCAGGTTCAAACAATTCTACTGCCTCAGCCTCCCTAGTAGCTAGGAATAAAGGCATGTGCCACCATGCCTGAATAGATTTTGTATTTTTAATAGAGGAAGGGTTTTGCCATGTTGGCCAGGCTGGTCTCAAACTCCTGACCTCAAGTGATCCACCTGCTTCAGCCTCCCAAAGCGCTGGGATTACAGATGTGAGCCACGGCGCCTGGCCTTTCCTTTCCCTTTATTCCTTCTTTTTCTGTTCTCCTTCCTTTGCTGAGTCTATTATTTTTTCTCATATATAGCACAAAAAATGTGATACAATCCATGGTGATGAAATTCAGAATAAAAAACACACTTCTTTTTTAAAGCACATTATTGAGCTTTCATCTAAATTAAGCCACCCCTTTGCATTTAACTTCATTTCTTAAGTTATAGATCTAATTTTTTTCCTAGAAGACAGTTATTTCCCAGAAGTGACATTCTTGCTACTTTGTCAATGGGTAGAAAACATTGCATTATGTGATATTTTAAGCGCAACTTTCAGCACAGCAACATGGATGAGCACAATAAATACAAGAGGGGTAGCAAACTAGAAAAACCGTCTGCAATTTTTTTACTCTTTGCTACTTTAGTAGGCCAAGGGAAATAATAATTTGGCTTTATGTGTAGGGGTTCAGAATCAAAGCCAGTGAAGCAGAACGAAGCCAGGCTATCAGATGGAGAGGCTTGTGGCTCCTACAGGAAGAAACTTTCCCTGTCAAAGGAAGACGCTCCTGGCACTCACACCTGCCTCTCTATCAGACACTTAAGACAATTAGAGCAGTGGAGCAGATGTGCCTAGAGGTATCAAATAGATGTACTTAATAGGAGGAGCATAGAGCAAGAAGGCTTCAAGTTCTTGAGGAATATAAGTTGCTGCAATTAATGGAACCGAGAAGGCTCATTATTGAGACACTCCTTATAGGACGTGGATCTTCCTGAGGGAATTCTCTGCCAGGGCCTTAAGGATTTTTACCTTGCTCAGGAGGATTCTAAGTCTTGGAATTGATTTCTCTTCTAAACTAGGTTAGGCTTTCCCTCCTGCCTTGAAAAAAGATGTTTCTACTAGTTATGACAGAGAGAAAGAGTAAAAGAAAAATATCTTCAACCCCAGGGCCTGTTTCTGAATTAAAAAGGAGTAGCTATTCTTTACTGATGGATCTTAAGACTAATTACTAAAGGGTAAGACTGCCTAAACTCTAGAGTGTTTTCACTCTTCCCTGTGGCCAGAATCCAA
The DNA here is from genome assembly GCF_009761245.1 of Sapajus apella. NCBI lineage: Eukaryota > Metazoa > Chordata > Mammalia > Primates > Cebidae > Sapajus > Sapajus apella. Next base: position 16,877,965 of record NW_022436976.1, on the reverse strand, counting down.
TAATGCAGATATATATATACCAAAGGACAGGAATGCCAAGCACTTTAAAAAGGACGTGAGTACCTACCAGGTGCACAGTCTGGAAACATTATCCCCTCTCCAGCATGATCCTGCCGAGTGCAGAGTAGTATCCCTGAGCCCAAGGTTTCATCTCAACATTGTGGAATAGCATTTCTGAGCTCAGTTACCCTCATCAAAAACACTCTGATCATTCTACCAAATTTACAAGGTTGTGAAAAGATGAAATAGCACCCATATAACTATAGTTAAAGTGTAACTTGCTATACATTTTTATTAATCTAACTCAATTGTTGACCACTAATTTGCTCAAGTGTAAGGATAATTATCACTGAATCCCCAGTACCTGGCATATTTTAAATATTAAATAAGCACTTCTTGAAATGTGAGAAATTATTAGTATAATTACTCTTCTTCTTACACATTGTTTTTTTGTGCTCCCATATCCTCATGTCCCTGCTGGTTCCTAGTATCTGCTGAAATATTCTATCTATACCAGCCCTAATTCCAGCAAATATTATACTCTAGAGCTTGTGCTACCCAGTCTGTTAGCCACTACCACATGTGCCTACAGAGACCTTGAAATGCAGCTAGTGCAACTGAGAAACCAAAGTTTTGATTTTAACTAATTTAAATTTAAAAATTAGCACTACGTTCAGTTATGGGGAACTTTAAGAGGACTTGAAACATCATAGATTCATAAATCAACTTTTTCTCTACATATTATAAAAATTAAATGCAGATCAAATATTTCTGATGAAAATTTAGCATCCTAATTATGCTTTAATTCTAAAGAAACATAAAAAATGCAAAAATTATAGCAAATAAAAATTGTATAATGTAAAAATCAGTTTTATAATGATTTCATATTAAAATGATGTTAGTGTGAATATATTAGGTAAAATACATTATTAAAATTAATTTCATCAACTTTTTGCATTTGGTTTACATTTCTAAATGTGGCTGCTAGAAAACTAAAAATTACATATGTTTCTTATATTTATATTGAACTGTGCTTCTCAAGGGAACCTCCACTGATGGCTGGTTATGCTCTTCTTTCAATCAATACCTTGAACTTGAAACTCAATTTGAGACTTCGAAGTAAAGATGATGTTGATGATGATGATCACTGTAACAACAAAGAGAGCACCTTGATTTTATTACTTACATGGCATTCTAGAGTTTACAAAGCAATCTTACCTAGATCATTATATTAAACCTTATAACTCATTGTGATGTACTATAAAATGTATTGACGCTCAGAAGAGTCAAGAGACTTATCTTGTTATTGTGCTCATTTTTGGCAGGGCTTATATTGGAATCCACATGTTCTGACCCCAAACGGCCTTTTCTACCCATCTCACTGGCCTTTCACTTTTGTATTGTCTATGATTTCTTTGAGGATATGTCATGTTGATGATAATAGTGTATTAAGTATAATTACCTACATTTGTAAAAAGACTATTGAGATCAGTCAGTGTACCATGCCAAATAGTGACCAATGGTTAGAATTCATAACTAGCCCATTGTTGGACCATATTTGGAGTGATTTACTTTTTCCCACAAATCAACAGCAACAAAGTTCAAATCCTAGCACTAAAATTTTTCATAACTCTCTGGAGCGAATCTTTCACTCAAGTGCTGTCAGAGCACCTAAATGCCAGAGACCAGGAATTGATTTCCACTTACATGGCCATACACTCATCCTACATGGCCATAAGTGTAGCTGCCTGCTAGTGAATGATTGTCTATGTTACAAAATTTAGTCTGAAACTTGTTTATGTGACTTGTTAATGTGTGGAAAATTTTAAGGGAAGTACAAAGATGTAGAGTCTTCTTGAAGGCCTTTCTATCTCATCTTCAGAAATAATTTAATGACCATATTCTATAGCCAACATCTCACAAACTGGCAAGAATGAAAAACGAAAAGACTTGCTGTAAAGTAGGGCAACATATGATCAAAGCAGATTCCTTTAACTTGTGTCCAGTACCTCCCATGTGTTGGGAGATTTTATCATCTCATTTAATTTAAACATAAAATAGTCTCTTGAGAGAGATATTATTACCACTTTATAACTAGAGGCCCAGTGGAAAGTGGTAAGAGGCTCAATTATGAGCCTACTGCTATGGCTTGATGTCTTTATTTTTCCTTCTGTCTAGAAAGTTACCATTGTGGTTCATTGCAATAAACACTAGACTTTGAATCAGAATTCAATCCAAAATACAGGCATTATACTTAAGATTATCAGTACTCAAGATTCAAAAGGATTCACAATGCTTAAGATTTAAATTCAGGCACAATATTCATTCTTTATCCAACATCATTGTACACATTTTTCATTCATTCATTTATTCATTCATTCAACATGTGGTTGCTGATTGCCAAACCCTAAGTTAAATTACTGGATGGGATGAAGATGAATGAGATGCATTTAGAAAAGTACTTTATAAAACAACAAATACTTAAAAGTGTTAATTTTTGTTTTTCACTAATAATGATGAAATAGTCTGTGGTTGAGTGGAGAAATACTATTACCTATTCTTGGAGACAAAGATTAAAGCAATTGACACCCTCATCAGCCAGTATGGCCCAGGCCAGAAGCCATGATGTCAACTTAGAAAACTCCTCCTTCCTCATCTCCACATCATGTCTGAAGCCTTAACTGCTTGACATCTGACAACTACTCTCATTCCCATTGCTGTTGTTTTGTTTAGTGTCTTGATCTTCTTGAATGGGCAATTGTGATCTCTTATCTTGCTTACTGACCCCAAACTTCACCTGTTTTCCACACTGCTGTCAGAGTCATGACCCCTTAGTGTGGGCTCAAAGGTGATTATTTGTATCTCTAGCTGCTGTAAACCTCACTCATTCACCCCTGCATTCCAGAAACACTCAGTTTCCTGGGCAAGTCAGACTGATGGAAATCTCCATGCCGTGATCATGTGTCTGCCTGCACTCAGAATGCCCTTTCTCTGCTTCTTCACCCGATGAGCTCTTACTGATCTTTCAAAAGTTGGCTCATCAGCCACTTCTTTCAGATTTTATTTCCAAATCCCTTACCTCCAACACTTAGGTTAAATTGACCAACCTCTCATCCTTCTTTGTTATTCTTAAATAAGCATAAAATATGATGTTGCTATAGCACTACCAATAAATACTTAGCTGGAGTTTTCAATTTACACTAGAGGATCACCCGCCAAACTGTAACTCCTTGGGATAGAGGGCTATGTGTTATTCAACCCTAATGCCTGTCAAGAAGCAGGCACTTACTCAATATTTACTGAAAAAGTGAATTAATAATTATCTTGTTACTGCCTAAAATCTTTCAGTGGATGTTCCTTGTATATGAAATAAAATCTGAACTCATTTGAAAGATATACCAGGCCCTTCCTCCCAAGGTTCTTGCATAATATAGAGAGAGTCTCAGCTCTTGCTGTGTCCATACAGTTATTCATAAACCCATTATACTAAAATATAAGCAATTCTCCCAATGAGCCTTAGCCTTCCAGGCCTTGACTCATCTAAGTTCACAGTGGAATTATTTCGAGGTCTGGTTAGTCATGCTGTCCCTGCACTAAGGGCCAGATGAAAATGGGCTTGTTGGAGCTCTTTGTTACCTATAGATCTAAAGAGAGTGGGTGTGCTGAAATGTAGGCCAGCCTTTAAAAAGAGAAACCTAAAATGTTTCTGGACCATTTTATATACCTTAGCTCTTGCCAATTCTGTCTCTCTCCAGCTGAAGTTCTGTAAAGCTTCCCTGCCCTCTACTCTCACACCCTACTTGGTGCTCAGGTTTTTTTCTGTGGATGCATATGACTCTAGCTGTTTTCTAGCACTGCCTATATTTGCATCATAAGGTTCTAACTGGAATTTTGGTTGCAAGTGTCACCCACTTTTATCACCTCATCTTGACTACTTTCCTGTCTTCATGACTACTTGGTGGAAGCAGTGTGGATAGGCCACTTTATTCTGCATTAAATGTGTGAGTGCTTGGAAATGAGGAGGTGTGCTTTCCAAGAGAAGAGATGGAGTGAGCGTTCTGCAAATCCCTCATACCTAGTGAGTTCACTTGACATCCCCTGCACTATGTGGGCTAAAGCCGGCACACAGCAGTACCAGCATTTCCTCTGCTGCTAGCATTCAATTAAAAGCTTGTAAAGCATTTGGTGATATTTAGTTAGGTGAAAAAATCACAAAAATGAAGGTTGCTTTTGCCTTTGTTCTTTAAGGTAGCTTATTTTCTATGTTCATCTTGTAATTTTTTTTTCAAGTATTTATTGATCCCCAAGAAGCCTGAATTGGATATTTAGACAGAGAGATTTTGTTTTTCAAATTGGAAAATCTCTAACAAATTATTGTATCAGCTGCAAGAGGAGAAATGACTATTCATTCTTCCATTTCTCATTTCTATTCTCTAATATTATCTGGTAGATCAGTAACAGGCTGCAGTTTTAGGTGAACCTAATTTCTAGCTGACTATGCCTTTCCGAACCCCTTTTCACCTGCCCTTATCTATCCGCCAATTATGGCAAAGTCAGAGCCTATATAAGAAGCTCTATCTTTATCATGCGATGGGCTTTGGATTGTGCAATACATAGGCCCAGTGTCTGGTGTGCCATGGATAAGCATTTGGTTAAGACCAAGTAGATTCCAAGTCACAGTTTTCTCTGCTCCCTGACTCCTACAGCATGCTGACACTTATTGACAGCATGTTGCCAGAGAACAAGGCAGACCTGTTCCATTTGCCTGATAAGACAATGATCTTTCCTGAAACCAACCATGAAAACTGTGCAGCTCTTACCAAGTGATTATTTCCCTCTCTTTGATGCCTCCTTGATTTTCTACCCAAGGCTGTAAGATACATGATGTTGTCCTTAGACCAGCACCAACAACTAGAGTATATTAGTTACAGCCACCCACACTGCCACACTGGCCGGATTTGACATTCTTCCTGCCTCTGTGTTCCCCGAGTAGGAGTATTGACATCTGCCCAAACCATGCCAGGGCTTGCCTGTTGACTAGACTGAGCGTCACAGAGCCAGGCCCTGTCTCCTTTTATTCTAGTTTCTTTCCTCACCTCATTGTCCTTGTTGCAAGGCTTAAGTATACCATATACTGAGGCCATTACCGTTATCATAGGTATCACCTCAGAATAATCATCTGCTTTTTTCCCTAGGCAAATATATTCCCTTTTATATGTCATTTTTATGTTTAGTATTAAAAATACTAGCAGAGTGTTCTTCAACTTTGAAGAATTGAACATATTTACAACTGTGTTCAAAAATACTTTGAGTTCTTATTTATTGTTGAAAAGACTAAGAGGCTATATGTGTATATAATTACACATATGTAATTATGTACATGCACATGTAAGACATGTGGTACACAGATATTTATAATATAAATAGAATATATTTATGCTATAATATTACTAATACATGTAAGAACCTTCATTTTTACAAGTTTATAGCAAAGGAAAAGAACATAAACACTTCAGTGTTAAATATACAGTACTATTATTTCATAAATGTTTTTTGAATATTTCTTCAATTAAAGGACTATAATATTGAAAGCCTTACTACACCACAGCATATATAAAGTATAAAGTACAGCCAAAACTGTTCCAGTAATTCGCAGAAAAAGCAATAAGACCAGCTTTTCTTTGCCACAGGAGGCACAGACAAAATTTGTAGCAATGCTTAATTATACTCTTTGCATCAACTCAGCCTAGATTGCATAATGAGAATGATGTTCCCAGCAGACAGACCATTTCATCTAGAAATAATAGTCTTCTATTTCACTGTGTAAGAGGTACATCAGCTACCTGCTCATATAGGAGGGCAGAGATTACCTCCATTTGCCAGTTGTCATAGGCCCACTACATTCTAAAAAATCAGATTGGGTATTTTTAAAGAACGCTTTAGGTTTCGGTTGTTATCTTGGATTGCACATGATGTGTCATTTGGTGTAACAAAGATGACACTGTTCCCAAAACACACCTGAAATGGAGTTAATAAGGGAAAATGTTCAAAGTCATTATTTAATGACACGTTCCCTGGTAAAATGGCTAAACACACACACATACACACACACACACACACACACGGTGTTTTTGAAGTATAATTGGCCTTTTTAGACTACGATATCAGAGATGTCGTGCGGCTGTAAGATGCTGGACTTCTCCAAATCTCAGTTTCAATGTCTGTAATAAGGGGATTATAATGCCCATTTATTCACATAGCTGTTATGCACATAGAGAGCATATTAAAACCTTATAATGGCATTATTAGGGCTACTATTAAGAATGTGACAGATGACGATCATTCAATAACTCTTATCTACTTCTCTATTCTCTTGTATATGAAATTTGAAGTGTTCTTGACAGTATTCCTTTCTACAAGCAGATTGTGTCCCAAGGACAAGTCTGTTTTGGTAGACATACCACTCTATTATAGTCATCTAAATTAATCCTCCAGTCTGAATTGGTTTAAAAAACTCTTGGCTGCTTTCACATTAGCTAATATGTAATCTTATGCTATAATGATAATAATGGCTTTCATACATTGATAATTGTGCATTTTCTTTATACCTGAAAGCTTTCCCAAAAGGTGAGAATTTATTCCCTTCATTTTGCAGATGAAAACCCTTAGGCACCATTAGATTAGAAGGCATATCCAAGGCTCTACAGCTAGCACATGCCAAAGCTGGTAACCAAGCAGCGGTGCTGGCACTGAAGCATGCGCATTTCCATGACACCCCGTGGCCTCTTTTTGTTTTCTCATCTGCCTACCTCAGCGGTCTATAAGACAGAACCTGCAATATAGTCATGCTGTTATCTTTACTGTAAGATACAATTCCAGGTATGAAGTAAATCCTAAATAATTTCATGAAGAAAGGACTATTCAGCCCAACTAATCATGTCATTCATCAGCTTAATACATACCTTCAAAAATATGACATTAGGCCTATAAAATTCTTATTAGAAAACTATAATCCCAACAAGAAACGTTATTGTAATTACAGTTACCTAAAATCAGTTCTAGGTTGTTTTCTCAAGGAACTTAATATATTTGGAGACTCCATATGTATAATACTAAAGTATTTCAAAACTGAATATCCTAAGCCAAGAGTGATGCCAAGTGCTTTGGTTATGTACTAGAATCTGCTTTGGTGGATCAGAAAAGTACTCATGGGGAGGTGATATCTGACTTGGACTTTGAATGATGAGCAGAATTGCAGTAGGTGACTATAGGACAAATGGCATTTTGAGCAGGGAAAGATGTATTTACAAAATCAAGAGTAATTTGTATGAATGACAGTTGTACTTAGAGAAAATTTAGGCTGAATTAGAGACCTTCTAAAAATCCAGAAATGACCTGAGTTTGCTTCATTGAAAGCCAAACTAACCACAAAGCTGAGCATTTATAATTCACCTTTAAGAGTGAGAAACAGTGGCCAACTTTTATCAAAATGTTTACCTTTATCTTTGTCTAGTAAGGCATGGCAGAGAAAAGTCAGCTATTGTCTTAGACTTGCAAAGAACTAGCTGAGTGTGGATTAAATGAAAGAAGCAGTAAAAGATGAGCCCAAGGAGAAGGAAAGGAGGGAGATCAAAGAAATCCTTGAAGTGTTAATTGCAATCATTGAAAAAGAGGTAACATGAAGCTGAGAGTTAGATGATCTGCTATAAATAGCATTTGAATGAGGAATATTGGAAGGTCAGCAGATGAGACTCTGATAGGTAAAAATTATATATAACTTCAGGCTAAGAAATAAGACTGTGATAAATTCAGAGAAACATGACATCAGATGAATTCAGAATTAAGAGATAAATTTTTACTTTGTGGGTTAAACCAGTTATATAGAAAGAGTATGGCTAAAACCTGCTGTCTGCATAAGTAACTAAGAGTAAAATGCTTCCCCAAACAAATCAAGGAGAAAGGAGAGTTTGTGGAAACAGAATCATAAGACCAGAATGTGGTCCTAGGAAGGCAGGCCATGTAAAGGAAAATGTATGAACTCTGGTATAAAGCATGTTGAATTTTGCATGTTCTCTGTAGGTAGCTCTTACTGGGTGTTACCTTAGGCAAGTCACTTTACTCCCCTGAACATTTGTTACTGCATCTGTATACTTGCTGCAGTTATACCTGAGGAAGCAGCATCCAGAGCCAGACTGCCTGGATTCAAAATCTAGCTCTATGACTTACCACCTGTGAAACTTGAGTGAGGCAATTAATTACCTTGCATCACTTTTCTTCATTTGTAAAATGTAAATGATTACCTATATGTTACATCATTCCTAAGCATCATTTCCAGGGGGGTAAAAGTCAAAACTATAAAGTCTTTTGAAAGCAATATGAAATACAATCATTATAAACTCAATATTGGGTAGGATATTTTTCAAAAAGAAACATAGTCTATAAATCACAAAGAGAAAAATTGATAAATTTTACTACATTAAAATTAATCACAAAGGATGCAGTAAACAGAGAAAAGCCATAAAATGGGAGAATATATCAGTAATTCATAGAAAATATGAAATACTGTATTTATACTCAATATAAAGTTAAAAAAAAGAAAACCTGAGGGAAGAAAGAAGTTAAAGTTATTAACACATTCAAAATAATGGTTCATTAAGATTGGACAGGAAAGGAAGGAGATGTGTGTTTTATTTCTTAAGAGGGGAAGTGGATACTTAGGTGTTCATTTTATCGTTACTCATATTTTATGCATTCTTTTGTAAAGAGTACTCATTTCTCAGTATGTCTTTAAAATGGAGATTGTAATAAGTACTTACTTTATAAGGTTGCTGTGAAGATAAGCAAGTTACTTAGAATAGTGCCTGCAACATAGTAGGCATTTAAAAGTGTTAACTGTTATTATATTAAGACATTAATAACACTGTAGAAACAATATAAGGTAGCTGTGATTTTTAAGCTATTGTCTCACAAAAGAATATGTTAACAGAGAGAAAGCAGTCTGCATTGCACCAGAACACAAGAAAGCCATCCAAGGGAAGGCTTTCTGCAATTCTACTTGGCAGGTTTGACCCTACAGTGGAGGTATTCATCACAGTATTGTAGGTCTATTATACTGGCCTTAACGATACCCCTTGCAGTCTTAGCAAGTTCACATAATGACCTTACAGCTTCTTATATGGCTGTTCTCAGAAGAACAGAATGTGTACATCAAATATTCTGCTCATTTGGTGAGTTTTATCTCATTTATTAATAGAAAAACATCTTATTTTTGTCTCAATTTATTGTGAATAGAAGCCTTAGCTTCCTCATTTCAGAGAGCATCAATCAGAGTGTTTCTAGACTGATGAAGCAGAGGACCTTGGTCATGATTCAGCCTCAGGGTAAAGCTTTGCCTGCTCAGCCCGACAGAATCCTTTCTAATCAGTCTCTAACTACAAAAAATTGAAGAAAAAAAGCTTTGAAAAGAGATTATGTTTAAGGTTCTTGTTAATGATATATGTCATCTCTTGAGATCATTTCAGTGTACTAAAATGGCCACCAGGTGTTCTTTCTTGTGAAGAGTTCTGAAGTATTGCTCAGAGAATGTGAGTTAACCATGTAATGTAAGCAAGTTACCTGCGTTAAGCACACATGACCTAATGAGACTGATCCCGACAAACTGACTGTTTCATCTAGTTATAATATTCTAGATTGTTAGAAATACTCTTCTAGATTATTAACCACAGGAAAAGGAAAAGGCCTTGGATACCAAGTGGGTCCTGAAGTTACGGAAAAACACTGATCACCAAACCAAAGAGGGGAGTGGTTTTTCATATGTTCATTTTAGAAAGACATAAAGTATCAGGATAAAAGCCACAACTATTATAAAAAGAGAATGAACACTAGGCTTGGACTGTAAATGCAAAAGAGAAAAGATTCCCCAGAGAGCATTGTACTTGCTTTGTGTACAACTTAGAGCATGAAACACGGAGTAAATCTACCTACTTTTGGGCTTTAGGCTTGGAAATAAACAAGTAATCAGAGGAACTACACATTTAGGTATGATTTGTACGTGAATGGAATTATAGAATCTGGATTTGAATATCTGTGCTCACATGTCAGACAGTATTATCAAAAATTTGGAGTAATCTCCCAGGAAAATGATAGAGTTTATATAGAGAGATACTGTAATAAAAGGAGAAACATTGTGTTTTCTGACCATAATAGGATAGTAGTTGAAATTTATTTTAAAAGCTGAAAAATTTGACAGAGATAAATAGAAGCAGATCAAATTCCCATTAGAGCAGATAAATTGTTATTAATGGTAAGCACGTTGATAAATAAGAAAGAAGGTTCTCTCTCCACTCAAAATATCCAGGAATGGTAACACTTGGTGATAAATGATGTAAAAAAAAATCTCACAGAAGAAATAATAAGCCTAAACTCTAAATCTTTAAGCAGAAATTATGGGGGTCCTCCCATTAATTTTAAATATGAAGAAATTGGAGTGAAAGTTATACACAGCACCGAAAGTAAATGAGGAAAGTATAAGTCCAAGTTGATGAAGAAAGAGAAGATAGATAGATAGATCGATAGATAGATAGATAGATGTACAGATACTAACAGAACCTTTATAGGGCATACAAGAGAGAAAACATACAAAGAACATGTTAAAAATAGTGGTAAGAGACTAGTTTATTCTGGAATAGTTTTAGAAAACAAAACACACTGAAAGAATCATTCATTCATTCATTCATTGTTAGATAGTCATGGTGCAGAAGCAGGATGGATCCACACCCAAATTTTCTTTGGATGTCAAGACTGATGGTGAACACGCACACACCCCAAGAGAATATGTACAGATTTATCACTTATATAATTTTTTTTAAGAGAGAGAGAGAACAAGGTAGACTTCCCAAGCTGACCCACAGATGGCTTCACAGAGCAAGAAAAGGAGACTGGCTTGGATTTTTAAACTGTGGTTAGGCTTGGGGCTGTGGCAAAGATCTGGATTTGAATCTTTGACCTGCATCAAAGGAGAGAACAGCTGGACTTTCTAATTAGTTAGCACAGATATTTGGGAGAGGATGATGGGCCCTACATGTACACTGTGGAAAGAAGGTGATATGTTTTTCTGACTGCAACAGGAAGGTATTGGAGGATTGAGAGATTTTGAGCAATCAGAATATAATCTGATTTACATGTTTAAAAGCAAAGCTTAATTCCTTTGCTCCTGTATTGAGAACAAATGGAGGGAACAAGAATAAAAGCAGAGACATTAACTGGAAGTATTCCATAGCAATCCAGGTTGTTTTTACTTGGTAAGTAGCAATGAAGGTGGTAGCAAGAGGTTAAATTTGAAATATATTTTAAGAATAAAACTGACTGGACTTGGTGACGGATTGCATTTAAAGTATGGGGGAAGAAAGAAGCATAGAATGATTCTTCAGGGTAAGTCTTGATCGAGCAGGTGAATAATGGTTCCATTTAATGAAATGGAGAAGACAGCCATTGGAGGCAACAGGATAAGTTGTGTTGGGACATGTTACACTTCAGATACCAGTGAGACATCTAAGTGGGGATGTCAGCTAGGCATTTTGGTATACCAGAGACAATACACTAAGAATTCGATACATTTTAATGACATCATTGGGTAAAGGCCAATCAAAAATTACGATTTCTCAATACATGTAAAAAGCACAGTGTTTTCTTGTGTGTGAGCTGTTTGAATGTCTTCTTTTGAGAAGGGTCAGTACATGTACTTTGCCCATTTTTTAATGGAGTTATTTATGTTTTGCTTGTTGATTTAAGTTCCTTATAGACTCTGGATATTAGGCATTTGTCAGATGCATAGTTTGTAAATATTTTCTCCTGTAGGTTATCTGTTTATTCTGTTGATAGTTTCCTTTGCTGTAAAGAAGGCTTTAGTCTATCCCACTTGTCAATTTTTGTTTTTGTTGTGATTGCTTTTCAGGACTTAACCAAAGATTCTTTGCCAAGGCCAGTGTTGAGGAAGGTTTTTTCTAGATTTTCTTTTAGGATTTTTATAGTTTGAGATCTTATACTTAAATTTTTAATTCATCTTGAGTTAATTTTTGTAAATGGTGAAAGGTAAGGGTCTAATGCTCATTATCACTAATCAACAGAGAAATGCAAATCAAAACCACAATGAGATATATACCAGTCAGAATGGTTATTATTAAAAAGTAGAAAAACAGTAGATGCTGGTGAGGATGTGGAAAAAAAGAGAACACTTACACATGGTTGGTAGGAATGTAAAGTATTTCAGCCACTGTGGAAAGCAGTTTGGAGATTTCTCAAATAACTTAACCCAGCAATCTCATTACTGGGTATGTACCCAAAGAAAAATAGATCATTACACCAAAAAGATGCCGGCACTCCTAAGTTCCTTGTCACACTATTCACAATAGCAAAGACTAGGCACCCATCAACGGGGTATTGGATAAAGAAAATGTGGCACATATTAATATCTAGTATAGAATACTACACAACCATAAAAAAAGAATGAGATGATGTCCTTTACAGCAACATAGAAGGAGCTGCAGGCGATATCCTAAGTGAATTAAAAAAGGAACAGAAAACCAAATACTGCATGTTCTCATTTATAAGTGATCCATAAGGGGGGGGGGGAGAGAGAGAGAGAGAGAGAGAGAGAAGGAGAGAGGGAGAGGGAGAGAGAGAGAGAAACACCAGGGTGTGCAAGCACACAGAGGAAAGACCAAGACTACAGGAGGACAAAGGACAAGGTGGCCATCTGCAAGCCAGAGACAGAGGCCACACAGAAGAAACAAAACCTGCCACTACCTTGATCTTGTACATCTAGCTTCCAGAATTGTGACAAAATATATTCCTTTTATTTACGCTACCCAGTCAGGTATTTTATCGTGGCAACCCTAGCAAACCAGCACACTTATTTCACACTAATTGGAGTAAGACTTCCCGGCCTCTCTTACCACGTCTTTATCTGATTGGCATTTTGGGAAATAAGAAGTTAAGAATGCATGGGCTGACCCTTCTCTTTTGGCTTCTTTCGTTTCATATCTACTTATCTTTAAAGAATACACGCTCCTGTCTGCTGTTGGCCAGAGCAGGTACTAGCCTTAGACAAGTCAGTTGCTCTCTCCTTTCTTTGTCCTTGGAAGCTACCTGCCTGCTGTGAGCATGCTTTCTGCTGTTATTCCTGCTATGAGTTTTATACTGGTAATCTCTTCCCCTGAGGAGGGAAGACTATTCTCTTCCAGTGCTACCCAGGACTGGGTGTTTACATTTGCCTAATAATGGGGTAGAGTTTTTAAAACCTCTCTGTTACCCCAAACAACATTCTTAAGAGCTAGTTATTTAAGTCATTAATTAAACTGACTTTCTGTCTCCATCTGATTACTACTTTCTTTACTCCCTTTTGATTCCAGGTGGGTTAAAAAGGGATATACTTTATTTTATCTTTAAATCTCAACATAAAAGAAATTGAACACCAAGTTCGAGTAATTATAGGACTCTGGATCTGCTCATGGTAAATAATTTGTTATGCACTAATTGATTATGGTCCCAAAGCTACTCAAGCCAATACATGAACTGCTTCTAGACACACTCTGACTCTTCTCAACTAGAGATGACTGGTTGGTTGGTTTTGTTCAATGTTCCACCTGAAAATCAAATTTCCACTTTGTGCTTGTTCTTAATATTTTATTCTCTTATCTATTCTCTGGGTTTCAGACATTTTATTTCTAATCTGCTTTTCCCAAAGGTAAACAACACACTCAAGAAGAAGGAGAGATATAAGCAGCCCAATTTATACCTGGTTAACTGTTCTGCTAAGAGACTTGATTTTAGTAAAAAGAGAAACGTTGGCTTGCCAGTGCTGTCAAATTATCCAAGCTATAAAATTAATATAAGAATAATACTCGTAATTGAATTCACTGAGGATGTAGAATGTGTCAACATGTGAGCCTTATAGCAGAAGTCTAAGTGCTGTATATGCATGATCTAAATTAATTCTTACAACTTTATGATAAAAAGAGGTGCGGGGGGCTTAACGTATCTTGTGAAATTTTACCCAATTGGCACGTAATGGAGTTGAGAATTACACTTGGGCTTTCTTACTCCAAAGTCTATGTGTTCATCACAACTTGCCACTTGCTCTATGCCAGGAATAAGCATTTAGGGCCTCTAAAAATCTTTCAATAGGGGGAAGAAATACACCAATTTGGGAAGTCCCGGTCAACTGGAGAAGATTAGCTACTAAACAAGTGACTTATTTTGCTTCACATTTTTTAAAAAGGAAGATTTTGAGTCACAATTAATAGAACTTCTCTCGTTTTTCCCCTAAAAGCACACTTACATTTTCCTTCTTTTGTAAAATAGAAGAAAATGGGGATGTAGCCATTACCATAGTTGCTTTAAGCAAATTGGTGGCTCTTGAATTACATTTTCTATTGTTCGACAAAACAAAAAATCATACCTATGCAACAATCCTGCATGATCTGCTCATGTACCCCAGGACCCAAAGTACAATTTTTAAAAAGTCAAACTGATTTTGCCAGAAACATAATCTTTTAGTGTTTTAAAATTCCCAAGTAGACCATCTTAGAAAATAAATGCTAAAATTAAATTACCTGGCAAAACTAAACTCATATATGAGAGCTAACGTAAGTTACCCAGCACAAACAAGTAACCAAGGATTTTTTCATATTAAACTTTGTTGATAGAACAAAAATTCCTACTTGATTCTTCTTTCTTACAAATAAATTTTCCAAGTATTAGCACATTTTCTTAATTGCCATTGGAATCATGCTATTCTCTATTAAAATCTAAATATGGATCATGTGAAAATAACACCGTCAGTAAAAGTGAGTCTTATTTCATGTGCTAGATGAGCTAAGTGTAGTTCTCAAAATGCATATTCCCTGATAAGATAGTCACTCACAAAAAATTTAAAAAACCATCAAATGTGATATGAAGACCTCCAAAACCATGTGCAGAGAAATTTAAAGAGTATTAATGATATTCTAAAAGAGATGCTAGACTTGTTAGTGGTGAGCAAGGATGCTTAGATCATGCTAATGTTAAAACCTAACAGATTTCCTAAATGCCTTTCATATTGAGGCGAGAGTCCTGTTTCCATGGCAACCTGCAGTGAGTTAAGAAGGGTACTGTTAAACTGTATGGCGGTTTTGCTTAGTCTCTCTGAAAAAAAAATGTCAGAAGGAACCATTTCTCTATCCATGATTGTAATCAGAGATCCTCCACCTCCACCCACAAGGTTCTCTTGCTGTTCCTGAAGAAGATATTAAGGGCAGTAAATCGGAAATCTGTTTAATGATCTACTATGCTCTGCATGAGCTACAGACCCTTTGCTGGTCCAAAAATCACATTTGCAGCAAATTAACATTGGCAAGTCTGGAGGAAGGGATCAAAACAGATAAAGGTGCCAAATAATGAGCAGGATAAATAATGACGAAAACATCTATGATGCCTTAATTCCTAGAGGCTACTTTTAAATTTGTTAAAGCAACTTCCTTTAGGGTAATGCCTCACTCTCCTGTTTTTGAAACTCTGCCATTCTTTGAATTTTGAAAGAAATGAAAATATAATGAATATTTCTGTTGTTCTGCAAGGAATCCAAATCAAAGCTCTGACAAGAAGTATCCACCCACATGTTTGCTTCAGTTTTTCCTAATTCACTCGTTACCTTGCCCAAAGCTCAAGACCAAGTGAACTCACCCAGAATGACAGGGGCAGCATGTCCACTGGCAATTATCCCAGTCTATTCAGTAGGAACAGTGCAAATGAAAATCAAAAATCCTGAAACAGGGCATCTGCTAGTCATAGAAACTCAAAGTCAATTTTTAAAACTACATCTATTTTGCTGTCATAGAATACTTGTAGCTAACATTTATTGCATACCTCTGAGTACCAATCATTATGCTAAATGCAGCATCTTAGAGATTGTCATAAAACTACAAAAGATGGGAATTACAAATATTATCTCTGGTTTTACAAATGAGAAAATTGCCTAAGATCACACTTATTCTAGGAATATTTTAAAAGTAATCACAGGTAGACTTGAAGCCTTCCTCTTTCTCCCTTTTAAGCATTCTCCTGCTGTTTAAAAATTAATATATATATTTTTTTGTTTACAAATGTACACACACATGCCTTTAGGAGTCATGCCAGCAGTTTAACTGAGTAAAGCAGTCTGTAGACATGGAGAGACAATAGAGCCTGGTGAGGACTTGGGCAGTTGGGAGGTTCACATGTCCCAGCTTCTACTGAGGTTTGTCATGTAGAAATGTAGGTTCAATGTGACCAGATTTTATTTCTTTTCAAGACAACCCACTAATTCTAATTTTCATGTGAAATTTACACATTTCAAAAAATGGGTACCATAAAAGAGGTGTGAGAACCAAGATAAAATATCTGCCCCAGGCTACCTGATTCTTTTCTCTGTGTTAGAAATTATTCATCCTTCTCTCCAAAAACAAAAGTATTTCAAAAGAGGATTTCCCCACCACCAAGAAAACATAACACATGGCTAAAATTTAGCAAGTAAGTAGGGGTGGAAAATTTTAGGTTTTCGTGAAGCTTTCTGGTAAATAAAATGAAAAGAATAGTTGTGTAAATAGCATCTACGTGTAGTGCCTCTTCCCAATTTTAATTTTATTTACTTAACTTCTCACAGAAACTTAATGCTTTCTCTTTCATTCAGTGTTGTACATTTTATATCAAACAATTGAAGCAAAGCAGAATTATATTTACTCTTTAATTAAATAACATTTTTTAAAAACATGTTCTATAGTTTGGTTCTGTGTGATGATGCAAGTGGCAAGTTTAATTTCATTCAACTGAGTGACAGCAATAATCATACAGAATAGAGATGAGTAATTTAGATTTTCAAAGCTCCTGCTCTTGAAGTTGCCCAAGGTATCAAAAGTAGGAACATTCTTGAAGATATACACTTCCCATAGCGACAGCTCATTTCAGACAGCAAGCAAGAACGAAGCTGAAGATAACACTGGAAAATGTTTACCATTGATTCCCTTAATATATTTACTTATGACAGCGGGGCAAATTACATCACTAATGCTTTATACAGGAAAGAATAAATAAATCTGGCCTCCTGTTTTAACTTAACTGTTTCATTAACATGACAATGAACAACAAATTCTCCTCTTGGGAAGAAGGTGTGGATATGTATGTTCAAAACATTTGCTAGATATTTTCTAAAGCAATGTTACTGTTACATTAAACATCAATAAGTTATTTTATTGGAATAGTGGTGTTAGGTGATTCTTCACAATGTTTTACTACAGTCATTAATTGACCAAATGAAAGACCCAAAGTTACATGAAAGTGAGCACGAATGTAAAAATAAATTTGAGTGCTCACAGTGGTCCAGCAATGTGTGTGACAATTTATAAATATGGCCCCAGGATGATATTTCGGGAATTTTCCTAACCTTACAAAGCTGTAAAGAGGGACTCTAAAAGCAACCAAGCTCAAGCAGCATTTTGCCATTAATAGCAGTTGATTGGACCTAACGGATCTTTGAAATGCAAGTACCTACGGATGGAAGTAAAAATTCATTTCTAGAAATCTGAATTTGAGAGCTATGGCAAGGAATCAGAACAAATATCTGAATCGCCATTTCCCTTCATTTGCACACTGTATTTCCCATTGACTGCTGTTAGTAAACAATAATGATGATAGAGGGGTGGTACTGTTTATGTGTTTGCTTATTTAATCTACACAACTCTGAGACATAGTCATTGTTATCTCAGTGTTACAGAGTAGAAGACTTGTGCCCAAAGAGCTGAAGTAATTGACCTAAGAAACTAATGAGGAAGAACCAGAGCACAGATATGTAGCCACCCTTGTTCATGCCAATGCCTATGCCATTCCAATATTAGAATACTACTGCTGTATTTTTATTGTGGCACTGTGAATCCAGGACTTCACTGGATGACAAAATGCAGTTTCTGAGAGCTAAATAGGCTGAGGGAGCTCCTCCATCATTTGAGGAACAATTTTATCTGTAAAATGTCAATAATGCCTTTGCCTTTGCCAATTCCATGGGATTATTGTGTAGATCAAAGGAGTGAATGTGTATGTAAATGAGTTTTGAGCAGTAGAGATCACCAGCAAACAAACTGTTAAATGACAACATTGTTTCATCCCGTCAATTAAATAGGGGAGTATTTACTTTGCAAGAAGCAATAAATGATATTCCTTTTTTTCTTGAAACAATCCAGAGACAGACAAGAGAGCTAGGCAGAATGAAATCAAAATATGAGTATGAGAAGGTAACAGCATGGAGGACATGGCTTAGATGTGTAGTAACAATGGAATTCCTAACTGTTCCTGCACCTTTGAATAGACAAACAGAGGGAAATTTAAGTTTTCCGAGAACTCCCTTACTCTTTATTAGGAACACACCGGCCTGAGGAAAAGAGGACAGAAAGAAAGTCCCTCACATTTAGGACTTTGGACTAGGTAAGCTTCGCTTGATACAAAGTCACGGACTAGAGGCTCTACATGCTTCTCCTACTAACTTGCTGGGAAAAATAAGGGATGGGACTAAAGGCGTGGAGGGTTTAGGAATAAGCTTTCCCAATGTAAATTAGATTAGCGGATAACAAAAATCACCCAAATAGTAATCTCAATCTCAACTGTGTATTTGTTGTGGAATCATAGGCCACTATTTCAGTCTAAATAAAAATAAGTTATAAAGATTGAAACTTGACTAAGGCAAATGATAAGTTCATCATGTTTAAAGCTGTGAAAAGTTTCTGCTTCAGACAAAACTTCCCAGGCTAAATTGCATTATTCAGTTTGCCCCTCTAGTTCCTCATCCATTAAGTATGTTGGTATTTATTGTGCATCTGCAGAGTACATTCCTTTTAATCTTTCTTCTACTCTTCCCTAAATAGAATTAAAGAGTACATTAGGAATAAGGTTAGATGGAAATTTAGCTTTACTGAGAGCCACTTAGAAAAGTTTTGACTGAAAATATCTCAGAATAGTTGTCAATCTGAATTTGGTCTCATTATTTCCCTCTAGCCTCACTTTCCCAAGTTGCCTCCCACATACACACATTATCACACAACTTGTGCCCCAAGCACATCTATGCTTCCCACAATCACCCAAGAACTCAAAGCTCCTTCATTCATGCAACCTTTTGTATTTCTGATTCCCTTTGTCCAACATGCGATGATGTCTCTTTGTTGAACAATGAACTCTTGCTCATTTTTGAAGATTGAGCCTGTGAGTTACTACTTGAAGAAAGCTATGACTCCCAGAGTGAACCACTATTCATTTCTCCATCATAGCACTTACCATGTTCTATGTGTAGCAGGATGTTGTACATGAATCCAAATTAAGTCAGGCTCTGTGCGTTGTCAGTGGGTTGATGGATACAATTTGCATATTTTCACGAGACTCTTAGTTTTTTTGTTAAAGGACAAGGAAATGTATATTTGTTTCATTGGCTGTTTCAAGCTTTTGAGAGGCAAACAGAAATGGAAAACAATGGAGCATATATTCCTGCCTAATCTCTTGAATAGGTTGTTCGCTTTTTAAAGAGTGAAAAGTCATGGCTGGAGACTGTTTTCTCTAAGTCTGTGAGACCCTGGGCATCAGTGGCTCTGTGTCAGATGCCGTACTGTTTAAATTCAACTAAGATCAAAGCAGGGGCAATTTTCCTACCCGACTCTGGCACAGAAAAGAGGAGTGACTTAGAACCAACATCAACAGTAACCACAGTGAGTTTCCCGCCAGCAATTTTATAAGAACAAGACAATGTTATTCCTCTCTTCCTGTGGCTGGCTTTATCAGTGTGTCTACAATAAAGTCCCTGCAGCTGATAGATCAGTTTATGTGCTAGAAGAACCACCCACTGGCTATTTCTAGGAATCTTTGGAGATATTTCACAGGAGGCAGAAGAATCTTGAGTGGCCAGGTGAAAGAGAAAGGCTGGAAATTTGAGGAACACAGAGTTACATATTCTATGGAGCATTAAAATTTAGCACACAACTGAGTAGATTTCATTGCCATTGTGATTACTATCATAATTGTTTTCTTGCATATGTATATATTCTTATACATTGTGCACTTCTTCTGATCAGAAACAATGTCTTGATAACCAAAGATGTGCATTTCATCCAGTAGGCACTCCATGCATGATTGCTGAATGGAAAAATGAATGGAAATAGATTAAATCAAAGCACAGAAGTGATCATTGCTTTGCGCAAGCATTGTTTACAGTCACACATACTATTCTTTATGTATCATGAATCCTTGTAAAGTTACCTAGAATCATGAAACAGCAAAGTGAAATTGAAAAGACAGCTAGACATGAACATCTTACCAAGGCAAACAACGCACATTAATCTACATTCCTATTTTGTAGGCCACACAATTTTCTCCATTATTAAATGGTGCTTCACCCCCAGAAAAACAGTAGCATAGTAGTTAAAAGTTCAGCTTTAGAGTAAAATTGACTGGGTTGAATTTTCAGTCTGCCACTCTCAAGCCAAGTGACATTGGCTCTCTATATGTCAATCCTGTCATTTGTAAAAGAGTAAGAATAATACTACCCACCTTCTAGGATTATTATGAGTATTACATTGTTATAATTAAAGTGTTAATAAAAGTTTTGGCACATGGTAATGTTCATCAAACATTAGCCAGAGTAGACATTGGTTTGCTGAATGCTATTTCACTTAGTAAGGTCTTGCGTTGGCCCGAAAGGTAGTGATTGTAGCCACTTACCCAGGTCAGATTTACTATA